>NC_063215.1:38437572-38801739 GCF_020740725.1 Corvus hawaiiensis | reverse complement strand
AGATCAGGAATAGAAATTTGCAAAACACATCCATAGGAGTTTGAAAATAACATGTTCAGTTCCCATTATCCACTTGTTCTCCCTTCTGTACTCACACTGCCCACACTAGGCTCTGCCCCACGTTATTATTAAATTCAGCTGTTGGAACTGCCAGTACCAAAGCATTCACAGATGCTTTTAAAAACAGGCTTAAAATCATGATGTTCCCAAATGTAAATGGGACAACTACTATTGGTTTGATCATATTTATATATGTTCATATAGCCAGAGTGTATTAGGATAAGAACATATATGCAGGGCAAGAGAAAGAGTACCCAGTATATTTCCCTGCTATATCCACACAAGCAAGAAGTGCAGTCCAATAAAGGGGGATTTTTTTGAGTGAAACAGTGCTGAAGACTCACTTAACACTCTATCAGAATTTCAGGGCATTTTATCTCTGACTAGGTCCAGTCTATTCCTATGGATTTGATCAGCCATGAACGAAGTGAATTAGGTACAGAGAGCATATCTTTCATTTTATTTTCATGTACTCCAAGATGTCTCTATAATGTGAACTGAATATTGTAAACTGTAAAGATTATGATTTGTGCCCCAGAGGTACTCTCCTGATTTGACCTAAAATTCTAATGCAGAGATATCCAAGTTTCTTCTTTGTGCACTTCCTGACCCTAATCCTTGTCTCTCAATAGCAAGAAAAATACAACCATTTAGATCGGAAAATACCTTAAGATCATTGAGTCCAACCTTTAACCATCACTACCAAGTCCACCACTAAAAAATGTCCCTAAGTGCCACACTTACATATTTTTTAAATACTTCCATGGCTAATGATTCCACCACAGGGCAGTCTGTTAAGGGAAAGAAGGCAGGTATTGCATGAAAAATACTTCTCGTAAAACACGGGCATTCTGACTAAAAATATCTCATTTCTATCAATGTGTGTTTCATTTTACTTTCCTGTCTTGGGGTGACTTTATAATGCTGTATCCCATATTGCCTGCTCTATGCCTAGACATTAATCCTGTGCCTTTCTTTGACTTTAAGGCAGAGCCAAGAGGGGGGGGAAGGCAGTGGAATCTTTTGGCGGCCTGTGTTCAAAAACACAGATAACTCCCTCGGTTTCTCTCCCCAGCTCTTAGCTCTCTGCAGCAGGGAAGATGGTTGCATTCTCTTGCTTTTCAGCTAGCTTCTTGTTTGCTAGCTGAAGCAAGGAGTTTTCCTGGGACGGTGGCTTCTTCTTTTTTCTCCTGGAACTGTTCAGCTTTGCTGTCTGGAACACCTTCACCGGGAGGCCCCACATCACCGGGAGGCCCCACACCGCGGCCCGGAGGGGCCCACGCCGCATCCTAGCTCCAGAGAGAGCAGAGCCACACCTACAGAAAGGACTCTGAATCTTCCAGGTCTTCTCCACAGAGAGAGGTTTTATTATTTAACATTATTCATTCTCATGCCTGCATGCACCCTGCTTGTTAAATAAACAGCTTTTTTTTCACTTTCCTCCAAGAAATTTCTTTCCAAACCTGGTGGGGGAGGGGCTGCTGAAACCTGCCTTCTATTAAAGGACCCGTTCATTTTGGACATTTCCTCCCAATTTGTCTTAAAACAAGACATTTCCCCAGCCTGAGATTGGTTTGTGCTCTATTACTCATTTTGCATCATTCAAACAGAAACAAAACAGATAAGAATGTTAAATATAATTATATAAAATGCCTTACTCTGAGGCCCAGAGAATCACCATGATTACGAGACAATTTCAGATGTTCAATACCATTTTCTTTATCTCATGCCTTCAGTTCAAGAACCACTATTGTTTCCTTCTCTGCCTCACATCTCTCATTGCCCCTTTTTTGTAGCACGTATTAGTGCAAACTTACATCCTTCCTGAAGCATTTGAAGGTTGCTCAGTTTATTTACATCCAGTAATACATTAATACTTTCCACTGTGCAGTATGAGGTCTTAGCTAATTCTTGGACGCTAATTTAGTTGAATAGGATAGTTACAACTCTCTGACATTGTTAAAGTTAATGATCTGATACTTTGCAAGACAAGAGATGTTTCAAATCAAATTGATTGTATTAGTAGTTTTATTGAGCAATATTAACAGAAGTGTGTTGCTCCACAGTGTCCTCAAGCAAAGCCTTTATTGGCACATTAATGGTGACAGAATGTCCAAATCCATACTAAGAGACACTTTTTATTTCTGTAAAATACAATTATGGATAGCCTAAATTCCTACATTAGAAAATGATAACCATCCCACTCTTCTTGAAAGCCCTGTCTTCTGTGGGAATGTATGGATAACTGCTGTATGCAAATCACCCCACTTTATTGACATATTCTCTGTGTTTCCAGCTGCCCGTGCTAGAGAAGAGGACTATTTGCTGGAAATGGGATGAATGAATTTGCTTCTGAGGTACTGAAGTATCTGGGAGCCCATTTGATGTTAGGAAGAGGGGAAGGTAGCCAGCATCTTGCAAAATAAGATTTTTCTAAGCAATGATATTAGAGTATTTCAAGTCTATGTGATGAGTGTTGAAAAAAACCTGGTGAGGAAGGCAAGAGGGAAGGGAGCTGGGAAGAGCAGATGTACTATACCTGAGAGAGTCAAAATAGGCCAGTTTCACAGTCATGATTTAAAGCTGTTGAGAAGCACCTCACAACCTTACTTACTATCTCAGTCTTCTGGACCTAAAAGGACTTATTCAAGCCAAGGGTTTTCTCAGCTAGAAGAATGCTGCACTGGCCCTCATGCATATGATAAAAGGATCAGTTTCTCATACAGATCACAGACCAAATTCCAAAATAAACTTTTCTTCTCACCACAGCCATGTCATTTACACCAAGTGGAATGTCAAGTATCATTGAAAAACTGCAGAATTTTCAATTTTAACATTTTCCTCATGTCAGATTGCCAAGTATCCAATCTGTGTTTCCAGCTCATATATACAGACACCCTCTCTGACACTGCATATCTATATAAACAGCTGTGATTAATAACCTAATGCCATATAACTTGAAGCAGGTGCAATTGGGTTATCTGGCACAGTTTAAGGTGTATTGATGGAGAGAGAGTATCTTCTGCCACATTACTTTAAGCATCCAAACAACAGAAAGCAGAAGAGAGTACAGTTCAACAAAATCTTTCATCTCCATCTGCCCTTTGTATTGGGTGTATTTGCCTAACATGACACATCCAGGGAAGAAAACTTAGGTAATGTATGATGTAATAAAATAACGAATTCCGCCTACAAAGTGCTATGTCAGACCACCACTCAGAGGGTTCTACCTCAGGCGCTGTGACTGTTTTTCTCTGCTGATGGCCTTAGTTTACCTCTACTGATAGCAACCTGAATTGCACATCAGTCCCTCAGTTTTAGACACCATAGTAGTCACAAGTCTTATACTAGGTAAATACACCAAGCAGTCTGATTACCACAAAATCATAGAATCATAGTATCATAGAATGGCTTGGGTTGGAAGTGACCTTAAACTTCATCTGTGTCCAATCTCCTTGCCATGAGCAGGGACACTTTCCACTTGACCAGGTTGCTCAAAGCCCCATCCAACCTGGCCTTGAACACTTCAGGGATGGCGCATCCACAAATCTGAGCAACTTATTCCAGTGTCTCACCACCCTCACAATAACGAATTTCTTCCTCATATCTAATCTACGTTTACCCTACCACTCCAAAGAGATATTTTGGACGAGCTTTGAACCTTGTAGCAGTGGTCAAAACTGTGGCTTGAACGGGCTTAAAGTTTTCAGCTTGTCGTCTTTTATGGTGTTTTCAAATAAAAGTGCTAGGCAGTCTGTGGGATGTGGCAAGCGTGCCCATAACCCACTGAAGCAAAAGGCTTGTGAGGCATTGCCTTGGAGAAGTAAGACTCTATCAAATCGTCTAAGCAGCCTGTAGTTGCATAGAGTTTTGGCACCCTGCTAGATCAACAAATAGAAAAGGCAATAAAGACCATCCCAGCTAATAGGGTGAAGAAGCCTACATGGCAAACACTTCTGCCATTTCTTCTGTGTTTTGCTGCTTTCTCCCCAGGTACAAATTACTTCCTGTGCCTACAATTTTCAAGAGAGAGCCTTGAAAACTGTGTATGATGCAGCAAAGTTTGACAGCAATCCGGCAAGGTGGGCAGCTGAAAAAGGAGGCAGCGGCAATCAGGGGAGAACTGCAGACAATTGTTCCACAGTCGAATTGTAAGCCTGCGCTTGTAAACTAAAAAATCTATCTCAGATAATTGACATTTATTTGATTGAAACAGCAGGGTGCCCTCCATCAGAATGGGAGGAGACCATATGGAACAACAGTATGAGTGGAGATAATGTTTGTCTGCTGAGTGTGTCAATGTGTTTAGAGATTATTCATCGGGCTCTAGGGATTCCAGTATGGTAATGTTTCAGCTAAATTAGAATCAGATTAATTGCTCTAATCTAATGAAAAGACAATGTTTATCAAATTATTGCTCCTTCACCACACGATATTGTGGTGTCATTACTCTTTGAGTTTAAAAAAAATAAAAATAAAAAGGCTCTCTTGTATCACATCTGCTCATGAGCTCCTTAACAGTGCTGATTTCTGCACAAGAGAGTTAGTGCAGTTTATAACTCTACAAAGAAATTAATTAATTAGTGAAAGTTTGGTAGAAGACAAATTCTCCATACTGTGGGTAGACCTGAAATTATATTAATTGGAATGACTTTGCCTTGTTTTGGACTTAGGCTTTTTTTGGAGGGACTTTATTTTTGCTCAAATTTTGATATGTTTTTGCCTGTTTTAAATTTTATTTTAGTGGAATAAGCTTGGTTCTTTCATAGTAAGTAGCACCAAAACTGAAACATGTAGTAAAAAAATTACCATTTTTCTCATTTTCTTTCATCTTCTTTAATTTAAATTGCATCTGAAAATTGCAATTAAATGACTAAAATAACTGAGTGTGCAGATAAGATGCCTAAAATCCTTCAGATATACTTACCATTATTTAACACTTAGGGTCATTTTAGATCACCTGTGAAATGCCAACCCAGAGGAGATACAGAGCTCTTCAGCTACTTTAAAATGCAATGGAAATCTGCAGTTCTGGTAGCACTGCACTGCAAGTGCTGAGTACCTCAGAAAGTCAGTTACTCCTTTAATCTTTCCACAGCTTGAGTGGTGCAATAGCCTCCAAAGATGTCTTTTAAAAGCTGATTCCAGGTTTTTTACCCTTGGCATTTTAGAACACTTTCAGTGTATGTTATGCATGCTAAAACGCAACATTAAAATATCAGCCCTTTTAAAACTTTATCTAGTAAGCACAATCCTCAAAAGGGGTAGAAGCATGACCTCTTCTCAAAAGTGCTAATAAACCCACCAGGAATACACCTCCAGTCTGATTTTCCACTGTGTTGCCCTTACTTGATGCTACTGAAAAGCACTGGGTCATTTGCATAGGACTTTGTGTATCAAACCAGAACAATAGAAGACAGTCAGTCACTTTGTCTCAGCTTAATTTATAATGGTGACACTGTGCTTGTGAGGCATTCAGGCTATGTGCTTAAGAGAGCACTGAACAAATATTTTCTAGGCTTCTATAGTAACTAATAGTTTTCCCTGCCTTAAAAGGGTCATATATCCTCCCAAGACATATTTCACTGAAATTTTATTTAATAAAAGTGAATACCTTTGTTAGTCAAGTGTTCATAATGCCTATTAAAACACATAGTTTATAAAAGTGGGCTAAATGCAACTGCAAAAGGGATTGAATGCTGAGCAGAAAGCACTGCTTATACATTCTGTCCCCAGTAGCTTTCTCTCCCAAGTGCAATTTGGCACAAAGATGCCAAGTTTTTAAGGCCAGAACCTGTGCTGGCAGGATATTTGTTGTGCTAATATTTTAGCATTCGGTGTTTTCATAAGCCATTTCCCTCCCCCTGCATTTTTCTCAGACATATACAGCTAAGTTTTCTAGCCTTCTGGAGAGACCAACTCCTTCAATCTTTCTTTTTGAGACATTAGAAGTTCATGGCAACTCTCCCACATAAAGCTTTAAGTTTTAAGCCTTACTTTATAAAACATAGATCAAAGGTGTAGCGACATGAGCAATGTAAATTGGGCTGCATAAACCAAATGCTCTCTGAAGCCATGATGACAAAGCCCTAGGCACTTGTTCTTTTCCAAGTTTCAATAGAAAGCTGTTGTTAAAACCTATTTGGCTACCTAGTTTTTTATGTATCTGTTTGAAACTAACAGACCATCTGCCCTCTTTCCCAGATTCTTCCCACTACTTTTGAAGTGAGTAAGGCTCCAGAAAGAGCCATGGTGGATAGCAGACAGACGCTTACCCTGTCATCACTTGGTGCTTGGATCTAACTTCATACCTTTTGTTCCGAGAGCTCCAGCAACAGCTTCCCCGTTGTTTGCCCTGCTGTAGGAGCTGTGAACCACCAGCCCAGCCACTCTCCGCTGGGCTCCTGAGCTCTGTACAGCACAAAGATCCACAGTCACATCGTGCTGGGCATGGAAACACTCTTCTCACAGATATATATAACTTAAGGATGATGCGGCTTGCTGAGGAATACTGTGACTCTCTGAATAATCCACATCTTAAAAACACTATTCAGAAAAAATATACTAGTTTAGTATGGATCCATAAGCTTTGAAATACAGATGGCTAATCTAAATGCTTAATTTAAATAAATGACTTATTCATGATCTTTAAATTATCCACTACCATTATTTGGAAGTGATTTAAAGTAGCTGTAGTCCCACACGGGAGAAATGGTTACATGCTGTCAGGGAACCTTTGTTGGTAAAATGTACGGATTTATCTGTTTTGAAGCAAAAAAACGTTGTACACATAGGACACTCCATGTGGTAATGAATTAGAAGATTTGCAAACCAGCAGCAGGGGATAGTGTTTCTGAAGAAAAGTCCTTTACTAGAATCGGCAGGGTACTTCAAAATTGCTATTATTACTATCTATTAAAAATCGCGGTGTTAAAAATGCATAGAATGCTCTACAAAAAGATTAATGTTATGGTTTATTCCTTGCTCCAAAGAATTTAAAACACAGTTCTGCCTCTGGAGACATCGTTGCCATACTCACAGAAGCCTGAAGGACCCAACAAAGTTGACAGAAGTTGCAGCCTATGATAAAGAGCATGGCTGGGCATTGATTTAATACAAGCAAAACAAGAAAAAAAAGTAAGAAAAGCAGGATATTCAGATCTGAGAATTTTGATCCTGACTCCTCTTATGGTCTGGTTTAATTGCACTGTATGAAACCCTGCTCTCATTGGGAGTCAATCAAAGTTTTATTATCTATTTAAATGCAAATTCAATTGACTTCAAGGAAGTTTCCTCAGCTTAGTTTGTATGTGTGTGTGCATATATATATATATATATATATACATATTTGAAACAAACTACCTAAACTTTGGAAAATAGAACTGTTTGCATTTTGATTTTGGCAGTAGAGTTTTCCTGCACCCAATCTTTGTCCAAACTGGTATGCACTAAGAAATTACACAACTTATACTTCTTTAGCTTATGTACCCAAGCAACAAGAGAGGAGGAAGATTCCCAGATAATTAATTTTGATTACAGTTTTATTCCAAGTTGTCATTCATACATGCATACAAAATTCATAAAAACTCGTGGTCTTCTCTACAAAATGTCAGAGGTAGCTTTAGATCAAGGAATGGTGGCAGTGAGAGGAGCGTAAGGACTGCTGCCCTACTTACTTTCCTGTAGTATTTCTTCATTGCTTTGAAGCTGCCCCAGCAGAGCAGAAGCCAGTGCTGGCATGACTTGGTGAATATCTCTCAACTTCAGTATTCAACCATGGCATCTGCAGGGCCATCACAAACTGTTGCATCAATTTGTATGAAGATTTTCAATTTCCATTTTCATTTACATTTTCAATTACATATAACTTTTTAATCTCTGACATAGACATGTAAAGTACGAAGGGAACAGGTTATATATATGCTATACAAGCAGCAGAGTAGTTTTGCAGCACAAGGGAAACTTTTCACTGTTCAATAACTCAATTTTTATCTAATTATCGCAAATTATAACACAATTTCTGAGCCAACAACATTGTTGTAACTGATTTTCTGCTTGAGCTGTACAAACGCTAAAAAACACCTGAAACTGGCAAGCTCATGTGTTTAATTGAAAAAAAAAAAAAAGTTTCTGGTAAACAAAATGTGCCAAGGTTTTTCACCTGGAGCAAATTATTACAGGTGTTAATAAAACCTATTTAAATAGCTTTCCTAATACATGAGAAACTGCTTAAATAGCTCTGGATGTGGCTCTTTAGTTTTGTTTTTATGGGAGTAGCCTAGTAATTGCAGTAGAAATAAAATGACTGTAGAATTCAGTATTGCAGGACTGGTGGCTCCTGTAAAAGGGTAATAAACATTGCTGTTTGTCACAGTTGTGGACTTTGAAAGACTCACTTGTACTTCTCATCTATGTCTCAAAAAAAACCCCAAAAAACAAAATCCTAAAAAGAGCCCACAACACTTCTTCAATTGATTTGCCCTTTGTCACTGTCACAGATATGTTTTCCCTGTTTTGACAGGTAGTTGTAATTCTATTAGCAGCCCATCGACTGCCCCATGAAGTCGATCTGTGTTGGGCTAGCTGGGTCTTCTTAAACTAGGTGATTTATTGCTTCTGCCTGCTAAAAAAAATTAAAAGTAAGAAGGAGAAGAAAAAAAAAGAAGGTCTTTTGCCTTCATGGTGAACAAAGTACTTAAACAGTGTCTGAAAATGAATAATTTTTAGTTTGGCTGCTGGCTGTCCCAGTGGCACACAAGCTGTGACCTCTTGCCAGCAGCTTTGCTGAGATGCCTCCTGATGCTGGCAGGTATAAATGATTGTCAATTTTCCTTATTAATTTACCTGACTGCCTCATGTATAAACTAGATCTCATTCACCCTAAATGTCCTCAGCATCAATCTATCGTGTTTACCTAATTTTCTGATTTCTCACGGGGCTGCCCAACTCCCTGACACTGGAGAACCACTTGAAACCCATTCAACGCCTATCCACTGCTGCAGACAGAAAATCGGGCACAGAGGTGCATTTACCATTGTTGTCATTCTAGTTTAGGTCAGAAAAAGAGGTTAGCATCATACTCATCTTATGCAGTGGCATCTGACCTACAATTTACCAGGATCTAAAATGATGTCCTGGAACTTTAGATTATCTCCTGATATCTGCCTTGATTGCACTAGTTCTTTCCTCTGGATCAGAAAAATAAATTACTTTTCTACTGGCCAAAAAGCAAATTTATGTTGTTTCAGGTTGTTGTGTGGAGCTTTTCCATTATCTGAAAACATGAATTTTTGACTGTGGATACAAAGAGATGAAGAATACTTTAATGTACTTGGTTATCTTAACCAAAAGTCAAAGTCAGTTTCTAGCTGCTTTTTCTAATAGGCTGTGTAATCAAAGCAGAGATTTAAAGAAGGAGAAATACTTTTTTCTCAAATTTAGTACCCCTCCTTTTTATATAATGATAGAGTCATTCATTTTTTCATCAAGCATGTGCAATTTGTTAACAAATCCTGAACTATTTTTATCGTGTACTAGAAAGGGTTACAAAAGTACAGAGATGCTGGATTGTAGGTGGTCATCAGGAAGAAAGCTGACCCACCCAAAATGTTGCAGTAGTGAGTTCTTTTTCCCCTAGTCTTTTTTCCTTCTGACTCAATTTAAGATCCATTACAGATCTAAGAGAGCACCTTAATGCTGACTCAAAAGGCCCAAGGGGTGAAAAAAAAGTAACCCAGCAGTTGTGTGACTTTAAAAAAGGAGAAAGATGCCTAGAAGAAAGTACACATGTATGCACTGAAGATAAAGGAAGAAAATTCAATAATATCCACTTGAAACAGAGCAAAATAATACAGCTGGAAGTAGCTATTAAAGTTGATACACTATGCTTAGTAAAGAAAGAATATACCAAATAAAAGACTGAGATGAGTAGGGAAAGAAGAAGCTGTCTTGCAACACCTACATCAGAAAAAGGATCTAGGACATCTGGGCTTTATTTAGTCCTTTCAAATATTAAAGCCTAATGAAAAACACAGACCATTGCTCAAGACAACACCTTTTAGAAAGATACTGGCGGAACAGATTTGAACAAACTAGCAGAAATTTCTCAGGTAAGATTCCAATGAAATGTCTCAGAACTCAGTGACTGCAGTACTTGTAGATAAAGGAAACATTACTAGTGAAAAAAGCACAGCCTGAAAACCAGCACTAAGCAAAAAAGGGGTGCATTCAGGGCAGGTTTTGGACAGGACCACATCATCAACCTTCGTTCCACAAACACAAAGCCCCCTGCTGGCAAGACACCCTCAAAGACCTCAAACTGGACGGCAAAGCAATCCCCCAAATAGAGGTGACAACGGGATCTAGACCAGATGACCTCCCACTTTTCTGGTCTATTCACTCCCACCATAGCTCTTTTCTCTGTGGGTGTGGCCCAGGTTAAGATTTTGTCAAAAGATAGGAAGACATTTCCCACCAGGACTTGGGGCTGGGGTGAGGGTCCTCAAAAAGTCTTCAAACCCATACTTATTTTAAAACTAAGCATTGACCTTCTTCCTTGAATTTTATATTGCCAGATGTAACAGTAATTTTGTTACTGAACATGTTGACTGCCAGACAACAGCCAGTGGGACATTCTGGATGAAAGTAAATCGGGTTACTCATTATCACAGGAGAAGCTGTCCTTTTGAGAATCTGTGGAATCCAATATTACTTGCTGAAGAAACCTTTCATAATACTGATAAATGTCAACCATACATGGGAGTCTCCACAGAAAACAAGGACTTGCCAGCCCTGGCAGTTGCCCAATACGGCATTTGACACTGATTTCAGCTGAGTATAAATATAGAATAGTGTATAAAGGACATTGGCCTCTTGCAGCAAGGAGACCCTGAATTGAATTTAGTTATAGAAAAGACAGGTTCTGAGGGAGACTGTCTTGCACAAAAAATTCTTCTTCCTTCCTTCTCTTTTCCCAAAGGATGGGACCATAAAGAAAACCTGTGTTTTTTCTTGTCTTGGAGATGTATGTAAGGATGTTAGACTGGAGAAATGTAGTGAAGAAAACACAAATGTGAAGATACCAGCAGGAGTTGTCAGCCCAAGGGGTGGAAGGAAACTGCTAAGTATTAACTTTACAGAACTAAAAGAGGCAGCAGGTTCAAAATGAATAAAAAGGCAGGTGACAACAACAGCAAACTCTACCGATACTTGAGATATCTTTGCCACAAGAGGCAGTCATCATATATGACTAAACAACACGCTCCTCTTATAATGGTGAAGTCTAAGGAGCAAATCTACCTAACTTGTGTATCTGACTTTCACCTATATTTTCTGCACCAAAAGTGGCATTCATCTCATACTTAAGTCCACATAGCAGACATAAGTCTGAGTTTACATCATAGCATACATCTGAGTTTATCAGAGGAGTTCAGAAAGCAACTTGTTTGGCCTGCGTTTAGTCAAATGAATGAACTCCACTGATGACCTTGGTTGACCAGCAGTGACCACAGCAGCAAACTTGACACCTACTCAGCTGTGGACATTCCCACCTAAAAGCAGACAAAATTAGCCAAGCAGTTATCTGAAAGAAAGTGCCCAAGCTCATTGAGTAGTGGAGACATGTCCTCTTAAGGGATTTTAGACTTAATTTAAAAGTCCTAGAGAAAAAAACTTGATAGGACTGGAAAGGAAACAATGCAGAAGGTGATTAATGGGTAGCTATAATCACAGTGTGCTTGATTTGTTTTCCAACACAGAACAAATCCTCAAGTTAGAACTGCAGTAAACCTCATCCAGCTTTTGAAGGGAATACAGTCTGTTTGTCTTCACTGAACTGAATCCTCAACATACAACAGCTAATTAAAGACTCCAAAAGTCTGTAAATACTTTGACAAATATTGATATATAAGCCTGAGATCCTCACTTGGCTACTTGGCTAAGTCCTGTCTCATTTACTTCAGTGATGCTGCAAATGACTATGGTGATTTCATCATCTGAAACTCCTAATAAAACAGCTACTCCAAGATGTATGATGAGGATCTTCCTGATACAAAAACTGAAGAAATTACTTTTTATAAAAAAGGAAAAATGGAATCACTCACTGTACATGCCTACTGTTGCAAGATATCCGGGAAGAATATTTCCCAAAACCCTTTTCATTAAAATGAACAATAAAACAAATTATCTAATTCAGAGCTGACTCACAGCAGAGAAATATTATCAAGCACTGGACTCTGCCAGAGTCAAACTATTTACACCACTCAGACCAATCTGGCCTAAAATACTTAAAACATGGTTAGTTGGATGCTTACAGTCTGATGCCTCACATTATCATGTAAGATTTACATCCTGAGGAGTATTTTTTTCCATCCCTTTTCCTAATTCACAGCGCCACTGGCAGCAAATATCTAGATATCAATTTTTCAAATTACACCTAAAGTCTACCTGTGGTATCAGTTTTTATTATTTTCCTATCCACTTGATGATAAACCTACCCAAAGGTTATAAATAACACAAGTCAGCAAGCAAAGGTACATAATTAAGATGCATAAAATATACCACATGCAGCAAGTAAATATTTTCTTTTTAATTATATTATTACCTGGGTTTATGTTACTAAATTGCTGCACAATTTCATATATAATTGATTTTCCAAGAAAAGTATTACTGAAGTGATTCTGTAGTTCAAAACAGCATGAACCTAATAATATACAAACAATTTCTATCTCAGAACCTATAGTGCTGCACGGTATTTGTATGCTGAAAAAAATTCCTTCATATTAACAGTAATTTTGAAAGTAACATCAAAACTCATTGAGTTTTTTTCTCTTTATTTGTTAAGAAGAATACTAACAGTGCCTCCTGTGAGGATATATTTTGTAGGTGCTTTTGCAGATTATGAAAACAGTTGTGAGGAAATATTTGGATAAAGGAAGACAAAGCTCCAGGTAGCAATAGGTTTCATACTGAGTTGATAAATGCAATTAGGGATCAGAAGGATGAACAATTACTTCAGGGGAGTTTTGATACCAGAATGCAATATCAGATGATTAGAAAACTGGAAAAATATCATCTTTTTCCTATCGCAGACGCACCCAGCAGCCTCAGCACAAGGGAGAAAACCATTGTGCTATAGCAATGGATATTGCATGCCCTGAAGTGTTCACAGGCTCAGTAATCAAATATGAGCCTAAAGGAATACCTGCCAGATCTCGAGAAACTAAAAAACTACATTTCCCCAGCACAATGCAAGGAGTACTGTGAAGAGTTAAAATGAAGGGGATTTGAGGAATATCCTCCTTGGCCCAGAGAGTTTGAGATGGGTGAAAGCATTTCCCCCTGTGCAGGAGAAAGGCATGGATGACACCATCTACAGTTCTGATGAAAGGTAGATGCACTTCACAGCCACTTTTAATGAGGGAACTATGAATGTACCAATGTTAATATCTTGTCAAACCAATTATAGCAATATCACAGGGTTTGTGTTACTAATTGCCAATATTTCTTGTCTAATTGATTCTCAAAGAGCAATATTGCCGGCAGCATTCCACCACTGCTGTGAGATGCTGAGCACCTGGGCACTACCAGCTGCCTGAGTTCCTGCCACCTACAGAGGATGCTCAGCCTCCACCAGACTGTGAGGCATGGGATGGGTCCCTACTGTCCTGAGCTGAAGCTTTTGTTTTTGAAGAAAAATTAAACTGAACATGGTAACTTAACCTCTGAGTTGGTCTCCTACAACTTAGAAAAAAAAAAAAGAATGGGATAATAAAACCTGTGCTGATTAGCTAAGCAATACTAACTCAGTTTTAGTTTCCATTATATGGCTAATAGTCTCTTCTGAACAGGTTTGATTCTTGTATCTGTTTGCATTAGAGTCAATTTGTGGTATGAGATTGGTATTATTTATTGAATGCTACACCCAGCTACAAAGTTAAAACTATGACAAGCTTCTATGAATTTAATTACACTACTGTGAGACACAGTCTTGTATAGATGCTATAAATTAAGTTTAGCAAGTATGATTGGTGTGGTGAATGGTTAAATGGAGGTACCAGATCCATGAAGTTTCTCAGTCATTTCAAAAACTTTGTGGACTGTTGTTTTGACCTGTGTTGACCAGACTTTTTGAACTTGCTTATTTTATGCAAGTCAAATCAAGTCAACTTTACCTAAATATGTAAGGCTAACCTAAGCCTGAATATGTTCAAACTTGGAGGCAGGTTAGTATTCAGTATCACTGAGCAATGTGGCTGTGTGCTAGTGACTCTAATACATTTGACACTGCAGAATTTTTTCATTACAAAAAATACTTGGTATTCCGAAAGGCAGAATAAATGTGATAGCAACAAACAATAGCGACTTTTCCTATTTTGTCTAAACCCTTCTGCTCTAAGTGCTACAGACAGTTTCTCTCTTCTTGTTCCAATATGTAATTGACAGCTCTGCCCAATGTCTTTCTCTACCTCTTGATTTTTCCCTGGCTGCTAATAGCATACACCATTTTATACAGCCTCAGTCTATTAACCAAATGCCTGACCTTGTGGGATGCTGAACACCTGCTGGAATACACTCAGTGCCCGTAATTCTCATTGATTTCATTAGGAGGAGAGAGAACTTGCTCTCTCCTGGGTCATTTAGGCTGACCTCACTCGTAAAGACAGAGCTCATGGTGAACTCCTGCTGTTCCAGAAAGTCAGACCAACATCAGAGGTAGCTGCTTCCCGAGCTTCCAGCTTGGAACTGATGCCAAACAACATCAATTGTCAGGAAATAGAAATTAGGAGCACAGCTCCTCTTCACTCTTTACACAGTCAGTGGAGGGAAATGTTAAGAAGTGCCACACTGGGCCTCACCAGAAATCCATTTACCCCAGTATCATGCTTCTGACTTGCACAAGAAGAGAGACACTACTAAGGAAAACACACAAGCCAGGCTGCTTATATGCCTTTTCATAGGCCCAGCACCGACAGCTGTTGCTGTGGGTGTGTCAGAAGGAATGCTCCTAACTCTGATACTGTCCTCTAGATCCAACAGTTCAGGATTTGGTGAATAGCAGCAGTTTTGTCTTTATCTTATCTCGTACGCTGGTGATTTCAGAAATCTCAGTCTTACCCCCCCAGCCTCTTCCTCTCCAACTGAAGTATCCCACACCTTCTAACCCCTCCTCATCAGGCAGCTGCCCCTGACTATTAATTATTCTACTCACCCTCCTCTACATCGCCCCTAGCTCCCTTATGTCTTCCTTGACATAGGGCCAAAAATGCTTACAGTGGTCAAAAATGGGGCACACCAAAGGTATAAGAACAAAATGGTGCATTCTGCTTATTCTGAGTGGTGGAGGACCTGACCTGCAGAGCTTTGTATATGCCAGTGATGTGCAGCAGCCATGTATGTCCAAGACAGTCACCTCTACCTCCTTTTAGGAGTAGGTCCCTTTAGGCATGAGCCATCTGATTTAAATTTTCAGCTATTTTAAGTTGAAATAAACAGTACCTTCTAGGTGCCTGCTCCTTCCTGCTGCCTGTAAAAGCAGGTTACACAGCTAAGATGCCTGAGCTATGGCTGTGTACTGCTGACCATAAAAACCTCTTCTGGTGTGCCTCTGGTTTCCACAGCTACTCCCTGCCTCCTTGCACTATGACATGGGGAGAAGCAATCTCCCTGATGGACTCCTGAAGCATCCTGCAGTAAAGTAAAACTTGCTTTGACCCAGGCAGATGCTAGAGAAAAATGGGGGATGTTCACCTAGGCTACAGGTTTCCTGGGCAGGTGTGCCTTGGGCCAGTCTTGGCTAAAAGGCAGGGATTTTGGAAAACAACCAAACAAACAAACAAAGCCCGCATTTGAAGCACTGAGTTTGCAGAGTGATGTGAATAAGAATATAAACTATTGATAAAGGAATACTGAAATATGCTCTAATGAAAGCTGCGACTAAGAACAATGAAAAGGGAAAAGACAGATAAATAACATTTTCTTTTGCTTTGCCCTTTTCTGGAGAGTATGTTTTTCATTTCAGGAATATGACTAGTTTATACTAAAGTGTGGGAAGTTCCAGAGAGAAGAAAAGATTGAGTGCTAACTGCTATACTACCTATTATTTTATGTCCCATTCATTATTGCAAGAGCAACTCTTCCTGCTTTAGTTTACATGCATAAATTTGGCACGACTCAAGAAAATAATTTTGAGGGTTCCGTTTAAAAAGAAAAAGAAGAAAGAGTTAGTATATGAAGAGACAAAAAACTACTGCTGCACTTCAGTCCAGCCTTGTTTAAGTATCCTTTAAGCTTGAACAATGAATTAACCTCCAGCAAGACACTTCATGTGTGATTTATTAGGTGCCTTGCTTTGGTTTTAGTGAACTTCCTTGTGAGGGAGCACAGGAAATGAGGGACATTATAATCAGCTTTGGAACACAGAGTTAGTCACAACCTCTAACTATGGAGACACAAGCATCCCTTCATAATATTTACTTACTGGCTTATTTATTTGCAATTCTCAAGTTAGTAAACTAATAAGCTCCCACGAGGCCACTGAAAATGATAATATCCTTTCACTGGCATCAGTAAATCATGTAATAATGAACTATAAAATTTTAAAAACCTAGAAATTGCAAAGATCAAAGGTGAAATCTAAGAATTACATATTAGAAATAACAACAGATGACCCCAGAATGAAAACAAATGAAAATACAAGGAGTTTGTAGTATATGACTTAAAAGAGGCGCCCAAGTAAAACCTTGTATTCGCTATGTAGTCATCATTTGTATCAAATTCTTTACATAAATTATATCAAATTCTAATAGTAAAAAATATTTGAAAATTTATTTGTTGAAATTTAAGATGTAGTTAACAGCGACCATTTGTTCTCGTATGGTTTGTTAGCTATGAACCTGTAAAACAGCGTTCACCTCATAATATGATAGCACATGTACCAATATTCAATCACAAATGCAGTGGTGATATCTATACTGTAGAGTACTCCTTCTTATCAGGTCCAGACAAGCCTGTTGCATCCTTCCCAGCAGATGTGAAATAAGGAAGAAAGAATGGATAACAAAATGGCTTATGCCAACCGTTTGTGCTCTTTTCTCTTCCTATTTGTAACTGAATGAGTAAAACCAAAAGTCAACAAAAGCAGTACAGCTGTCCACATGCTTTTCTGTTCCTTTGTTTTTTGGGGGGTTTTCTGCCCTGACTCCAGAGAGGGTTAGGTTGGAACATTATGCCACAAATAAATATATTGGCTCATGGAGCACCTGTGACTAGAAGTTATCTCCTGTAAACGTCAAGAATTTCCAAGACTTGTTCATCACAGCAGTATATTTCCAGTTGATATCTGGGAAGTTGATATCTCCTATAAGGGCAAGGGCTACTGATACAGAATTTTTTCCTAATTGTCGATAGAATCATCAGTGCTTTCATTCTGGCTGGGCAATCAACAGTAGGCACCCACTACAACATTTCCTTTGTTTTCCTTCTCCATAATTCTCACTCAGAGGCCCTTCACTACATCATCACTAACTGTAAGGACTGTGCAGTCAAACCTCTTACGTGCAGTGCAAGACTTGCTTGCCGTGCCTATTCCTCCCGAACAACCTGCAGCACTCCATCCCAGCATTCTAGTCACAGAACTCATTCCACTAAGTCTCACCAACATCAGTGATATCATAGGTCAGGGAGCTGACAAATGCTTCCAGATTATCCTCCTTGTTTCTCAAATGCAGTTCTGAAAATTCATGTCATGCCAGTATTACTGCATTTTCCCATCTTTTTGACTGATGAATAAATATTTTAGGGAGTCTCCTCTTCAAACTGTAGCAAAGCTGACATGGATTGTTGTGGAAAAAGTGAGTGATTGCTATCAATCTGTCCTTCAGTCTATAAACAATTAGAGTAGCGAGTGAAGCTGCTGAATCTGCTAATCATATACCAAGTATTCACATTTTCTCTTCTCTTGTTTTCATGGGATTTTTTCCCCCAGTTGTTACCTCAAATCAATAGGGTTTTTCCACTGGCAATTGAAAATACTCCCTGAAATGCCCTAAGCTGCTATGCAGAAATTTCTTGCTATAGAGAAAGAAGAGAAACACCAAGCTGAGTAAAGAAGCTCATTTTGTTCAGACCAGAAACAAAGTGTACTTTTTCTTCCCCTAAACAAAGCATTTTTAAGAGCAGGATAGAGGACGCTTAAATCAATAACCATTAAGAAGCACAAAGCTGCTAAAAGAATATATCTTTGGAGAAAGAAATTATCAGGCTCAGCACAGAAATTACTGGGTGAAATTCTATTTATGCAGGAGGGGTCCAAATTAGATGATCCTAATAGGCCTTTTTGGCATAGCAGTCTGAGAAACTATGAAACATGAAAACAAAATAAATATTGCTCATCCCTGTCACAGCTTTTACAGAACACTTCCCCAGTGACAAACAAACTTCACTCATTCGCTTACTGCATTGAATTTATTGTTTTTCTACATATAGTTTATTAGATTAAGTTTTTCAAATTGTTAAAATCATGGTTTTGATGACTTAAATTCCAAGTCCTTCTCTTCTTTTCAAAGTGAAATATAGAAGAGAGTAAACACAACAGCCACACCAACTGACAGCTTTGTCAAGAGCCTGAGACAAAGAGGATATAGGGGCAGGAAAGGTAAATAACACTACCAGGAGTAAAGGATGTAGGGCATCAGAGTAGCCACAGGAGCCTGGAAACTTCCTCACAGGCAAAGGAGAGCCACAATCAACTGAGAGTGGCTAAAGCATAAGATGCAATAACGTGATCCTACAGATGCCCATGGGAATTTTGCTGATCATGGAGGTGAGCTTTATACTCTTAAATACTGAATAACTACTTTAATTGCCACATGAAAAGTGTTAAAACACAGAACTAGATCCTGCCTAGGCAAATACTAAAAGACTTATATAGTCAAGAAAATATGCAGTCTCAGACATCTGGAAATCTCACTCTCTGTCCATTAATGACTGGATTTCCAAGGTCTTCATAAAAATCCTATTTTCTGTGAAAGATGGAGGGACCATCCCCTGCTATCCCTCCATGGTAAGGTAGCATTTCTCTTTCTGCCTGATGCGTGTGCTCTAGAGCTACAAGAAAATGGGCTATGACATTCTACAGCCTGGCCTGTAGAAGGTGGTAAAACATAAATGGCCGCTGTGGTGGCTGTAAACAGTTCATTCCTCCCCCTGTTCCCACCCTAATGGGTTACGATGCACTTGCCTCTAGAGCTAAGCAAATACTTGCAGGCCTACCACAGGAAAGGCCATTTCACTTTCTATGGACAATCCCCAGAAGATGCACAAACACTCCATACTTCTGCTGGAACAGTTCGGGAGAGTTAAGTTTTCCAGGAAATGCTCTCAGCGCTGTACTTCTGTGTAGCTGACCAAGCAACAGGAGACTTATATCAATGTACAGCTATCAGTTTAGCTTCTCCAAGAGCCTCTGCATCTTAGGGTTAAGAGCAGTATGACATAAGCCTCACATTTCTTCTTAAATTCCATAAAGGATATCTAAACACATGTAATCCCTCCGTAACATGATGACAGAGAAGATAGTGCTGTGCTCAGGGTCTAAATATATCGCTTCTCTTCACTGGTAATAAGTCAAAATCTTTAGAATTAGAAATGCCCCCCCCTCCCCCCCTTTTTTTTTCTCATGGTTCTCATTTTTCCTTCTTATTTTAGGCAATGGCTTACTTGCAAAACAAAAACCATGTATTGATCATTTGGAAAGCGGGAGTGCACTGTTCTGGGACGCAGCATTTTCATGCCATAAATTGCATTCCAAAGCAGATGAAGATTGAGATTTCCTCACAAGTAAGAGCACTGTGATGTGAATGCATTCATCACAAATGGGGACTGGTTCAAGATCTCACAACCATAATTTTTAGTGTAAAATTGACTATTGGAATTTCATTAAGCTTAAAAGCAACATCATTTATTTCCAAACAGTATCAATCGTAGTTACTACAGTTCTGCTTCTGATTGCTCCGATACATTCATCACCCATTTGGAGCCTAAATAGAAACTTAACATACTCACAATTGTTTATTGTCAATTAACAAAGATATTACTGAAACAAAACAAAAAAAAAAAGTTGCAGCTTGAAATCATAAAAACAATATAGTCAATATTTCAGCCATAGTTGAAAAATCTGACAGATTACATAAAGGTATATTATCAGAGTGGAAGTAGAGGCATGGGGAGATAGACAGCATCTAATCCCTCTGTGAAGTAACTTCAATAAACTTCACTGTAGTTATACCACTGCCAGGATTAGCCCACAAACTTTAATTCAAAGTATGAACCATGCTCTGACAACATTATTGTAATTTTTTCATTTTAATCCTTGATGAGAGAAGGAAATTGTACAGACTCCAGGAGCACAAAAATAATTGTTACATTTATGATTCTCCAATTATGGCTTATGGGGACTGCTTCTTAGCCATCTCTATGGTTTTATAAAGGTTTTATTAACAAGGCTTTTGAATAAAACAAGTGTTTTCAATGGCACCAGCAAAATAATGACATACAAAGGAGGAATTTTCATTTTGGTTTGATTCATGTTACAACTTATAGAGAATCAACCTTCTATTTGTTCAGAAAGCTTAATCCTCACTTATGTTCTTAGTTTAAGTGGATACAAAGAAAAAACTCTCCTAGGACTGGTCTTTTCTATTTCCACTTCTCCCTACAGCATTGTCTGAAAGAGGACATACTTTAAAAGGAATGAAGTCTTAAACAGAGAAGAAATGCAAATCCTGTTGCATACTCTGCTCAGCCTGAACTACTCTCACAGGGGTCCAGGCTAGAAAAATATCTTCTTTGCATCTCAGTGTAGGCTGAGACAGTCAACCCTGAACCCAGTCACAAGTTATCATATGTCAGCTGGTCAAGTCAGCAGGAAGGGATTGCTAAGTGTTTCAACATCCATTTGCTTTACAGTCGATGTTGACTCCTTCAGAAAAGCAGAAAAATTAGTAGTTCACAAATTTTCCCAAGAAATTTTGCTGATTCTCTGCCTGATCTGATAGACTATTCTGCATGAAGATTCTATACCCAAACACAGATAAAAACAGGAATCAAAATGTAGAACTGACCAAGATTACATAATTTTTTCATAAATTACAAGATTATTCATAAATCCCAGATGATATTATATATTATATGATTAGTTAATCTGCCTTTTCCCCACTTTAACAACAGATTTCTATACCAAGTCTATAATGTCTCAGTGGGCTATAGCCTATATCTGAGAAAAATATTTACTATTAATTCAAAGAATCAGGCAATTGAGAAGATATCATATGCCAAGTTAAGTAGATTTGTGGATTAATCACTCTCAATACTAAAACCACACATCTTGTTTGTTCATCTTATCTTCTGACTATTGGATCCCATTATGGATTTCCACTGCATGAAAGACCTATCTCCACAAATATCTTCCTTACATAAGTGTAAATCAAAATCAGTTCACCTCTTAATATCCCCTTTGGAGAATCAAAATACCTGCAGTTTTTTTACATCTCTAAACTTATGGTATATTTACAGACTTGAAACTCTTGTTGTTCAACATTGGTGAAAGATTTATGACAAGGGCCATAAGATTTCCCTGATTTTCAGTATCCTTCTTGAAGATATTCCAGACTGATTTATTATTAGTCCCATAAATATCTCCCCAACACTGAACAATGTGGAACACAAGTTTCCTGTTCACACTTGACATTCCTTCCTTACACACCTAAACATTGTGTTTTCCCTCTGTCCTTAGCACTTCCCAGTGAGTTCCCCATTCAGTGTCTAAGCTTATCATTAACCTTTTTTCAGCCACACGCATTTCAGGATATAACACTTGATTTTTATTTTTCTTTTTTTACTACAATTGGCCCAATTTTGCTAACACATGAGTTGTTCTGATGAAACTCTTAAAAAACTCTATTAAAGAGGCACAGCTCAAAGAGCCAGGTCCCAACCAGCGTCAATGTACAGAGCTCCCCTTGCTAACTCATGGTGTGACACCAGCTGACACAAATGCAAGATGTGGCCTCGTGCATTCAACACAAGCCATTCTTAAAGCCATTTCTCCCACAATCCTTCTCATCCTTTTCTACCAGACAGAATGAGGGCAAGAGTTCCACTGAGTTTCCACCCAAACACATCTGGAATGTAGGTAGATGACCTCCTTGTCACCATCTAGGAGACCTGACCTGCTGACATGGAGGCTCAATTAATTGCTAGGAAAGAAGGATACTGCAGATTTCTGTCCTTTAGTGGGGCAAAACTTATTGATTCTGCCTAGCACTTCATCCATCATGCAGAAAAAATGCTAAGAAAAAATCATCTAAACTTATGTCATACTTATATTTATGCACCCCAGTGCACAATGACAGCTGTTCTTTTTTATCCCAATAGTTACTTTAATTTCTAACAAAAACACATTTTTTTAACATGCCCCTTTCTAACCTGCTAAGTTTTTCAGCTCTAGAAATCCTTTTGGTTAATAAGGGTCATCAGCAGGGACTAAAGAGGGACAAAGAGGGATTTTAATGCGAAATCAGAGACAGCAATGAGAAGCAAGACACTTGAGAAGTCTGCCAATGTTCAAGCCATAGAAAATAATGGACCTACATTTAAAAATTATAGCCCTATTAAAGCACGGAGATATTGCACTAAAGGTGTTAAAATAACCAATTAAACATGCAGTTTTACTCCTGCAAAAATACAGAGCATTTCTGTGGAAAAAAAATACCACTGACAAGAATTCACTGTGACTGCTAGAAATCAAAATAAATAAATAGCTTTAATTGGAAAAAGAATATATGAAACCACAGTGCACAGTTTTGTGGACAAAGCAAACCTGTTAGCCAGTCTTTTAATAAGCCCACATTGTACTGGATTCAATTTAGCTTTTCTGCGAACATGGACATAACCTGTTAATTATTTAGCACACCTCTGGTAAAGCAGGAATGCTGTAAATAGAAGGTAAACTAATAAAACAAAAGCAGTGCTTTGTTTTTGCAACTAGATGATAAATTAATAGAAAAGATTGCTATCACAGCACAAATTCTGTAAATGTTATCCACACAGAAATCATGAGATCAAAAATTTATGATTCCAAGAGAAGTATTAGCTTTATCACATTGCATAATGCAAATGACATGTTTTTGTTCTGGAATGGTTTTCATGTAAAGTGTGTGCTCTCAGTCCAGCTCAACAGCACTGCTGTGGGAATTTCGCTTTATGAAATCCTTCATTTCACTACAATTCTTTCTCTAGAAGGAATTCATTTTTTTCTCCAGACAGAAGCAGTGCATATGTGATACATGTTCTGAGCGCATGATTGAGGAACATGAATGCAAGGTTAAACCATACTTTCATACACTCTGTTGTAGGTATTGCATGTTAGTGCACCAAAATTTAACGTATTTATTTAAATGAAGAATGAGAGATAGCTCATAATTGCCATCAGGGTGGAAAAGCACTTTGCATTAGTTAATCTACCTTAGTATGTTACAGGTTTCACTTGCTGATTATTCCAAGCTTTGCACTGAGTGAAGGTGACAGAGGCTATGGAGCACCAGCCCACAGAGGCATGAACAGCCAGCTGCTGGGGTCACCCCCTGCTCTCCTAAATTTCTCTGCCTGAGCAGGCTCCTAGGGCTAACCCAGGCCACAACACTGGCAACCTGCACTGAATATATTTGCTGCATTAGCAAGAGCAGTGTAGCCCTGTTAGGCCGATGCCAGCTGGTGAAGGACACACACAGTGTGCAGTATGTCCTCTGAGGCTGACTGAGCTGCAGGCAGCTCCACACACCTTCCCCTCCAAAGGCTCCCGGAGGCCTGTCCCTGAAGGCAGCAGGACACCAAATCTGCTCCCTCCTGACCCCTCAGGGCACCAAGCCCTACCTGAGTCAGCCCAACAAGCCTAGACACTGACTGGCCCCTTTCCTGGAGATGGGAAAGCCTCCCTGGGCTCCATTGCTTCCCAGCATTCAGTCCAGACAGCCTGGGCACCTTCTTCACCTGAAGTTCCCCCCACATCATTTCCTTTGCCCTTCAATCCCACTCTGTCTAGAAGCAGTTTACAGGCCCAGAGAGGTTCCAGCTGCCAGCACATTTCTGGCTGCATTTGTCACATTCCCACAGCACTGTGGGTCTGTAGACAGACCCCTTTTGAACAACCCCGGAGGTCAGTGCTGCTCTAGCTCAAAGGAAAGGCAGTCTGAGGAGCACAGGCATCCTCTATGGGATAATTCCCCTATTTGTCAAGCTCTCGTTACCTTCCTTCCATAAATCTTTCCAGCTTCCTTTCCACACACAGTGGAAACTTAAACTGGGCCTGCCTCCACTGTTAAACTTTCACTGAAGGCAAAACTTTGAGTTTATTATATTCTGCCACTTGAGAAAAGCAAGGATTTGAATACTAAATAGAGCTCCATAATCCGTAGCCATGTAATTGTATGTTACGCCAGTAACTTCTGCTAACAACGGGATTCAGGCAGAGGCACCAAGCTGACATGGAGACGGGGGCTGCTGCTGGGAAACAGCGGGGAAAAAGGATGCTGAGGAGGAAAGGGGGAGGGAGGAAAGAGGAGTGTCGCTGAGAAATATGTGAGTCCTGGAAAAGCAGTAATGCAGAGCTGCTGGGAAGGTAAGAGGAGAAGACAGACTGGTCAAGGAGGCTTTGTGGCAACATGGTGGTGGCAATCCTGGAAGAGCCTGCTGGAGTAGGTGGCTGATGGCACCCAGAGAGACCTCATTAGGAAAACACAAGGACTGGAGCACTTGTTTTGGTAGCTTGTTCCCATGAAAGTCTCACCTACACTCAGAGGGAATCTGTGAAGTTGAAAAAAGTCACTCAAGTGTATCGTACCTTTTTTGTGTGATGCACATCTCCAGCAGATGTGGAAGAGTTTTAGGCAACTAGTAGGGCAAGGCCACATGGTAGGAGAAAGGCAGATAACTCTTCAGTGAGGAACTTGAGCAGAGGCAGAAATAAGCTAGAGAGCTGCTGCCTTCTTACCTGTCCAGCATGGAGTACCCACACAGAGCTGTGATGTGTTCATTTACACCAGGATCCAGGTGCTGTGGGAAGACGGTGGGGCCAGATGCAAAGACTTAGCAGAAAAGGCAGGATTTTCTTGCAGAGTTGTGAGCCTTGCCAGGCATTTGGGCTGAGCTTTGCTGCAGGGCTGCAGATTCTGCGTTTCCCATATGGTAATAAGCTCACACAAGCAGCAGTGAAGGCACTGGAATATGTCTGCTTTTCTTTTTTCTTTTATACTATATGTCCCTTCTCATTAGACATGAGAGGATCACATTTCCAGTTTAGGATGGATGAGTGAGAACAAGGACAGAAAGATAAGAGAATTGTGCAAAGCCTCATCCCTCTGCTTTTTATTACCCTTGTCATCTATCAGGAGACTGACTGCTTCTCTTGCTTTTGCTTTTTTTTTTTTTTCCTCCAGCATATTTGTAAATGTTATTTACTTATTGTCACTAGCTCCTTCTGGCTGTCGACTTTAATTTTATAACACAAATTGTGACCGGCAGCATTTTGCTGCTGCTTCTTTCTTTATTAATTTGTATCTTACTGCTCCAGCAACAATAAACAGTCTTCAGCCCTCCCATAATTTGTGGTCCATTTTGGATCAAAAATCTCACAGGAATATTGATAGAATTCCAAGCTTAGCAGGGATGGCAATGTACTGTGAGCATTGCTATTGGCATACCCACACTTCTGATTCAAATCCTGGCCCCTTTTACACAGAGGAAAAGATTATGCAACAGTATCATTATCAGCACTATCACATTTCTCCTCACATCACTAAGCATCAGCAGCAGCAGCACATTCCTAAAAATTTTGCTAGCATTTAGAGCTTCCATAGTTCAAGTATGTTACATAGACCTAAATATAATTCTTTACCCTTTAAGCACTTTAGACAGACATTTTTTTTCTGAGTCTTGAGCAGTTCAGAAAATCTTCCTTGAGCCAATTTACCATGCAGGATTTATGCCATCAGAATTATTATTCTACTCATGTGACTGGCCTTGCCAACTTTCTCCGGAGTCAACATGTACGTGTTTATGTACCACTGAATTGGCTATCTTTTATCTGTGAATACAGTTATGGGATTAGAGGCTTGACTCTTTCCCTATTTAATACTCTGTTTCTGACAGTTCTCATTCCTAGTTCTCTTAATTTGGATCATCACATTATCTACAACCAGCCTGTAAACTCAAATGTGATGGTCTGATTATTAAAAATTATTGAAATCATCTTCTCTTTCCACACTTGATCTTCTTTAAATACCCATGTCTCACCACAAATAAAATCTGTAAGAGCAATTCTTAGTCCTGTCTTTGTGCAGTAGTGCTAATAAAAGCAATAAAGAAAGTAGGTTTTGTCATGAAAAACTTGTTTGTGTGTGCAGAGTAGGTATTTAACTATATTATGGGACATTTATTCATGTCTCTTACTAGTAATAATGAAGAAGCTATATTCTATGAAGGGAAGTTCTCCAGACACATTTGGCTACAGGGATCCCCAGAAGGCACACAGTATTGCAGCAGCTCTGGATTTCTATTATTTTTCACTAGCATGAATTGAAACTACAGCCTCTACAGTACAATATATTACATTAAAACATAAAACAGATATAGCTGAGGGGAACAAGAGGAAGGAAGAAAGGCCAGAAATCTGTGATATTAACCCAAAAGAATTAACTTGTTTTCAAATGTGTTAAATTCCTATAGGCTTGAGTTACCATGTTTTAAAGCACAACTCTTTTTCTTAAAGGTATTAGTCAGGGTACAGGAGCCACAAGATAAAAATAAGATTGGATAAATATGCCTGTGGCTCAGATCAACACCCGTTAAGCAAAAATCTGCCTGTCATTATGCCTGCTTTGTATGCCATCACTGTTGATCCCCGAGTGCAAGAATTCATGGCATTATCACAGCTTCCTTCTCTAGACCTAAATGCTGGCTTCACCATCATTTGTTTTTTTATTATTATAGAGTAGGAAAATTGAACGACTCACACTGCCCACACACACTGGCTGATGCATTTGTACTCAGCAGTCAGAGCCAAAGGTTGTCTAAATGATACACAGAGTGATGCTTTGAAAATTCATGATAAAATGAGATCCCCCTCTCATTTCTAAATTACTGTTCTTCATACTTGCAAATGCATATGAGGCATCCACACTAGGAAACAAGTCTTTTTGCTATGCCAGTGCTGACCATTCAAATGAAGACTTTTTTTCCCATCACATCATCAATTTAAAGAGAAAAAAAACCCTCTCTGTAGGATTTGTTGCACTAGAAATATATAGCAAAAACATCATAAAAAGGCTATTAATGACTATTAATTCTTAGGGGTTTTTAAGTAATTTCTGTAAAATACTATTACATTTTTATTGAACTTGTTCAGGTTTTTTAATAGATTTTAAGGCTAGAAGGGACTACTAAATCATTTAATCTGACCTCCTGTTTTACTCATAAAATAGCATCCAGTTAGTCCTGTCTTGAGCCCATTGCATTTGTCTGAGTCACACACACCTTTCAGTCTCAGCTCATTCATTCTGAGGGATTCCTGGGCAGAATTGCCTTTTCAAAATATGGATGGAAGTCACATTTGAATTGGAAATAAAGGAATCCTGTCACTGCTTTTTCCTAGAAGAAAAAAACAAAACAGAAATTATGAGAAATACAATTCCTGTAAAGCATTTGAAAACATGGAAATATTGATTACCAGGATTCCTCTTAGCAAGTAAAGCTATAAATTGTTTTCTGTTGTCCCTTAAGCCTTAACAGTCTGTCCCATGGCCTGAACTAATTATACTGATCTAATTAGGTCACAATTTCTGAAACTAGCAAGTCTCAAGACCTCTTGTATTTTTGAGGTATCTCCTTTGGTATGAAACAAATTGCATCCCAGAAGTGCCTAGTTTTCTTCATTAATTAATGAAGAAAGACGATTAGCTCAGTTACAGACAGCTGTGCTTGGGCAAATGAGTCTTATTCACAATGACTTGGTATTTAGCTGTCAAAAGGAACAAAAATTAGAAGGCCATTATGTAGCATTTCTCTGCTTCACATAAAGCTCAGAGGATCTTCAATGCAGTGAGTATGAGAACCTGGGATAAATTGCAAATTTAACCTGTTAAAAGATCTGACAGGTATTGCTGTCCTGCCTAGAAGAAAAAGTCATCATGAGGAATAGGTTAAAACAGTTCTTTACTCAGAAGCACCTAACAAGTATCAATGAGAAAAATGCTTATCCTTCAACTGAATTCATAAAAGACAGGGCTCTGCAGGAAATAATTCTTTCTCAAGTCTTTGTTAGTATCTATGTGCAGCCATGAAATCATTGGACCAGAAAATATGGGCAGTAATCCAGCAGCAACACACAGCACAGTGCAACCTTCATTATCCACCAGTCTTGCTCAAATCATGGCTGCACCTTCGTGGTGGCTGAGCCCACTGACAGCAAGCCCAAATTGCTAATGGGTCACACACAGTGGAAAAGATGCCACAAGCGGCCATACCTCTACTATTGTTAAGGGAAATGCTGGGGAATAGGGGAAGGCAAACATACTGGCCTCTCACCTTCACAAGCCAAAAACAGCTTGTATTTGAAACGTGACTGGACAACCTGGAACCTGTGAGACACAGAGGCTGTTGGAGGCTCTGCAGCAGACTTCAAAAAGTTTAGTCACTATACAATAACCTTTCCTTGACACTGCATGCCCATAATACTTAGTTTAGGTTTGGATTTCTCACTCACACCAAGCTCCCAAGGAGCTGTTTCCATCGATAATGCTTTGTTATATCTCTGATTGGCTAAAAAACTTCATCCTAAGCAAGTCCATCTTAGTTATATATGCCATCATCAACTCCCATCTGGATTGTACCAGTGCATTTTATTTGAACATGAAGTAATCAGACCTTCAGAGATACCTACTAGCTGATTACAGTGAACAAATTACATTACTTTCTCCACTGACTCCGCAAAATACTGAATTAAGCTCAAGATCACAGTGTTTATATTCAAAGTACTCCTGGGACCTCACAAAGTTCTGTCACAATGAAGCCTTATGGGGTAAGAAGAAAAGCTATTTGCCTGAAAAATAATGGCCTTGTGGTCTAATTTGCAGCTCCTGAATCCCACCAAGCACTTCTTCCAAAGTGTATTTTATACTTACCTAAAAAAATAAAGATTCTAAAAAAAAAAAAGCTCATGAACATTCACCCCTTTTACCCACGAACGAACTGGGAGAGAAAATGTTATTTGTGGCAGAAATACTTCAGGACCTTGACAACAGTAAAACTGCTACCACAGTGAACACGTTCTAGATGTTGCCATCTCTGACAAAAATTGTCATCTTCAGATGGATTAATAATCATAGAAATTACATTAATTCTTCTTCCTTTGCTATTTATTATTCAGCTACTCTTTTCCTGACTTTTATTGCAGTTAGAGCTCTGAAAGAGCTCTCTCTGGACCAGAGAAAGTATATGCAAATAACCTCTTTTATTCATAATGAAATAAAATGGCAGTATATACTGTGGCAAACTTGCTTCTATTAGAAGTGCCAATTTCTCAGGCAGACACATGAAGGACAGATTTTCCCCGGTTTACTTCTTAGGAAAGACTCACTTGTCCCCCTTCTCCACCAGACCACTCCTGAGGTTTATTACTAACTGAAAGATTATATCTGTAATAATATTATTTTCCTACAAGGTAGTGCCCACCAGGAATAACAGATTAAATCGTGTTCGAGCTTAGACAACTGTTAGCACACACCACAAGAATTTGTTCCTGCCAGTTTTAATGATTCTGTCCGAGTGTTTACAGAGCCTGTTTCACAGAAGTGCTAACTTGCTTTGCAAACCTTTTGCATGTAAGAAATTGGGGAAGGGGGGAAGAGAGAGAAAGAGAAAAAAACAATTTTCCACATACACAGAACAAAGATGCAAAACTTTTAATGTCTGTGAGTGAAATACTGGTATCAGTTGTGCATAGGGATTTTGGGGAATTTGCAAGGCTCATCTCCCCCAAAACAGATTCTATGCTTTCCTCCTGTTTTTCAACCACCTTTAGGAGATTGGTTGGCTTTCTAATTGTCCAGTGATGAGGGTCAAGGCAGAGTGACCCTCTTGTGTGGAGGACTGTAACTGGGGGACCTGGCAGCCATCAGAGCACAACAGCCATTAACAGCACTTCCCAAAGAGCCAAGGCAGGGGAACAGCAAGCACTGTTCCTGAAACCAAATTCGTCAATGGCAATGTCATCCTTGCCAGCTCAGATGCACAGCTTTCAGCTGGCATATTTATTATTAATTATTATTAAATTTATTTATTTAAGTGTGCTTTGCATAGCTAGACACATTGTCAGTCACCAAGGACTTAATATCTAAATTAGTTAGGACAAACAAACACGAGATGAAACAACACTGTAATGAAGAGCATGTGAGGGGATTACTAATGAAGAGAGAAAGAGAGAAATAATTGTTTGAAGTGGTGCGTCTTTAAAGAAGAACCCATGGATTTTAAAACCAGTAATTATGATCATTAAAATAATCTATGACAACCATTTTATATGATGCAAAGAACCGGCTGTAATGTCAAAATGGACATTCACTGAAATATTTCAACCTAGGTCTTGAACCCACCCTACAGGTGGAATTCAATTCCATGTCTATTCACCTCTTTCTGTGATTATTTTGCTTCCTGAAGAATAGGCAAAAAAAAAAAAATTCAGAAGATGATTTCCTGAGAAATTCAAAGAGGTTTTCCTGATATTGGAAAAGAGATCCAAATTCTAAAGAGCAGCAAGAAGAAAAGATAAGGCAAGAGAATAAATGGAGCAAGTGGATTTAGAGGGAACCAGAGTATGCCTGATCAGGTGAGAACACACAAGGTGATCATAGGGTAATTAGCCTTACAGGGTTTTAGTGAGCTAACTATTAAAAGGGCTGGAGGTAGAAAGACAGGTCAGAATTAATATTGTATGTTTAGAGTAGCTGAGAAGGATAATAACTGTATCAGCAAAGCACACTAGATAAAACGACGAGGAACGAGTAGGGCATGTAGGCCAAATGAGATCTAAAATATCTTTGGCTCCTTAATAAAGAGAGGCTTTTATCTGAGGTCTTTTCCATTTCCAGATAGAACAGACCAGCAATTTCTATCATTTATTAGATAAACCAGGATCCATTCTTCAGTGGGTGACTAGATATATGTTTGAATTCTTCCCAAAAATGATAAAAGCAGAAGAGGAAAGGACTCCCGAGCTTTGAAGGTCAGCTACTTCACACTGGAGCATCATGTAGACTTGGTTAAAGCAACTGACAAAGAAATTACAGGAGAATAAGAGACTTTCCAAAGGTCATCTCATTGGATCTGTTCCCTCTTAAGTACATTATTAAAAGATTTCTTTTAATCTTGATCCTGCTGCCCCCTTTGGTGGTCATCTCAAATTGGCAAGCCTTCAATTTCTTTCCATAATACCAAAGCTGCGCTTTAGTAGAGGTTCCCTAAAGCCCAAAATGGCTCATAAAACACTGGGGTTTCTGGTTGCTTTACATCAGAGTCTGCAGATGTTTCAGAGCGCATGTGAGCTGAGAGTCTGGCCTGTGCAGTTGAGAGTCCAGCTTAATAGTTTTCTTAGGCTTCAGAAAAGGACCATTTAGGAATAGAAACCAAAACCAGAAGCCAGAGGGCAAATATTTTCAACGTCTGCTACTCTTTGCATGATACTCCTCTGCTTTCAGGAGTAGGATTCTTAAAATTGTCTTGTATGGCTTTGATTCAATCTCTGAAGTGCATTTCTGTAACAAAGAAATACTGTTACTGGGATCTAGCATCATGGGAAACAAGATTCTCAGATTATAGGGCATAGGCACACCTCCCTTTCCTGCTTATAGCTATGTAGCACACTTTTCCCCCTGCAAAGATGACTTGTGGCACTGACAGCAAATTCTGACATAGAAAAATGATGTCGGAGAAGCATTTAATCTCTTTTCACCTGTTCTTTATGAACTCTTAGTCCTGGAAACAAGAACCATGCCCGTGTTATTAAATATCCCTACCAGCAATCCTATCTATGTACTATTGGCGAACCACTTCAGTGTGATTCCTTCGAGCGTATTTCTCCCATCCTGCAGTCTCAAGAGCCTGCCTAAGACACATGCTTATTCTTGTTAGATCTCATTCAAGCACATTTCAGACATTGCTCCCAGGTCCAGAACACTTTTCCCAGGGCACTGGATATATTTTTCCCTCATGAAGAATTAATATTATTATCTCCATCAAGAAAAAAATGGAAATCTAAAAAAAGCCCACAGAAAGTGTTATTTTAAGCATGCACATTTGCAGGAAAGTCCCAGAATTCAGGGAACTTCTTTGTGATAAGAGAAAATAGTAGGAAGAAAGAAGCCTTTATCAACAATAATAGATGGAGATTGTTCAAAAGCAGAACCAAAAGCTGAAAATGCTGATAGGTCATATTCCAAGCAGGGTGTACAGATATCTAATAGACCGTAACTTTATGCTTTGAGAAGATATAATCACAAAGAAATTCTTTGCTTGGGATCTGATGCCTAAAGAAAGGGTGCCCATTTGTAAATGTACAGAATGTCTGAGCAGAAGTGCCTTGTGTACCTCTTCCTATCCTGCTCTCTTGTTACCTCTGGAACAATAATATGATCATAATACTGGTAACAGACTCCACATCTGCTTTGCAAGCACTACTTGCCAGGAGACTAAGGCCCCTTCAGTTCTTTTAGCCCCTATCTGGTGTTCCCATGCCTCCCACACCCTCATCTCAGTGTTTTAAAGTCACATATTCCAAAAAGAGGAGTATCTTCTGTCCCGTTTTCACCCCAGCAGGACCAGTCCTATCCTCTGACCTAGAGGCCATGAAGGGCAAGCTGTGAACTTTGACAAGTCCTTCTTGTGGATTCAAGGCATTCACTCTACCTCCATACAGGCTGTATGGTGCCACATGGTTGCATCCCCTTAATCTGGGACTCACTTGGGGTCTCTCACTTTCCTGATGCACACTGTTGTCCCGAGCCTGACATGGAGCACAGGAACTTGGAGTGGGATACTATTTGAAAGGAAGGTTTGAAAGGTAATAGCCACACCCAGCTCTCCAATGTTTTTCTTCCATTCATGAATATAGAGAAAACCCAGAGAAAACGAAGTGACTTATTCTTAGAAATAAGGCATGGACCATTGAACATTTTTTAATAGTAGTTAAGTGTGAGCCTACATATGTATCAGTTTTTTATTATTATTTTATATAACTGGAGCCCATTGTGATGTTCCCTCCTGCTTTTAAGTATAGATTGTGCGTGACACTTGGTAACTCATACAACCTGTAGGGTAACTGCTTTATTAAGCTGCCTATGGTATATCCATGCACAGGGGTAAATAGAAACAGCCACATGGAGAAACATAATGGATGAAGAGGCTGGGCCATAAAAACAGCAGCTTGTGTTTTTAAAATTGAGCAAAAACCTACCTGAGTCCATCCTTACCTTTGAACATAAGGATGACTCACTGGATGCCGGTGGCCACATTGATACTGATGAATGAAATGGACCAAGTCCTGTCATCTGGTCTGGAGACCAATAATCCCTGCACAGCACATATCAATACAGCTGAACTCTCTTCCATGTAAAGTACAGGCTACAGCCAAACCCTGATAAACTCTGTCTGGGGAGCCCTTAGCCCTGCCAAGGACTGTGCTGACCATTTAGCAGCATGCAGACCCCCAGACCAGGGCTCAGGCGTCTCCCCTAAACTTATTTAACTTTCTAATATGAGCTATAAACTACAGTAGTATGAAAATATAGATATGACCACAGAAATTATGCAAGTTGTCAAATGCAATGGTGGGGTGCAAACACATAGAGCTGTTCATAGTAGATCCTACAGACCTCTGCAACTGGAAGAACCCCATGTACTGCCACAAAGATTGATTAAAATTATTAATTATGCTTTGTTCTTGTACTTGAACATGGTTAGGTCTGTTTTCAGGGGGAAAAGAATCTGCATTCTCCTAAATACTTAATGTTTTTAATTTAGTTTTACATCTGTAATTAATTGTAGGTACCTCTTTACTTATGTGTAACTAAAGGGGAAAAAAATAGATTAATTTCTGAACAAACTTACAGGAGCTATTGTTTTAGTTTGAAAACAGAGAAGTCTGAAATAGAGTGATCATATTTTTTTAAATGCAATAAAAGGTGAAAAAGTCCAAACAACAATAATGGAGATTTTCTGACAATCACAACTTGCAATAAAATCTATTCTTAATGAAAAAAAAGTTGGAAGAAAGTGCATTAAAAAAAGAGTCTTAAGAACATTGTGCTACAAAATTTGATTTTAGCACTGAAACTTTCTTCTCTGCAAACTAAAATCTGTCTTTAAAACATGTGCAGAAGGGGGTGCAGATATAAATCAACTACAGCCAAAACAAGAGCTGTATAGTCAGTACCACAGTACCACCTTGTGGGGAAATAAAAATGGCTTCAGTATTGACTTCTTCCACTGCGCAGTTTCAGGAAATACCCATCACATAAACATAAGATTATAACTAAGACAAATGAAACAGACCCAGACATCAGCAATGTATGTGATGCATGATTTCTTCCAGTGTCAAATCACTTTCTTTGAAGAATCCATGTTCCAGATAAAATCTTTCACAAGTCTTCTGTAAAAACTTCCTGGAAGAAAAATGTCTTATTTTACATTTGCTTGCATTCTTTACTTGACTTCCATTTGCTGCAAATTTATTTCTCTAGTTACACTAAATCAAGAGAACAATTGCATCAGGCATGTCAAATTCCACCCACACAAAATGCTTCATAAAGTTAAAGGGTGTGACACGAATAAACTAACGCCAGGATCTTTGAGATGACTTTTTTTTATTGCTTTCCTGCAACTGATGTAGATATTAGAGACAGTAATATTCCTGAATACATCTGAAGAAATAAGGTTATCAAATCCTCAGATCCCCAAAGGGAATTGTCATCTGCTTTTCTCCATTTCTTTCACATAGTGAAAGAAATTTGTATGATTAAGTAATTGCTGGTTGTCAGAAGAAATAGTAGCCCAGCCATCATATTTTAAGAGCTGTATTAAATGCAATTTTCACCTTTTCGAATATAACTTCTTTTAGGCATCTCTGAATTTAACATCCTTAATAAAGCAGAGCAAGTCGTTCTTTCTTCCCCGAGTTGTTGAGTGTTGACCAAAGTGGGGGGGGGGGGGGGGGGGAAGGGGGGGGAAGGAAGGAGAGGGAGGGGGAGAGGGGAATGGGGAGGAGAGTATTCTTATGGGGATTTTGTTGGGCTATTTTATATTTTCTTCCAATATAAAAACGAAATTTAAACTTGCTTGTCTTCTTGCTGTGGAGAACCTGCCGTTAATGGGAACAGTGCAGGAACAAACTCAAAAGAAATTAAACAAAATTTTATTCAGGTTTACTCTTCACACAAAGTTAGGCTGTGACATCGAGAGTTTGAGGACTCATCCACCTACAGCTATTCTACTAAGACTGATACTGGCTTTAGCTGGGCTGGGGTCAGATCCCAATAGTGGGACTCCCCTCATGTTACTTTAAGTAAGAAATTGGGTGAGCAGTCCAGTTGCCCATACACACCTACGTAACATCTCAAATACCCTGGAATATGCTTCCTGGACCTTCAGCTCACGACCTGCAGCAAATTTAACAGCCCCATGCAGAGGTCACAGAATCCCTGGGGGTCTCCAAAGTCACTAAATGGCTATTAGTGGCAAACTGAATCAAACTCTGGGAGTCTAACTGAAGTTTGTCACATGGGCTTGTGTTGTGGTGCGTGAGACCACACTGGTCAGGACCAGTGGGCCAGTTGGCCCAGGGACAAAACAGGTCTGCTGGTGGGACAGCCCCTAAGTCCTGAACTGCCCCCAAGGTTGTGGTGAGCACAAGGAGCTTTCCCAAAATACATTGTTTTATTATGTTGATGTATGCTGTTTTTGTATCCTGGATTGGCCCGTTGGCCCCCACCCCTTTATACCTTGTTTGGCCCCCATCTAGAAAGTTCTCCTCTCCTGGTTCTCCCATTGGCTTCTGTTCTCCTGCCCACCCCTCCTACTTCCCCATTGGTTGTTACACCTTTGTTCTGCCCTCACTCTTCCTCCCTGCCCTCAGACCATTGGCTCTGATGTTTTGCCCACCCCTACCGGCCCCATATATAAGCCTGCGCCCTTACCCTCCATTTTGTCTTTTGTCCCTGGACCCTCCACGCATGGAAAAAGTCCTTGTCGCTGGAATCTCATACAAAAGACCCTTCTCGTGTCTTCTTCACTGATTGCCACCTTTTGGATGTGTGTGTGAGTGGCTGTACCACCTAGACTGTGTGTGCCTGTGCCTCCATTTAGCCTCAGAGCCAAAGTGGCTCCCTCTAGTTGGGGGCACTTTGGGAAGGTTGCGGCACCTCACCCCCTCCGCACGCCGTGGCAGGCTTGCAGTAGAGAAAAAGACATCTCCAAAGAGTAATTAATGCATCATGTCCTAACATATTGGGAAGAAATGCCCTCTGAAGATGGCTGTCTCTCCTTACTGATCAAAGAAGGCACTTTGAAACCATCTAACTTTCAGGGGATCACATTTTGATGAGATTAAACTGAAAAGTTAATGTGTAACAGATTAGAGACTTTCCTTATTTTTGCATGCTTACAATATCAACATTGTTGGTTGTTGTTTGGGTTGCACATTGTACATATTATTTGTATGATGTGATCTGACCTATGATGCATGCATTATTCCAGAATACCAGGCAGCTCAGAAGCCATTAGTGGTGGCAGTACCAGCAACTGAGGTCTGATCTCCAGGGACTGTTCATATGCACGAAGAGTGCCTCTGCACCCAGCTGCTCTTTTAGTATCACATGCTCTCTTCCCAATGAGGGCAGCACCCCTCTACTCCAAACATGCATGTCATTTGCCAGAAAAACAGAAAAAAATTATGCCCCCCTCTCAGCATGTTCTCCACCTCCACAAACTAACACCCTAAGTCACGGCATCACACAAATTTACCACGTTCAATCTCCACATTCCCAGACTCCCTCAGGGTGGATCTGGCACACATCCCAGACGTGGATATCCTTCTAGAAGATGCCACCACCAGGCGCACTGACCTTGGAGGGCCTGCCATGCCATTAGCCATGTATGCCCCACAGTCTGGGAGACTCACAGATATTCTCAGATAAAAAATATGCAAGTCTTGAAGTTACCATTTCAGGCTAGCTTTGAAACTATATTTTGAGTTTTCCACCACAAAAAAAAAAAAAAATTTTTTTTACAGAAGTTCATTTTCTTTCCTCTTCGTGAGTAGGGACCAATGGATGCAGATTGAGATTCCCAAGAGGGCACACACCTCCAGGTCTCATCAAGGTAAATGAATTACACAATGAAATGCTGAGATGATGCCAAAAGTTAGGCCTCAACAAGTTAACTGGCCCATCACATCTATTACATTGATCTGTTGAAGCAACAACTACAGTTATGGCCTGAAGAAGGCTGCCTTTATGAAACAGGACTGGAAACTGCTAGAGGAAACATGAAAAATTTTGGTGATTCATCAGTTCCTGATTTACTGTGACTTTTGCCTCTATATGATCTCATTTAATTGGGAGCCATCATGCATAAAACAGAAGACAATGTCCATATTTCATTACCAAACAAGTGATACAATGATATAAACAGTTTATTTCCTTCTCCTATAATTTTATTTGCTTTATTCTTCCACTGATAAAAATGTGTTGTCTTGATTACAGATGATTTTGACTGATCATTTTTTTAAGATACCTTCTAGAAAGAAATACCATCCTAATGGTGCATACCAAAGCACGTTAACAAGTACCTCTTTAAAAGAACCAGATCTTTGTGATTTTTATTTTACATTACAGAGCACTGACTTTCAGCACACATATCATTCACATATCAAATAGAAATATGATTATCTGGTGGCATCTTTGGGTTCTCTATGTGCATTCGGAGGCTGTTTTCCAAACACATCCACAAGCAACCAGAAGGCAGAGCCACACAGAGGACATGCCTGTGCACCCAACCAGGCTGGAGCTGCAGGTCCACATTTCACACTCATGCCACTGGTTATTGCAAACCACACAAGAATCAGGGTGCCTTCTGTGAGATATTTCCAGCCTCCTAGCATATTTCCTAGGAACATAGTACAGCCGAGGTTGGAAGGCACCTTTACAGATCATCTGGTCCAACCTTTTGTGGGAAAGGGAGGCTAGATGAGATTATCTAGCACCTTGTCCAGTAGTGTCTTGAAAACCTCCAGTGAAGGGAACTTCACCATAAACCTGGATATGTTGTTCTAGTCAATGATTATTCCCTGTAAAAAAATTCTCTCTTTTATCAAGATGAAACCTCTCCTGGCACAACTAGTTCTCACTGCACCTTTTCTTCTCTATGAAGAGAGAGACTCCATCCTCTCTGGAGAAACTTTTAAGTACTAGAATACTAGTACTAGAGATTTTCTCTTGAGCCTTCTCAGGGGGAAAAGAACTAACTGCTTCAGACTTTCCTCATAGGCAAGTTCTCCATTTGACTGAGAGCTCTGTATGTTCCTTGTTTCTGTCAGTTCTAGCTCGTATGAAAGCAGAAGGTAAGCACACAGAGCATCAATTCCTGTTTCTCATTTAAATAGCAGAATAGATCTTCTAGAAGAAAAACATTGAAGGTAAGTTCCTCATACACAGGAGCCTTAGTGTACATGTTCTCAGACTACATTAGTCTTTATCCTCATTATGTGATGAAGGTCATGAACAGTTTCCCCTCTTATTTCCAGTCTGCTGTTCCTGTGCTTTGTGATACTCCACCCACTTGTGTGTCTTGCATAAAACATACAAGGCTGTCAACTTCCTTTACCCAATATTGTTTAAAAACCACACCTGCAACAATTCCCTTCACTTGCTCTGATTCAAGAGTTAGAAGCTTTAAAATATGAAAGATAATGATATTACTTCTCCAAGAAATAAAATACCAAAAATTTCTCCTACCTCCCAATTTCACTTCCTTCTTTAGAACACAGCCTTAACTCACAGAATCCAATGCAATTTTTACTTAATCTTAAACATACAGTTCATTTCAATCTATACTCAGGTAAAGAAATACCATTAAAAGAATTTGTTACATTATTTACACTTTTAATAGCACATTTTTGGTCAACATATGATTAGAAGATACCGCCTTAGGCAATGAATGCAATACTCTGCTTTCACAGATAGTTATGACAAATAAATGATTTCACTTATCAGGACCATCCAGTGAAGTGACTTTCCCCATTTGCAAGGAATATTTACAGCTCTCCAATCTGCATGCATTAACAGGGTTCTTGTGCAAAAAGAAGTTTCCTTTTACATGAATATCATTTTCCATCAATACTGTTTACCTCCACAATATCTTTATCTTTCCAATCTCTTTAAACAGGGGCAACATATATCCTCTCTGTTTCACAAGACTAAACATGCCAAGTTGTTTTATTTTTCCTTCTGTGGTAAACCCTCTCTTATCTTGACCATATTTGTAGCTCTTCTCTGCAACTAGTTAGGCAATTCATTTTTCTTGGAAAGCAGGTACCAACAGAGTGGAGCCTTTCAGATGAGGTCTGCATAAACTTTTATAGCTTTAATGGATGTATCATGCAGCATATATAAGCTTGCACATTTTCTAGATGCATTACCTACAAGACTCACAGTTCTCCTAAAACCAGTTAAAACATGCAAGTTGTAATCTTCTTCACTTCTTCCTTGTCGCTAGCCAGGCGCTTTGCAGCTTGTCGGTGCCGGAGCACGAAGCGCCGCAACCTTCCTAAAAGCATCTCCAAGGCGAAGCTGCTCGGCAGTACCATCACACACTCACACACGCATGGATAGCTCCAGTAAGTGGGTTGACAACAAAGAGCCAGGAAGGGTCTTCGTATGGGGTTCCACGGACAAGATTTATTGCAGCCACACTGTGAAGGCGTCCAGGGACAAAGACAAAGAACAATGGAGGGTCCAGGTTTAAGTACGGGAGCAGCTCGAGCATCAGAGACCAATGATCTGAGGGCACGGGGCCGGTACAGAGGCGGGACTAGGGGATGGGAGCCAATAGGGAGCTCTGAGGGCGTGGCAATGGGGCAAGGGCCAATGGGGGAACAGGGAGTGGAGAACCTTCTAGGGCAGGGACATATAAGGTAACAAAGGGCGGGGAGGTCAACGGCCAAGTAGGGAAGCAGAACTGGGGTACATTAATGTACCAAAGCAAAGCAGCCTGGGGGAAGTGTCTTCTGTTCACCCTAAGCCGGGGAGGATCTTTTGGTACTAGGGACTGTCCAAAAAGTGGATTCTTTTTGTCCCTTGTACTGGCTCACCAGCCACCACACTTCCTCATAAGTCTTTTACAGGATAACAAGATGTTATGAGTTCTCAAATTAATTCATGAACTTGCACTCTAATATTTTAAATACTAGCCACTTTATTTCTCTTATCCTTGGAGTTGTCTAATTTTTCCCATTTGATATTCTTATCTTTCTCTCCATTAACTATGCTGTCTAAACTTGTCTTCAGAATCACTGTCACATTCTTAATTCTCTTATCAACACCATTAATGAAATTACTAAGAAGCTTCCTCTCAAAATTCAATCTTGAAAAAAAAAAATCTATTAGAAACTTCATTCCAATACTTCCCTTTTGATAGTCTCTACTGTCTCCTAACTACTCCCCTACTCTCCTTACCCACTTTCAGTTCTTTTAATGATTCTTATCATGTCCTGCTTAATTAACGATTTCCCACAAGACAATATATCAAATACATTCAAGATAGAATAGTTCTACCCATTCCCCTTGCCTAAAAATATCACTGAATTTATCAAAAATGATCTTTTGTTAATCTGAGATAATCTACCTTTGATTAAAAAGATGTGACATTTCATTCCATTTACCTCCACGCTCTTTATTATTCTCTCTGTCACGTTTTATTTTAAAGCCTACTGAGAGCAGACCAAAAGACACTTAGATGTCTGGATCTGGTTTTGCACCTTTCAAAAATACCTTTGCTACTTCATAGCTACCTACATTTATGCCTTTCTCTAACACATCTTCTATCAGCAATTTCATGTACCATATTTTTCAGACCTCTCAGTTCAAGATCAGCCAGTCTACAGCCATCTATCTCACTCTTCCACATGGTAAATTTGTTACTGTCTTCTTCCCCCTGGCCACTTTAGCCAAGCCCAGCTGCTGATAGCTGAAACAGAAAATGTGTTTGTTTGGTTTCAGGACTGAATCTAGATAGTCTCCCACCTTTACTTTGCCCATACTGCACAGTGGCTGCATTACTTGTCTTTCCTGGCTCTCTTGGTGGTTTAGACTGCTGGAAAAGTCTGGGAGATCTAACATGCCTCAGATTAGGAAGTAAAATAAGGTTCAGAAAAAATTGTGATCATTTGAGTTTCTGTAATACTCATACAATAGAACTTTTCCTTTTACCAAAGTGAATACAATTCCTTGCATACAACTGAGTTTGGTATTTAGCAAAGCAGCACATGCATTTATTTTGCAAAGGTTTTTTAGGGTTTTTTTTTTAATACATGCATTTGATCACAAATAATGAAGTACACCACCACTGAAGAAATTAATAGCTATTTAGAAGACTTTACATACTGCGTGGAAGTCTTCCCAGAAAGCGAAAGAAGCAATAAAAGTACATGAAGCATGCTGAGGCTGTTATCTCAGTGTATTTGGCAGAAGACACCCTTGCACTGTTTTCCAAGACTTTGAAAACCACTAATGCAAGACAGAATTGAAGAAATCATTGAGATTCAAAGTGGAATCTAACACACACAATATTGCAACCTGCTCTTGGGAAATATTAATGTACAAGCCAAAGGAGTTGCATGAGAAGAGTGCATTAAGCAACAACTTGGCCATGCTGAGAAACAGAAATCTTTCAGTATCATCACAGTGATTTGTCCTCATATTTTCACTATACCTGCACTGAAACAAGCAGCAGGCTCCTCCCATGTCTCTCCCAGCTGGGACATGAATTTGTAGGGCACGTGTGTTCCACAGTGTTCTCTATACTACTGTCACCACAAACCTGCTCTAGCCTCACACTTGGAAGGCAACGCACAAGATAGTTCATCCACAAATTCCTGTCACACAGTTATCCAGGCAAATTCCACTCCTTTTAATTCCTGCAGGTTGCCTATGAATAGCACACATCCAGACACTTTCCAATACACAGGCTGATGACTCACAATCAGTTCTAAAGGTGGAATCAAGATCTTTAATCACAGTGGGTTCCCACAAACTGAAATGACATAACTTCATATTTACAGGACAATATTTAACAAGGACAAAATAGAGTCAGACTTGGCAGAAACATATTCCTGTGCTTAATCTAGAAGGGAACCTTTTTTGTTGTAGGCATTCCAGTTGTAGGTACCATCCAACATGTTCCACCACTGTTTTCTAGAATCAATCTTCAATCGCTTAAAGTGAGACATTTTAACCAACTTAAAAAAAAATTGCATATACTGAAAAAACAGCACAAGGTTGTTGAAAAGAAGAAATCACTTAGCTTTTTTCTAAATTAAGTTAGTGGGAAATAATGCTGGTTCACTCCTCTTAAAAAACTCCTACAACTGCAGAGTAATTTTAAAGGAGCTGGACAAAGAGTAGCCAGGATAATATATCTGTGCCTTTGTCTGTATTCATGAAAATGTGTCCAAATTCTAAGCTGTAAAATTCTGTATATGTTAGATAAATTTTCATTACGATATGCAGATATTAGTGTTGCAGTGGTTGAATCCACTGCAGGAAGGACCAAGAAGCCACAGAGCCCCAAAACAGTGGAGGTCCGCTGGTGGGCAGGCTCAGAGGTCTAAGATCACCCCCTCTTTACCCCTTTTAAGTCCATGTTCTAGATAGCTCTCCTTTCCTTGATACCCCACTGGTTCCCAGGTCCCTTGTTCCACCCCTCGCCTTTTCCACTGGTCACTGTCCTGTTACCCCATGCCCTCTCCACCCCCTGGCCCCCAAAGGATAGGCCCTCGGTGCCGATCCAGATAAAACCCTGGACCGCTCAGTGTTCTTTGTTCTTGGATCCCTTAGGGCGGGGACCTGAATAAACCCCTCGGAACTCCATACAAAGGACCTCTCCCGCCTCTCTGTCCTCGGCGACGCTGCAGAAGCTGTCAGGCTCTGTGCGTGTGTGTGTGTGTTTGTGAGTATCCACCTACTACGGTGTGTCAGAGTGTGTCTGAGCACGTTCGCACAGCACGCCCCGGAGCGGCTCCGGCGGGATGCGATCGGGACGGACGCACCGCTCTTTCCACCCCCTCCACGGCCAGCGCGTCTTATTAGGGCTAAGTCTCAGGTCTGTTAAGCTGTCCAGGTAGACTTTGTCTGTATTTTGCATCAGACTTACTGCTGTCTCTTCGAAAAAACAGAGCTCTGCGCCCTAGGACAGGTGTGACAAAGAGCTCCGTAGCAGCTGTCTCAGGTTTGAGTGGTTTTGCACACTCTGGCCATGGTACCCAGATGTTTCCAACAGTCTTTTAAGTGATCACCTTCTTAGCAGTGTAACTGCTTTCCAATGATAGAGAGAGGCGACTGAGACCCTGAATGTGGGCTTCCCAGGTTCTAGGTTTTTCTTCTAAACCCAAGAGCAGCTTTCCTTCAAGACAAACACAGCAGGTGCAGCTTTTATTTTCCTTTTTCTCCCGTATTTGTTGAATAAGCATTTTGGGGCTGTACAACCAATACCCAGTCCATAACATAGCTAATCATAGCTAATTAAGACTGTGTCAGTCAGGAAAGAAGAAGAAAAAAAAGTAATATCAAAATTATCACATCCTTAAAACCCCTCCTGATCTTCACAGCAGTGACATTTTGATAATGATGATGACTCTGCCTTCACAAAGAAAGAGCTCATTATTTTTGAGATACATATTTCTACATCAATTTCTGAAAGGAAATGAACCTTACAAGCAACTCTAATTGGAATGCTCTCCTCTGCTGTCTTAATACTCATCAACAAAATATAACAAAGGTAACAGAAAAATCTCTCCACTGAAAAATAGAAGACTGCAACTGCCATTTGCTTGATACATATCCTCGAGAGGTCTGGGAAACATAAAAAGCCAAATATTCAGTTACATTTACCAGAGATCACCAACTGCCACCCCCTAAAGTAAAACCGCCCACTTGGCCATCTTTCTAAAAAGTACTGATGTAGTTCACCTTCCCCAATGCATATGTGTCCTTAAAAGAAACAAAATTTTAAGCTTTTGGCCTGAGACCATGCTCATGATTGCAACTAGGTATCAAGACCATCAGTGATAGATTTTCACACCTCCCTTTCTTTTCATTCACGCCTTTTCCTTGACTTCAGTTGACTTTATGTGTTACTTGCCTTGATCTACAAGTGTTTAGAGAACTAAAACAATTCATCCAGCAGTATGAAGCCAGTATGAACCAGTATGAAGAAGTATGAAACAGACTGAAAGGAGTCTGGTTTTCATTGGACTTGCAGTTTTCTCAAAACCTCAGAAATCCATATTCTTCATCTTCCAATAATCAGTATATTGCACACTCAGCAGCTGAGACAGTAGCAGCTGCTTACACAACTGATACACTTCCCTTTAAGAAGTTGTGAGGTCCAGGTATAAACACAATACTTTAGGACTGTGTCACAGCATGACCAAGGTGTGCACTAATAGTGGCTTTTGAGAAAATGAAAACAAATGCTTCTCTGGGTATAAGGGGATGCCAGGGTCAGTATGAACATCCAAACATATAAACAACCTAAGAAAGTAGGGGCTCAGGATAACCCCACTGCTGGATGAAGCAGATATTAGCCAGATTTTGTAATACCAGGAAACTTCCCCTGTCTAACAGAAGACTCTTTAGATCTTTCTAGACCAAACTGTATCAGAAAATCAAAAAGCAACAAAAACTCAGCACATTCAGGATATGAGTCTGCTCCCCACGCACACACAGATTGTTTGGGCGATATAATTCCACCAACCCAACCGGCTCTGCATACGAGTTTCATCTTGAACTCAACAGAGTCAACATGTACTGTGACTGCTTGGCTAGGATTTCTGGATTATTGTACATTTGAAAATCCTGGACAAATTACAAAAGCTGACAGAAAAATGCAAGAGGGGAACGAACCCATAATGGCAACCTGTCACAAAGTGCAGCAGCTCTGACAGAGGTACTTTCACTTTGGCTTTTTTAACAACAGCTGAGCCACCATGAGATTAGGTCACTGCCCATATTCATCCTTGGTATTTTCTTTCCTAGTTAATTGTTTATGCGACTTTGTCAGGCTAGCTCTGTAAATCAGATATATCTACATTTATGAGACTTCCTTCTGAGGTACAGACATTCACTAGCACGCTAGCAGAGGAACATCTAGGAAAGCTTACTAGATCTACTAAAATTACATACTATTAATAGTATTGTACAATAACATAACTTTTTATATATAGCCCCAAGGCTAAACATATCAAAATGAAGCACAGCTGTTTCAGTGGAACACAGCAGCTCTATTCACTCATCCCAGCACCGATTTCACACCGTGGACTGCCTTAAAGTGTCAGCCTGAGACATTTACCACCAAAACATTGATGGGGTAGGTGCTCCAGCCAAAAGCAGAAGCAGGAGCAGGAGCTAGCCCAGGGAAAGAGTGGGTCAAGACTCCCTTGGAGAGGGAGCGCTTAATTTCATTCTCAAATCCTACCTCTCTATTACTATGTGTTACATCAACTGCTCCATTACCCTCCACTCCACAGCCACCCTCCTACACACAGCTTTCCCCTGAGAAAGTGCCGCTGAAGAGCACAAGGGCTGCCCTCGTCCCAAGACCCCATACAATACCTCCTGCCCTGGAGAAATATATGCATATATACAGGGAAAAGGCATGTGCGTGCATATGCATACACATATACATACATACATATATACACACACACACACACAGAGGGAAAACGCCTGCGCCCCCACACTCGTATGGCGGTAACACGCGGCCCCCCCTCAGAGTGAGGCCGTGCCCGGCAGCCGCCCAGAACCCGGGGAGCCCCGCCAGACTCTGCCCCTCCAGCCGCAGCTGAGCCCCGCGGCCCCACCGGCAGCGTGGCTCCCGCCTCAGGGCCGGGCTGCCGCCGCTCCCGCGCCGCTCCCGCGCCGGCGGCTCCCGGCTGGCGGCAGGAACAGGAAGCGGCGCCGGCGCGGGGCCGCGGCTGCTCCCCCTGGCGGCGGCGGGCGGCGGGGCGGGGCCGCCGCCAGGCCGTGGCCCCGCCGTGGCCGCCCGAGAGGCCGCTGCTGCCGGCGCTTCCTTGCCCGCCCCCGCCCGGCGCTCCCTCCCTCCCTTACTCTCTCCCTGCGTTCCTCCCTCCTCGGCCGGGGCAGCAGGAAGCGGCTCTGATGTCAGCGGCGGCGGCCGCGGCGCGGCTCTGAGCGGCTCCTCCACCCCCGCCGCGGCCCCCTCTCCCGCTGCCGCCGCTGGGGCTGGCGGAGAAGCCCGGCTGCGGCCCCGGGGGCGCCGCCTTCTCTCGCCCGGGGACGCGCGGCCGAGGCGGTCCCGAGCTGTGCAGAGGCCGCGGCCTAGGGGAGTCGGCGCGGCGCCCCGCGGGGGTGCGGGAGGGCGCGGGATGCGCAGCGGCGGCGCCGGGGCCTGTGCCCGCCGCCAGTGAGGCCCGCGGCCGCCGCGAATGCGGCCCCGGCGGCGCCTCGGCCAGGCCCGCCCCGACCTGCGCCAGGAACCGCCGCCGAGCCCGGCGTAGCCCCGGCTCCGGCCCTCGGCTGCCTGGTGCCGGACGCTCGCGTAGCCCCAGCCCCCTCTCCTCCCTGCGGTGAAAGAGGAGGCATGTCCGCTGCCGCCTCCGCTGAAATGATTGAAACCCCCCCGGTCCTCAACTTCGAAGAAATCGACTACAAAGAGATCGAGGTGGAAGAGGTGAGTGCGGGTCCCGCCATCCTCCGCACCCCCTTGCTCCCCGGGAGCGGCCAGCGTTGCTCCCGCCGCCCTGACCCCGAGCGCCTCTGGGGTTCCCCTCCCCGGCGCCGTCCCCCCGCTGCGGAAGGGACCGCGGACGCTTCCTGGGTGCGCCGAGATGCCGGGACCCCCCCAGTGTACCTGGCCGGGGGTTCTGTGCCCCCGTGGATGCTGCAGCGGCTGGCACCAGCGAACAAAGGTCGTCTAGCTGGGGAGCGGAGGTGCCGGCTTACTTCTGCCGGCCCTGCTGCTGGATGCTTTACTGTGGAGTTTTATTTAAACGGGATAGATTTATTCGGGATGTTAAAGTTTCGCCGCCCATTTTACCACCCACTTTAGTATGGGTGGCAAACATAGTTGTCAGGCGTTGTCACAAGAGGAAACTGTTAATTCTGATGTTTCTTTCAGATCTCTGGTTCTCTCTGCCCCTGCTTTCACCTTTTGCCACCAAACTGAGCCATTGCATATATAATGATCGCACCAGTATTAATGATTTGCTAAATTTACAGCTCTATGAGCTGTAAGGATAAACAGTTTTCTTTTTTTCCTGACGTAGGCTAGTGATGTTGCACTTATGGATGTGTAACATTTAATTTGTGACCTGTGCATGTTACCCAGGAAGTGACATTCAGTTATTGTATAACAAAGTTGGAAGGAAGTTCTTCTGTGAAAATCGCATAGTAAAATTATTTCAGGTGTACCTTTCATCTCTCCGGGCTTCCTGTGAAAGTAGGGTGGGTGTGATCTAAGATAGCTTGAGTGCTTTAATAATGGGCTCAGTAGTATCTATATACTACAGTGTTGGTTAACTCTCAGAATTGCACAAAAATATTGCTGCTGTTGAGTTTTTTCCTTCCTCCCCTGCTAAGTTCTCTACAGAAATGAAGTTGTTTCATGAGGATCTGTAATGAATTTGATGAAGCAAACTTGTAGAGTCTGGACCTAATATGCATCCAAGACTCCTGAAACAGTCTCTGTGCTTTTGTTTGTAGATTAACATCTTTCTTTTTCATTAATAATTACTCTCTTTTTCTTAAAAAGTTTGTGTGGAAGTGGAGTTAGTTTTGTGTGGTAGCTTTTATAGGTAGGACAACCTGTGTTCAAGTTTTTAGCGTAGTTTGCTAATACTGGTTTGTTCATCATTATCCTGCTGGGCTTGGGCCTTCTGGGGAGAGTTCACAGACCTTAAAATCTACGATATTTCCATGGAGCACCAGGGCACTTTCTGGTGTATTCAGGTAGTATTGTGGTAACTTTGGTTTTCGCCATAGCAGGCACAGGAAATTTTCAGAAGACCGTATCTTTTGAGAGATTGCTTTTATCTCTTTCTATGAATTTGGCAATCAAGAAGATTTTAGTTTCTGTAAATCTAGTTGTTCTGCTTCCTTTTATGCATTGAACTGTTCTGAAGTGAAGGTATTTTTGTTGTTTTTGCAACACTTACTAATAGCCAGGGGTCGAATCACATGTTTTGGGAAAAATGGAGTTTCTCACCCAACAAAGAAAGTTCAAGTGGGTAAGAACTTACCTATCGTGTAAAGATGCCCAGTGATGGCTCATAGAAGTGAGTAGCACATCTGCTGTGTTAGACATAGTCCTTTGAATGAATAAAGTGCTGTACAATTCTTTAATACTCGCAACGCCCGTGGGGAGGTTGTTAGCAAGGATTATATTGCTGGTTTACATATAGGAAGTGTGGAGCTGCACAGTGTGTAATTGGTGTAACTAGAGTTCAGCATTCTAAGGTTTAGTGCTCAGAGCTTGTCTGTGTTCCATGCATGTGCCTGGCACTCACAGAAACAGGAGTATCGGCACAAAAATGTATCTGGAGATTATGCCTAAGTAAAAATTTGTTGAATGCAGTTGTTGCATTATTCTTAACGCAGTATCTTTGTTAGAGATAACAAAACTCATGGTTATAAGCAGAACTCTGATAAAGTGTGGTCTCCATGAAAAAAATCCAGTGACAGCTGGCATAGCATTTTGAGTGTACCTGTCCTAGCAGAAGTTCTTATAGGCAATGGGGATACCCTAGTGCTGAACACAGTCTAAATGTCATTGCACAGAGGAAGAAAAAAGACCTACTTTAGAATGAAACAGATGGATCATACTTAGACCTTGCTTTTCTCAGCTGTGGGTGTTGATCTCTTACTCATGATGCAATTTCAGCACAAATAGTCAACTTTGTAGTCAAAACACATCCTTACTGACTATTTTCTGTGCTCTTACTTTAGGCTCAGAAGTTTTCAAGGATTTTAAGTGGCTGTAATATCTCAAAATGGTCATATTTATGCTTGGCAAGCTTCAAATGTTTCAAAATGGAGTGTTAAGAGGTCTACACTGGAAACTCAAATGCTTTTATAATCATAGCTTTGCTGTTGTATTATCAAGGCTGTCTTGTCCGCAGACAGCAGTCCCACTCTGCCACTGGTTTATTAATAGATATTGAAGTTCTGGAATACTTGCAGGCCCAGAGACCTTGCTAATAAATGTGGGATCTCTAAGTGCACTTTCATTTAGGTTTGCCTGAACTCTGCTGGATAAAAACAAGAATATACCATATTTTGCTTAAGATACCATGCACATGACTAACTGTAGTGTAGTGTTACTCCCCACCAGTCAAACACGTCTCCAGCTTCAGGCTGCCTTTTTGTTATTTCAAGTGCTTAAAATGAAGTAAAATATAGAGGCAATTATTATGAAAGAGTTGGAGTCAAATCAAAATTGATGTGACACAGCAGGAGCGTCTTCACAACTAGAAGGGGAGAAACAACATAAAACTTGTGTTCAACAGAAATGTTTTCTATTTTACTATGCAAGTTTTCAATTGTGAAAATGGCCTTTTTTAATTTTTTAGGTATGAGATAGAGAAATCATTAGAAACTGAACGAATTATATAACTCAAGTTAACAATAAAAAGCCTAATAGCCTTATTTTAAAATCTCATATTTAAATCTAGCCTAAACACTACTGTCGTTTCTTCCCAGAGGAGCTTCCACATCTAAACAACAGACTTTGGTTTTTAATTGTTCTGGCAGCCTATTCTCTGCCAGTCTTTCCTGAAAATTCCACAGGCTTTCCTCCATCATGTAACTGGGTAACAGTCCCATACATGACCAAAACATAGACCTCTTCATCACAGGATGTGTGTATCCTTGGATTGCACAGCCAAAGGTACGTGTCTGGTCATGTACACTGTGGCCCTGCCCCATCACTGCCTGATGTAGCCAGGTTAAAAAACTAATGCCATATTGCGTAGTTGCAAGTTACTTTTGGATGGTCTGAAATTTGAATTTAAATTATTTGAAAAGTGTTGTTTAATGCTCTACTAGTATATTGCAGTTCACAGTGAAGTTTATTTTCAGCAATCTATGAGGGCACCAGTAGTTAATTCTAAGAGAATTAGGGTAATGTTGTCTTTGAGATGAAGAGGTAAGCTTTATGAATGTATATTTTAGAAAATTTACTTATGGTCCCAGCAACTAAGGAGATGCAGTTTATGGTACGTCCACCTATCTTAGATATTTTTGAAACAGTTGACTAATTTCATTAACTGAGTAGTGTGCTGGGAACTACATGTATTCCTTCCAATTCTGGAACAAAGCAGTTCAGAGGCAAGAGAATGAGCAATACAGCAAGGCAACTGGGTTTTGCTCCCCTTTGTATAGGTAACTTTTAAAAAGTTAGTGAGATGCAGTGACTGATTATGTCCATTACAAGGTAAAGCAGGTTTGTGTAAGCTGCTGTTGAACATGGACCTGTTACTACCTCCAGTGTTTCTGTGTCCTGGGGGATCATCTCCAATTGTAGGATACCAATCTGGAAAATTGGAAGAAATTTGGACAAGAACCAGATGTGATTTGAGATCTGAACAGCATTTTTGGGTATCTGACGTGAGTACAGAAGGATTGCTTCTCAAGAACCAAGGGTGGTAGTTAGAAATCCATTTGAAGTCAGTTGAATTTCGTAGCCTTTTTCAGTAAGACTTCAAGGTGCAAAGCTGGGTGTTCCAAAACAAAGGCAAAAAATAAGTATGTGGTGAAAATATATGCCAGTATTTTCTCTGATTTTGCTCTTAATACATTTCTGAATTAATTCAAATAACTACTTAAATTTAGTTTAGTTACACCAATGGAAGATTCTCTTCATTCATCTACATAAGAAAATAGATGAAGTGTCAGCTGGGGTGTGGATTTATAGCAGAAGTTATGCAACACCAATTCCATGTGGATGAAATTTACTGTGCAGTGAGTTAGAACATGGCTAATAAGCTAGTTAAACTGTTAATGTGACACTTTATACTAATTTCTACACATGCAGATATATTCAGTGAATCTGTTTGTGTCTTGTTAAATAGACTCATTCTTCAGTCTCATAAAGAACACATGGGAAAGAAACCTCACAGACCTTCCTGTTCTGTGATGAAAGCAAGAGCCATATTTATGAGATAATAATAGAATTCTATGTCTAATGCTTTTCCCTAAGAAAAAAACTAAAACAACAGAGAGAGTTTCACGTGTCCCTTATTTGTTCCACCCAGTGGACTGCAGCAGTATTTTACTGGCTGCAGAGTATTTGTTTGGTTTTTTGGTTTGGTTTTTTCCCAAAGACCAGTAATTTTAGACAGTGCCAGCCCAGAAAGCCCAACTCTTGTTGGAGTCCTGCACCCTGAGTGCCTCATTACCCAACATTTTGTTTCTAAAACAATAATGCACTCTCTGGGCTGCTCTAACAGAACAAATTGATTCATACTGGAGCATCAGACAGTTGTTCTGTTAATGTTTTTATATTGCTGGTATTTTTTAATTGCTGATATGAGTTCTGTTCTTGAGACAGATGTATAAAACCCTATCAGTGTGTAAAAGCTTTTCAGCTTGTAATTAGTTGTGATAAGCCAGAATGAAAGTATAACTTGATAAACTGTTATCTTTGAGATGCGTGCATTTCTTGGAATGACTCGAGCTATCAAAATGCAGAGAGGGTTGGTTCAGAGCAAAGGAAGAATTTCTGGAAACACAGTTTTCAAGACCAGGCTGGATGGGGCTCTGAGTAATCTGATCTAGTGGAAGGTGTCCCTGCCCATGGCAGGGGGGTTGGAACTTAGATGATCTTTAAGGTACCTTCCAACCCAAATCATTCTTTGATTCTATAATTTCAGGAACATATAAGATGATACTTTGATTCTTCATAAACATGTTCTAAAGAAGCTGAAAAGAGAATTAATTCTTAGAACTAAATTCAGGTAGACAAGTCACTGAATGAAAACTGTACAGTTATACAGCTCTAACAGAGGAAACCCTCGGTAGGGACCAACTGTATGAGTTTGTGTCAAGCAGAACTTGCCTATATTTATTAAGAATCTAAGTTGATTTTAATAAGCAGTTTCTTTCAGGAAGAAATATTTCTTCCTGTGGTGTTTTGCATAACTTTTAAGTTGAGACTTAGAAACCAAATCTAAACTAAATTACTTAGTTTACTTAAAATTAGTAGGGGTTTTGGGGGTGGGGGAGTGGAGAGGATTTGGAGGTTTCTTCATTGCTGTATGAATCCCAGAAAGGAAAAGGAAAAGCAACATTTAGAGCTGGGCTGACACTAGTACAAATAAACTTAACCAGTCAAAGAACATAGCTGTAAGAATTGGCAGATACATCCAAACTCCTTCCTCAAAGTGCTGCCAGGGTATTGGCCACAGTCATCTGTGGCACGGGGCCGATTTGCTTCAACCTACTTAATAAAGCATAGCACACACAGAGGAACCAAAGCTGGAATTTGAGGCTATTTGAATGAATGATAGAAAGTGTAGGCGTTTATTTTCAGAAGCTGTACACTGTTGTTCATGGCTTCCTTTGGCCCTTTTTTTTTTTTTTTTTTAATTTATGCTCCATATGTCATAAGGGCAGATATGTGAAAACCTGAAAATATTAGTATACCTTATTGATACTCCTGGAGCTCTGGTAGACAGAGAGAGTAGAAGCAACTGAATTTTAAAATGTGATTTTTTTGTGTGTTTTACAAAGCATTCTAGAACATTTCTTTTTTTTCCACTCTCTTGTGTAGTGGAGCTTGAGAGATCCAGAAGTTCAGTTTGCGTGCATATCATCTCATTTGCAAATATACCAGTAAACAAAGTGACATAGATATTAAAGATAATTTAAAGCCTGCTGTCGCTTTGGAAGCACGGGTTTTTTATGGTTTCTGTTGTTGGATTTTTGTAACTGCTTGTCTTGTTTCCCGAAATTGTAAACAAGCATGTCATGCAGTAGATACTGCAAATTATGAAGTCAGTTCTCCAAAGAATACTACGTCTGCTAACCAGGGAGCTATTATATTTTATTGCTGTCATATATCCAGCAAGTTTTTTTTAGAAAGAAAAGCACTAGGTATCCAGCATGTAGAACTACCTTACATGGAAACTTTATGGATAGAGAGAAAAACTTAGCATTTTTTTGGTTTTGAGTTAATAGAAAACCTGTGCAGTTAGAGCAAAGTTGAAATTAATTCTTCCAAAGTTTTGACATTTGTTAGGGGATTATGGTGCATCTGAATAAACAGATGCATTTTTCTTGTTTTACTGGGAGAGGGGAAATTACTGGTTACATCCCTTAGGACAAAATACATCCTTAAGGTCTTAACATATCTGCAGTCTCTATTTCCTGCATGATTTCTAGTCTACATAACTTACCAGTCAGTATAGTCTACATACTTACAAGTCAGTATCATGTATCTTTGTTTATGTACAGCATTTGATACTATTTGTACACAGAGACAGAGGTAATGCTTGTTCCAGGGCTCTTGTATGGTTCATATTCTTTAAATAAGACTCTAAATACACTATCTGGAAAACATGCAAGTGGCACTGTCCTTCACCATGTCACTTTGTCACACAGTAGAATGTAACTTTTTACTGGTATGAATTTTATACGTAGAATAATACATTTTAATACACTTTTCAATCTTTAAATCTCTTTTAAGTATTACTCCCAGTTTAAAATGTTTTTGTGTCATGTACCAAGTGGTTTTTGACAAACTTAATTCTCTTCTGTGAGAAATTCTCTTCTTGTTCTTACTCTATTTCTAAATGTCTCATCTGCCCTATATTTTCCTTTTTTCTCCTAGAAGATATTTAGAGGAACAAAATCTTTTACCAAAAGAATGTGTTTATTTTTAGATTATTTTCCAAACATACACAGTGCTACAGATCAACTGCTGTTTATTGATTTGTTGTGTCAATAATTCCATTACCGTGCTTCATATAATTCCGAATATGCACTATTGCCCAAACATATGGTGTGGCACCAACAGCAGGGGACAAGAAGGAATGAGCATGAAGAAACTAAAGTTCAGGCAGTGCCTCCCTCCTCTGCTATTAAGTTACTTAGTTCCAGCACACGGTGCTGAAGGAAACTCCATAGTGTTTAAACTGTTTCGACAAAATCTAAGACTTAACTCCTTCAAAGAAGTTTAAGTGAAGAAAATTATATGTAAATGGACTCCACCACAAGCTGCATTCTGTCGATTATAAAGGGGTTTTTGCTGTGAGTAAGGTACATTTTCCAGATTAAGTAGGAAAAACATACTGAGTTTTCACATATGGTAAACTTCAATTTGTATCAGATCCATCATTGTTTCTGATGGTTGCTCCTTTCATGTGCTATTCAAAAGCCTGAGCTGCTTTAATGGAGGATCGGCTCTTCTGTTTTCCCTGTATCCTAGGTAAATATTCACTGCATTCATGTCCCTTCTCAAGTTCAGCCCTCTGCCTAAGCAGGCACCAAGTCACTGATAAATTGTTATGAAACCTTGACTGCATAATCATTTATCAAACTATTTTCAGCAACAATAAAATTTACATACCTGATGGTCTCACAGCTTTTTGTTATGTGATTAGGTTTAGATTGCCTGGTTAACTCTTCCTCTTGGTGCTTGACACTGATTTTATTTTTTATTATTTTTTTCCAGTCATCAGTGGGAGTTCTTAAAGTGCATCTGACTCTTGGAATTTATTCCACTTTTCAACTAAAACCCAAATATTGTGACATTCATGGCAAATTACATTGGGCAGTGTACTTGTTTCTTTTAGTTTCTTCATTTAATAGAAACATTGTTAAAAAATTCAACAACATTGAAAAATAATGATTTCTTTAGTATAAAAACTGGAAATATATGTACCAGTTCTCAGGATAAAACTTGCAAATAGTCATGGATTTATCTGTGGAGGATCAGTATGCATTTATATTGACTTACGAGCTGAATTTGACCATGTGAAGTCAAATGCAACAGATATGTGGGCTTTCTGTTTTTTGCTATGTTTTTGTTAAATAAATGTATTTACTATATAAAAATATATGTAGTATATATTGCATAATCATAATATTAAAATCATGTACGTAATAATACATACAGTGTATTTGTACATATGGGCAAGTCTTTTCAGCAAGGAAAGCTATGACTAGCCAGAAAAAAAGTAAGCCTGACCCATCACAAACTGTTGTAAGTGATTTAGGCTAAGTAAAAAAAAAAAAAAATCTAATTACTTCATTAAATTTTGCAACCAATCTTTTAACTGACATACATGCACTATTTTCAAATAGCTCTTTTTGTTTCCATCACTGGATTAAACGTAACAGAGTTGTAGTCAAAAACTGTGAAGGACTATGAGAAAAGGTATATTAAGAAAAGGAACCTTCTAAAATGTGTCTCACAGAGGCTTGCACCATAAGGCCAATTGTATCCACCTAGGAGAATTCATTATATGTCCACCTCCTTCTCCCTAAGTGGAAGGGAGAGTTCTTCCCACTCACTGTGATAACCGTGTTTGGATTCCTTCACAGTGTAGGGGAGCAGCAGATCTGGAGCTGTATTGCTACTGCCAATACACTTCATCCTGCACAAGCTGCTCTGTGGCATCCTTCTCTCATTAACTGTCCTTAGTATTTCCCAGGTGCTTGCATGGTGGATTTTTATGTGCTCACTAATTACCATTTCTGCAAAATGCAGACTTACGGTGCACACCAACTGATGAGATTTTTCTTATTCTGTAGGTCTGGTCATATGCTGAGCAAGGTGGGTAGAGGCTTTGTAATGGACAACTCCTGTGGCAGTAGAAGGTGGAGGGTGGGCCAACCCCAAGACAACGGGCAATTTTCTTCAAAACGTGGTCTGAGACAGAAAAGGAAATAACAAGGAAGACTAGTTTGGGACTTTTATATCTTCCAGTGACTCATTGTTTCCAATTTGTTTATATGTACTATTCTTGTCGGCTGCTCAGCTATCATTCATGGCTTGGTGTTTCCAACCTCACTGTGGAATGCAAGAAAATAGTTAGCGTGTGTTACGTCAGGACAAGAGTCAAGGCCCTGCGCTTTGCCTGGGGGAGGAGGTTACAATCAACAGGTCCCGTTCTTTAACGGAGCAGAATGGGGAATGTTCTGTGCATCTTATGTGGGTATCTTATGGCAGACTCTGAGGACACTGAACATCTCATCCCAATTTCATCATGGTCCTGTGCAGTTGTTTGTGTGTGCGTTTAAAATTCAGAAGTTTTAATTCCTGTCCTTAGACGGAATAAACAAATACAGCAGATAGATATAATTTCACAGATGAAACCTAAAAAAAAAATTGCTCTCATTCTTCTGATTTTCTTCTGAGCAAAGCTTGTTCTAAATAACTGAGATTATACTTTTCTGAAATACTATTACTGCACATTACTAATAAAATGTTTTGTATGTGTGTTTTCCAATTCTTCTGTAAATGGTCTCTTGAGTAAGCTTTGCTAAGACCAGTTGTGCTTTAATGGCATAGTATTCAATTCCTACTGCAAAACTCAAGCCTGTATCTACAGTTTTCTAAATTAAATTTCTTTTCTGTTTGTGAAGTCCTGCACAGCAAATGAAACCATTTCAAGTTTTAACTCTAGTGTTTTGTATTTTGTTCTAGGTTGTTGGAAGAGGAGCCTTTGGTGTGGTCTGCAAGGCAAAATGGCGAGCTAAAGATGTAGCCATTAAACAGATAGAAAGTGAATCTGAAAGAAAAGCCTTCATTGTAGAGGTACAGTAAGTTTGATGGAAAATATGGGGTTTGGTAGAGCTTGTTTCCTGAAATTCATGGGTGCATTTAGTGTACTAAAAGCTATGTCTTTATCACAAGATAAATGCTGCCTGTGGTACCCAGTTCAGGCCTGGACCCTTGTCTTGCAGAACAGGAAACCTGTTGAAGCACATTGCAGCTCCTTAAGTTTGCTTCTCATAAAAACTGAAAGGCAAGAGTGTGGGAGAGAGGAGGGCACACAACTGGGGAAATAACAGTTCTTAGATTCTGTCCCAGTCTAAAGTAAGGGTGCAGCTGGAATACCCACCAAAGCCTTGGAGCTGATTAACACTTCCAGGGGCTACAGCATAGGTTCTCCAGTACAAACAGGTTGATATTTGAAACTGTTTCTGAGTTTTTTCAGCAGTTCTAATAACTTGATTATTTTTTTTCTTATATATAAGTACATTGCTACCTTAAAGGCAATCACTGTTTTTCAATGTCTACTTCTTCAAAAATGTCGAGTAGTTCAGATACACTGATAAACTTCCCAAGATACATAATATTTTCTAGAATCAAATGTTTAATTTAAATGACATATATTGTGACATGGTGCTTAGTATTTATTCAGTTATAATTGAGGATGTTCAAGATATACAAAATATGTTCAAAACAAAACTCTTAAATTTAGAACTAACTCTAGCGTTAGTTTGTTCAAGATATACTCTAGCGAAATGTAAAACACTAAAGGGCTGAAAACAGCATGTTTGTAATAGGCCTCTGTAAATATTTTTATGTTGTTCATTACCATGGGAAGTTTTTAAGGTTAATAATCTGAGTCTAGTTTAACATTGAGTAGATCTGATTGATCTCTTGGGATTTTTGTGTTCAAAAGAGATCTGAGTAGGTAATCCCAGAAATGCTTCAGTAATTACTGCTATTCAGGAAACCCTGCACAGTGCAAGCATCAGTTGAAATATTTCATTCTGATTTTTTAGATCTTCTGAAGTGTATAGAAAAAATAGTGTTTGCTCCACAGACAGCATAAACTACTTCAGAAGTCTGTGTAAAGAGAAAAATATTCCTTTTCTGCTTGCTTCTACTCTGTACTGGTAGAAAAACCCAATGCAAAATAGTGCAATTGTGAGTACAAACAGTAATAGGTTATTGGAACTATGTCATTCTAATATTAAATTATTTTATAGGATTGTGGGCTTGGGGATTTTAGGACATGTATCTTCTATATTGTGAAAACAGCCAGTATGATCCTAATTTTTTTTTTATTTAATCAGACAATTTTTATATAGTCCAAAACTGAAGGCTCTAGGAAGAGCACCAAATCTGTAGAGGTCATAGTTGCACAGTGCTTGTGGTTTGAGTGACTTTACTACAGTCTGGAAAAAATACTTTCTTTAAATGTAATTTCTTCAAACTTTCTTTTAAAACACAGTTGCAGTTTGACACAAACCTGATTACATACAATAAAATGCAAAGAGGGACATTAGTTTTGTAATTCCTAAAATCACCATCTGGGGTTATGCAGATGTAGAAAATTGTACTTGCTGTTGTGTGGTGTATTATTTATCGCTATGAAAATAAAGCCTTTTCTTCCCATGGTTTGAAACTGTGTGATTTGTGTTGCAGCTTCGACAACTGTCACGAGTAAACCATCCCAATATTGTCAAGTTATATGGAGCCTGTCTAAATCCAGTAAGTTATAGCTTATGTCAGTATGACAAAAGGTGACTAGCTTAACCTATGCAAGCATCAATGAACAGAATATATATTTTATATTAAAAATGTACCTATTATATATTTTTTTATGTTTTAGCCATAATAAGGAAATACACAGATATGTAGGTTGGTTGATATATTCAGGTATTTGTTTCTTCTTTCTTCTGCTATGAAAAATAAATTATTTTAATAACACCCCAAAGTTATTTCTAAACATCAGTTATACTTGAGTTTGTCAAATCGCCATTTGGTATATTACATATGTATTTACATTCATATCTACAGTCCTATTAATTGCAAATCAGCAATACAAAAAGTAAATGCATTAGCAACACATGATTATAGCTTGTAAATCAGTTCCTATTTTCTTACATGCAGTTTTCAGGATTTGCTTGCTTTCTGCCACAGCTGCAAACAGTCCCACAAATTCTCTAAGCAGAAAAGAGAGTACTGTGACAGGACAGATGTATCCTTAGCTTGTATGGGCTTAATTGCTTAAAATAATGCTGCATCCCTTTTCTTTTTTAGTACTGGTGAAATTCTTTTGACATGGTATTTAATGAATTTTTTTTGTAAGCCACTAAAGGAAAAAAGTAAAGGACAGTGAACTGCAGTTTGAAGACAGTATTTGCTTTTTAAGACTGAGGAAGAGGAGGGAGGTCATTCTTTTATTTTCTAACTTACAATGAGAACTAAGTGTAAAACTCATTTTTCTTACATGTAAATACATACATTTCAAACTGACTGATATATTTTCCATTAGCTTAGGTATGGAGGCATTGTAGTTGCTCTCAAGGAACTTCCCTTTCAGCTGTTTTCTGCCTCTGCATTGAAAATATACCTATTTTTTGTCCCCTTCTCCCCAAAGGTGTGTCTTGTTATGGAGTATGCTGAAGGAGGTTCTCTGTACAATGGTGAGTATCATTTCAACTTCCTGGAGTTAAAGTGCTAGTATTAGGGCAAACATAGTCTAAACTACAGGTTGTTTCATAAATACGTCTCCATTCTTGGAGCTATTCAGAAGCCACTTGAACACAGCCCAGGGCAACCAGTTGGAGGTGGCCTGCTTGACCTGCTTGGTAGACTTCCAGCGGTCTCTTCCAACAATTATGTGGTTCTTTGAAATTCTTAAAATAATTTTAAGGAGAAAGAAGTGTGCTTTTTAAAATCTCTTTTCAATCCATTGGTTTGTTCTTGATACCAGTTTCTTATATTTTATACAAGTAATTTAAGGTTTTCCAGTGGAACATCTGAAAACATTCTTCCTTAATTTGTAAATTCCTTGAGCATTTGTTTAACACAGACTTTACCAGGGATAGCTGAGAACAAGCAACACTTTTCATATTGAAATTTAACACAAAAGATTATGGAAAGTATTCTAAAAAAAAGGGAAATATTTTGACATTTCTGTTATTTTAACAGTCTGTAGAAGGATATTTTTAGTTGCAGTAATGAGGTGTTGGTAATTACTTAGATTCCACAGAGCTTTGCTGACTGGTATTTTGTTAACTCCATTGTATCTGTTGTAATATGCAATAAAGTTCTTTTTAGTTTGTGCCTTTGTTTTGCAGTGCTGCATGGTGCTGAACCTCTGCCTCATTATACTGCTGCACATGCCATGAGTTGGTGTTTACAGTGTTCCCAAGGAGTGGCATATCTCCACAGTATGAAGCCAAAGGCTCTAATTCACAGAGACCTGAAACCACCAAAGTAGGTTTATGGTTCATTTTTCATATTTTCTTACAGTTGGACTTTAAGATCATTTATAATAATTTTATTGCATTTAAAAGAAATACCTTTAATTGGTACTAACTTTTGGATGTGCTACATTCCAAATGAAAGCTGTGCATTTGAAACTTCAGTTACAGAATGACAGTGTATGATACAGAAAATTAACTGTATTCAGTTACTTTCTGTTAAACTGGAAGAATACCCTTCTCCTGCCCTGCATTATGGAAGAGGATTTTATTAGAAATAGGGCTTCTAATCAGAGACATTTAAAATCTTCCAGTTTTTGAATGGCTGTGGTGTTCAATAAGAGGACATTGTGGGGGGGTTGATTGGTTCTAATGTCATATTTAATCTGTTGCATTAGAGCTCTTTCGCCACGTGACTGTCCTCCTTTATCCCCTCCTTTTGCCTGTTCTGCCACCCCTGCCAGAAGCTCCCATCACTTTCCACCGAAACAAAATTTAATAGTTTTCTACCCAGTCAGTTTGTTATCCAACTCATTTTACAGCTTCAGATCTGGCTCCACAGATTAGATAGAAAGAGATATTTGAGGATCAGCAGAATCATCCCTTTTTGGTGGTAACCTGCAGTTATTACCAGGTAAAATTATAACATGAAGCCACAATTTAAATCTTTAGTTCTTTCTTGTATTCCCCAGTTTTGATTTAGAAAGTTGTTCACATGTAACTTCAAGTCCTTCCATTTAAATAAATAGATACATTGACTGACATTAGTGGGAGTCTTGATTGTTCTTCTTTTAGTAAAATGGTTACAGCACTTGTTCATTTTCAGCCCCTGGCATCTGAAGGACTAATTTTCTCAATATACGCTTAGTGGTTTACCATGGCTAAAGATATTTATTTAAAATCTAACATGTAGAAATATCAGTAAATTACAACATACATTGGATTACTTTAAAATATGTAATCTGTTCACATTAGACACAAATGACCGTACATATTTCCCAGATTATAAAATAAAGCACTGAGATGCAAAGCCTTAAGATATTCATCTATATTAGAATGATAGTTGTTGGGATAAAAAAAATCAGTGGTTTGTTATCAGACTATTTTATTCTACAATATTAATACCCTTTTTTTTTCTTTGACAGTTTGCTCTTAGTAGCTGGGGGGACAGTTCTAAAAATCTGTGACTTTGGTACAGCCTGTGATATTCAAACACACATGACCAACAACAAAGGAAGTGCTGCTTGGATGGCACCTGAAGTTTTTGAAGGTAATAAAAATTCAGTATCAGTATTACATTTCCTTTTTAGGAATGCAACTGTGAGTTAATGTGATGTAAGAGTAAGAGCATCATGTAGTCTTTAAAATAAAGTTTACTAAAGTTTGAGGTAAAAACTGAAAGAGATTTGGCAGAAGTCTAACATTTTTTTTTTAAATCTGTACAAGTGTATATTGTCAAGTAATTGTGCAGAGGTTTGAAGAGCAGCACTGAACCAACTCTCTCATGTTAATATTAGACATTTAATTATGTGTACCTTTATTTGTCATTGCTGAGATTTACATAAGGAGTACCTTTAGACAGCTGCAGTTCCTTATTTTGTAAGTAAAATACAGCCAGAGGGCTCTTTCCCCACAATTTTGCTGTTTCTAAGATTCTTAAATCATTTCAAACTCTTGTGACATTTAAATACACTGTCATTACTTTCACTCCCTACTCTGATCAGCTTTTAACTTTAGAATTTCCCTGTTAGTGTCTCTAAATTGAACATAATTACCTTCTTTTTTGATCCTCCACTTTCTTGTAACTCCCATCTTCATCTGCTTTTTGTGTAATCTAAAGATTCAATGTACTTCCTCTTTCCTGCATACTGAGGAACTTGTTAATACCAGTTAATTTGGTTAAGTAGGAAAACAAGCTATTTCTTGGAGTGTAATTGGGAAAGACTGATGACACTTGATAATTAGATAGCTATAATTGCTGCATGATTATCAGAGAAATAATCCAGTAGATATTAAATTGCAGATTAAACACCTTTTAACCAGTCAGTACCTTAATTATCAATGCAATTTAGCAATGGTCTGGAAAAGTCATCCTACTGCTTTAGGAAGCAGGTGTCCTTGATTTGATATATTTGGTAAGTGCATATGTGCAGCAGTGGTTTCCCAGATTCTGGATCCAAGTGGCCTCTTTTCTTCTACTGTCCTTGTTCCAGAGGCTGTCCATATACAGTTTTAGGATTCCTCCCAAACATCACCTTTGGAACTTTTGTTCTGAAGGTACCATTTTCTTCCACGTATTGCTTAGAGTACCCACCCAAGGGTTATTTGTTCCACTCTGATGCCTGAAATTTTTCCATTATGTCATTTTATATTCAGGTACTTCCTCTATTTTTTAGCCAGGACTGCTTCTTTCCTAACACTTGCTTGTTATTAAATTAAATTGTATAAATAGGAGATTTTTTTTTTCTTTTAGAAATAAGCAATTGAACAATCAGTGTTAAAGCTAGTTTTGGTGAAAAATCTTAATCTAAAACGGATATAAATAAGTGTATTGTAGTAGGGATTTACAGTTCATATCCTAGTTCCTCTGGTGTATGAATCCAGCAAGGCATAAAAAAGAAATCTTGTATTGCAGTTGTATTGTTGGATAGCAGCAAAAAGCCTTTAGTTTACAGTTGTTTTTACATACTTTCAACTGAAAGCATTTATTGATAAATAGACAAATCGTTATATAAACACAAGTATCAAGGAAAGGAAAGAATCTAGTATGATGCATCTTCTATGATGCAGCATATCAAGTTACTCTTGAAACAGTCATTAAACTACTAAAATAACCACTTCAAATGTCAAAATCGTTAAAAATTTCTTTGCTTATGTTACTGCATCAGGATTCAACAATGGAATAAAGGCTACTATTGATTTGGTGCTGTTCTAATACTAAGGTTTCCAGATGAGAACAATAAAGGCATGAGAAGTATCTATCGCAGAAGATGGTGCTTAGTGGAGTAGTTGCCGTAATATTAAGATTTTCCCCCCGTTTTAAACATTAGGGCACCTAAAGCCTTGTACAGGTCAAGTAATCTAAATGAAAATAATATGATATAGATCAGGATGAAGTGAAAGAGAGCAATTCTAATATCAGAACTCCCATTCGAAGAAAGTATTTTAAAATTGCTGTGGGATAATTGGATATATTGAGGAATTATTGTCTGTGCAATCTTAGTCTCTCACATAAGGAAACAATGCAGAATACTCACTCACTTCTTTTGGAGTCTCGCTTTTCAGAATTAGTCCAAGACTTCTCAGCCACAAAATAGGATTTCAGTGCTCAAACAGGTGAACAGCACTCCTTTAGTTTCATAGGCTGTGTATTACAGAAGTGCTGTGACTGCATAGAGACTCTTTTGCTTCCCTTAGTGATCTGCCATTGCTTAACATGACTTTTCTTCCCCAGCACCTTTGAAAATAAGCCAACTGATAAAGCTGACTTTGTTTTTCTTCTTTGTGCCTTTTGAACTCATTAGCTACATTCAGCTTCTTTGATACAGGTGAAAAGATTTTCAGAGATCCACATTCTTAGAGAGTTTTTTAAAGTCCAAATTAATGCCTTCACTTAAAGAGGGCTTGTGGTTCATGCTGCGGCCTGTTTCTTGTTTGTCTTGCAAACTGGCTGGACTGCAAGAACTGGCCAGAGAACAGGCTGTTTGCTTTGCAGCTTGTCAGTGGTATGGGGGCAGAGGAAGTTGGCTCACGGGTAGTGGAGCCTATTGCAACTGGTGCTGTATGCTGGGTATTCACATGAAACTAGACTTCTTTAATTCCACTGTTACTGAAATGATTTGTCTGAATAATGCCTTCTGATTAGGTATAAACAAAAAAATCTCTTGGCCACTATATGCCAATTTTAATCCTTGTTTGAAGATAGATGAACAAATCTCCTATAATTTATATTTGCACATTTATTCTCATGTCATTAGCCATTCACATTTCTTATTAGTGTTTGCATGAGTTATGGTTACAAAGCATTCTTTCTTTGTAGCCTCTTGTAGTGGTTTTGATTCAAAATATTCATTATTTACTTATTTTCCTTCTGTGAGATAAGAATTAGGAGAAAAGCAAAGCAGGCACAAACCTTAAACAGTTGCAGTACAATGAAAGAGCTTTATTACTAATAGAATTAAAAGTAAAGAGAAAACAACAAAACAAAATTAAAGTAAATTCCCCCCCCCCCCTCTTTCCAGCACTTCTCTCCTTTTATCCAGCTCACACAAGGGATAACAGAACATGGGATGTTAGTCAGTGTTGCAGTTCTTGAAAAGTCTCTCTCTTATGCTTAAGGAAAAAAGGGTTTTCCTTCAGTTGCACGTGGTTCCCAAACTGCCACCAATAGCAGACCCGCCCGGAAACAAACAGTCTGCTGTGTGTAGAACATCTCTCCCATGAAGAATTTCACAGTTTTTTCACACTACAGAACATGGGCCATCACATGGGGTTATTCATCTTTTTAAGGATAAGTTATTTTGGCCTGCACACAGAGGCTTTTCTTCGCCACAAGTCTCTAACAGCCTCTTACTACTTCTATATAGCCTGGCATAGGCACTCTTCACAAACTTCATAGGCACACGTTGATTCTCCACCCCCCCCCCCATGTTCTTCAAATGGATTAAAGAGACAAACAGTTTGTGGTATTACAGTTTCTTACCACGGCATGCAAGAAGGTTTCTTTTAAGCTGCGCGCCAGAATCGCGGCACCGCCCTCTTTTCTCCCGTCGCCATGCTCAGCTCCGTCCCACGTGACTCACTTCTCTTTCTCTCTGACTCTGAAGCCGCCATGTTGAAGAGTGTTCTTGTTCGGGCTTTACGGTGGGGAAAGCCTCGCTCCCTCTGTGCTGCTGGCTGCGTGGTGTCCTCTTCAGTTCAGCACGGAGTGTGCTGGCTGCAGACAGGAGGCTCTGCCGGCTCCCGCTGGCTCCGCCGGCTCCGCATGGAGGGGAGAGGGACCCGCCTGTCCCCAGAAGCCGCGCTGGATGGGTTTAGCTGTGAGCAGTCCATGGCTGGTTTGAGCTGCCTGCGGCTCTGGGACAGTCCCCCTCAGTGACCCAGGGTCCGTGCCGCAGCGATGGGAAAGGGGGAAAGGGGCAGTGGCCCCGGCCCGGCCCAGCGGGGCCGGGAGGCTCGGAGCCCCCCCACCTTCCAGCAGGCGAGCTCCGACCAAAAAGGGGAAGTCCCGCCTTTCCGTGCGGTTTAAATATGTAAATTGTGAGAAGCGTAATTGGTCTTAAAGACTGTCCATCAACTCAGGGTCAACCCAACACACCTCTGAACATTTTTATTTATTATTCTATGTCGTCTACCTGTCTTCAGCACCTTAGGAGTCTTAGAAATACTGAACTTACAGTCAAAGAATTTTAGTTAAGTAATGACATTACAAAAAGGGTAAGAATAATAAACCAGGAACAGGAGGAAGTAAGATAGTGAGGAATTGAGGACTCTCCTGATTTGTTCATATGGTAACTTAGTAATTCTTCTGAAGACCTGTAATTAATAAAGAGTAATGGATATGACAGATGTTATTGGCTGGCATATTGTGACTAAGGTTGGAAGAAGTGAATTGAAGAATATTTAGAGGAAAGAAACATAATCAATTAAACCCTGAATACAAGAGATTTTTTAAACCTAATGAATTGTGGTTTATATTATATAAGGAAACTGATGTGTTTTATCATTTCAAGATGACTCCAAGGATTGATTCCCAGAGAGGGGCATTCTTAACAGTCATACTGTCAAGTGATTTCAGGCTTAAGTTAGCATGAATCAGCCAGCTTTAGAAAACTGGTTTTTCTCAGCAAAATAAATGTGGAGTGAAAGTAAGTATGTAAAGCTATGTATTTATTGGAGCAAGCTGCCCAGGGGAGTGGTGGAGGCACCATCCCTGGAAGCATTAAAGAAATGACTCAGCATGGCACTTCATGCTGTGGTTTAGTTGATATCGTGGTGTTCAGTGAAAATTTGGGTTCGATGATCTTGGAGCTCTTTTCCAACCTGATTCTATGATCTGCTCAAACTGTATTTCTTTTTAATGTATTACATAGAAAAGAGTCAAATTATATTGATGGCTTTCTTCCAGGTAGCAATTACAGTGAAAAATGTGACGTTTTCAGTTGGGGTATTATTCTCTGGGAGGTAATCACCCGTAGGAAACCTTTCGATGAGATTGGTGGTCCAGCTTTCCGAATAATGTGGGCAGTTCACAATGGTGAGTTGAAGATACTTTATTGCACTTGAAGCTGTGTATATGACTTATGAATTTGCTAAACACTCTTAACTGTACAGGTTTAAATTACTAGTGTTTCCATTTTATGCTTCATTAAGTATGCATTTTTGTCACAAAGGCTAAACAGTTAGACGCTACCTCTTTTGTGTCAGTGTGGGGTTTGAGTTACTTGGCTGCTGCTACAGTGCTTGCTACATTCAAGTGGTGTATGAGCAAAGAAGGATAAAGAGCAACGTCCTCATTACTACAACACTCCATTTTAGACGTGATCTGAGAAAAACGTCTTACCTGGTTGAATGATGATTTTATTAGCTACATTGTCTTTTTTTTTTTTTTTTTTTTTTTTTTTTTTTTTTTTTTAATTGGACATCTACAAGAAATGTGTAACTTTAAGTAACTTAACCTGTGTTTAGAAATGTTAGAAGCTATGAAACCTTGTCTGGGACCATTAGGCTTTAAAAATGTTACTTTGTTTTTCATCTGTGGTGTTTTGGGGGTTGTTTTTTTTATTCTGCTGTTTGAATGGTTTTACCTTTATACCTAGGTACCTGCACTCATGGAACAGCACCCTACTGTGCTAGGCACTATACAAAACAGATCTTCAGGGACTTAGACTATGAACAGGGCACAGTGGTTGTGTCAAATGGACTGCTTTCTTTAAAGCAGTGGTGTAACGTTGGTCAGGGTAGTAGAGTAGCCTGTAGTATCTTCATGCTAGAGTTGTAACTTTTTACTGCTGTGTTTTTGGGTACCTTGGCAAAACAGAGTTTTTGAGTACTAAAGTAATGATAGTGAAGTAGTTCCATGAATGTCTGCAAAGAGTTTCTGCCATTTGTGATGGACAACATCCAAGCAAGCGCAAACTTTTTGGAAGAAAAAATTAACAAACAAGCAATGAAGGCTGGTACTCTGCCTGAGGGTCGTTGCTTCAGCAGTAAATTGTAGAAGCTTAAGGTGAGCACAGGCATATCCTATTCAAAGAAGAGAGTGGGGCAGACAATGATAGAATCAATGAATATTATAGTCATAGAAATGCACAAAGAGAGATGTTTGCAAATGGCATTTTTGAATGAAGAAAGAGATTCTCCAGTTTTTCAAGGACACTGGACATTGAGATTAGGAGTCATAAGTGCCTTGCATAAAAGCATTAACTGTAAAACTAAGTGTGTTAATCTTATAGTAAACCAAGAAGCCTCAGTAAGGTGTGGGAGTATACTTGAAAATTCCCTATCTGTACCTACTTTTGCTTTAAAATTTTACCTTTTTTATCTTTTTCCATTTTCTTTTTCCTTCTTCTTAAGAAGGAAGTGTTAGTGTACTTCATCTCACTTAAAACTATTGTGGCATTCTTAGTTCATGTAGTACTTTTTCTGTTTGTTATAGTCTTAAATACTTACTGTTTTCTCTGCAAACTGTCAGTGTGTCTCATATATCAAACACAACTGGTTGTCCATTAATTGTTCCCACTGAAATGGTAATAAGAGGAGGAAGTTGAAGCAAAAAACAGCTGTATAGTTACACAATAGTTAAAGTAAAATGTTACTAAAAATGAGTATAGGCCATGAAAAAGTCACAAAAATTGGTAGTTCCAGTGCCTAATAATTTTTCAGGACATTCTTAGGAGCAAAATCGGCTTTCAAAAATACTTTGAGTCTTTTGGGTTTTTTCTTTTTTTTTTTTTTTTTTTGTGGATACAGCATTAGGAGCCAAAGACTGTTATTACTTGCTTCCTAGTTTGGCCTAGAACTTTACTCTTCAGAAAGAAGTAACATTTCTTTAGCCATTGTAATATGCTGTATTTGGTCAGTCAGTGAATGGATTCAAACCTGTACTGAAGGAAAAGTTTGATTTTTTTTTTTTTTCCTACTGCTGCTATGTAGTGCAGAGGAACTTCTTTTGTCAATTTTTGTTTGTTAGAGAGAAAATTAAGTACAGACCAGTTCCTTCAGATTACAATTAACTCTGTGTTTTCCTTTCTTTATTTAGCAAAATACTGGAGAGAGATCAGAAACTCTCAGTTGTTTTATAGTCTGTTTAAAAAATTTAAGGGTGTTTTTCAATTACAGGTACTCGGCCACCACTGATCAAAAATTTACCTAAGCCAATTGAGAGTTTAATGACCCGTTGTTGGTCCAAGGATCCCTCACAACGACCATCCATGGAGGAAATTGTTAAAATAATGACACACTTGATGCGGGTATAAAAATTTATTTTAAGTATTTTAATCATTTCTTAAACTATTAAGATGGGAAATTTATTTGCAAAAGGTGTGCCTTTCATCCCACTCCAAAGGTGGGCTTGCATGTTTTCTTTTGCCTCTCTCCTTTTGACAAAAATTATCAAACTATCGCAGTAGAGAAGGGAAATAATTTGTCTTTCATATATATAATTATATATACCCTCTTTGGAGGGGTATAATAACTCATAATGGATTTGAGAAAATAAACAAATAATCATAGGTGTATTTAATGTATTACTAAAAATAATTGCATTCATTTATCTTATAAATAAATTATTATAAATGTAATATATAATTTACACTTATAAATTATGAGGTAGTATTTAAATAATTTAAAAACAATTTTTAGTTACTTTTTTATCAAATAATTACTGTTTTTTCACAGTACTTTCCAGGAGCTGATGAACCTCTGCAGTATCCTTGCCAGTATTCAGATGAAGGCCAAAGCAACTCTGCCACTAGCACAGGTACATTTGTATAAGTTAGAGAAAAAGAACAGAAACATGAAATGATGCAGATAGATTATAAAGCACATTCTTATATTGATTTTGAACTCAAAATGGAAAAGATTTCCAAAATCTTAAGCATCAGCAGACCCTGTTTATTTTGTTAATACCTCATACCACATCATATTTAGTGTTCTCAGATGGTTCTGCTGAAGTGTACCTGTAACGAAGAAAAAGCTTTTATTATAAGCTGTCTCCAAATGCCCAGCTTTAATGTCTCCATTTTTTCCTCATGAACGTTGCTAGTAATTGACACCCTTTCACTTATATGTAATGTTTAGGAGTTGTCTATTTAAAATTCCTCACTATTCTTGAAAGCTGCGCCTGCTTTAAGTTGCAGTCTCCACAATTTAAACTTGCATTTGTTTTATGTTAAGATGCAGTAAATACAGTAATTTAAAATAAGTGCAAGAAAGATCACTAGAAAGGTGGATGGAACAAAATGTGGGCTAGACTTTCAGGTAGTCTCGCCCTCAGAGAAATCCTTTTAATAATAATAAAAAAAAGATCATTTAGTCACCTAATTGTTTAGACTACATTTTTTTCCACTTCAGTAGTTTTTAATCTTACATTTCTTCAGCTTCCTCTGCTTGGTCGGATTATTTTCTATCTCCAAAGAAATTGCTGGTTTTTTGGATAAAGCTTTACTGGCTACTTTGCAGCTTAGTGACCTTTATATTAACAAAATCTTTGCAGCTGTAGCATTTCACTGATTACTAGTTTACCTCTCAGCGTATGATTTTAAGACATAATTTATCACTTCAGACTGTGAATATGTATTGGCTGATACTTTTCAGGTATTTGTGCTCTTCTGTGGTTAATGATGGTCTTTGTCATTAATTGTGAATGACGTTGCTTCTTGTTGTGTTGTTAATATAACACCTACTCGTAACAATTTCAAAGAGAGATAAAGCTTGACTTCAGAATGTTATCACAGTATTTAGTTACATACTCTTTTTTCACTCCTCTTGCTTCTTATACTAATTGATCTGTGTCAGTCTTGAAACTTGTCTTTCATTAAAGGTTTTCAAAAGTGTTGCTTTAAAGGCAAGTTAGACTCCTGAGAGCTGTCCTGTGAAGAGATGCACTTCAGTATTTTTAGTGCACATTCTCAAGTGCTTTTCCTTGTTACTGGTTTCTAGGTTCATTCATGGACATCACTTCTACAAACACGAGTAACAAGAGTGACGCTAACATGGAACCAAGTGACTTCCAAGGAGCTTCTACCAATGACACTATTAAACGTTTAGAGTCAAAATTGGCACAGCAAATCAAAAATACAGCCAAGCAGCCGGTAAGCCAACATGTGCAATTTTGTACTATAGTAACAAAATGGACATGGGTAGACATAAGTGTTGTATCTGCTCTGAAACATGAGTGTTGTCATTCAAAACAGTGCAAAATTTGATCCAGTTAGTAATAGGAGAAGAATATGAAAAGGGATGGAAAAACGTTGTATGATTCCAAAAAGGTAAGCTGGAAGGCTCTAATAAGATCTCCAGTGAAATGTTAAATTGTTTATTTTATTTAAAGGGATTTATTCGATTAGAAAAATATGTTTGAAAATTGCTGCCTTAATTTATAACCAAAATATTAGTATGATGTGAAAGGATTAAACATTTAGGTGAATTTTGAAAATACCTTGGTTTATTTCAAGTAGAATGCAAAAATAAAAAGATTGTCTTATGACCATATTGGCCTAATTCTACTGATTTTTTTATCTGTGTAAAGTTAGATTATTTTCAAAGCTGCAGATATTTCATTCATATATACCAGTAAAAGTTAAATTATTGCCATTTATTGTGCTATAAATTTTAAATCTTGTCGCTTTTAAAATGCACATTATAGAGACATACTGGTGCATATTACGGACGGGCTTCTGCAGAATTTTCTTTTTACAAAATGTGACTGTTTGGATCACTGACAGGGTGATCCTGGCCGTTTGAGTTTGCCCCCATCTCGTGGGAGCAGTGTTGAGAGCTTGTCAGATGTTCGTGCCCGACCACCGTCAGCCCTTGTTTCCGGAGAAGCCAAAAGGATGAGTGCTGACATGTCTGAAATAGAAGCAAGAATAGCTTCCATCACAGGTAAAATTTAATGATATTTGGGGAGTAGACCAAGGAATTGGAAAGAAATAGGGAGGAAAATGTATAGTTTTACAGGAAGTTAAAAACAGTAACCATATTAAAATACTTAAGTTATTCATGTAGTCTTGATTGTCCTTTATTAATTGTGGGGGAGAAATGCCTTTATGTTTATGGTTGTACACTCAGCAAAACTGAGTATTTTAATTGAGTATTTTAAAGCTTTTAGAGATTTTGTTGAATTAGATTTTTACCTTTCTAAAAAATGCATTATGAGATTTCTAAATATTAGTCCTATTCCAAATGCACAACTTTCTCCTTTTTATCTGAAATAGTGTTATTCCATCTCTGCTAGCATAATTATTTATATAACATTTTCTTCGGGGTTGTCTATGATATTTTTGTAAAGAAGAGGTAGGTTTAAAGTTCAGCATGTTCCCAAATAAGTTTGAAAATCCACTTTTACAGATTTCATAACAAGGAACGTAATTAGATTTTATTCACCAGGTTAAGAGAGCATTGTCCATTGTTAAAAGAGAAGCTACAGGTGTTTTGCCAGGTTTCCTTCAGATATAAACTCTCAGTTCTAAACCTTAAATTTTTGAGAGAATTAGAGTTTATCTGTGAGTATAAATACCTGATTTTATGGTGAAAGCAATCTTGATTCATCCCAAAATAGTGAATTAATAAAAATGTGTACACTTGGCAAACACTTCCTTGTCTCTTTTCTTCATCAAAGATACTGTTCGTTAATCTACGTAAACTTCAGATTTTGAGTTTCATATGTGAAAGTTTTTTGTGTTATGGTATATAACCACAGATTTAAATAGTCAAACAAAACTACTTTGGTTAGTTCAGGGTTATTTAGCTGTTTGAGTATCTGTCTACCAATCTGAAAATTAGGGTAGTCGAGTAGCTGCAATTAATAAGGAATTACACATCAAAATTCTGGCTTTCTTGTGCACCATGGCTATTTCATTTTTGTTCTTCATTGTGTTATGATTACTCCAGGATCTTGTTTTACTAAATACTGAGGTACTGAAATAATATTTATCTTGCCCTAAATTCTTTTTACTTTCATGTTTTTATTTTAAAGCCTTATTCCAAAATCTGTCTTTTGTATTGTCAGTCTTTGACTGGATGATTGTGTAGCACATCTCACCCTGAATATCTCTAAAGGTTTCTTAACACAGAAGGCAGCTGTGTACTTACCTGGTAATAACACTATGCTGGTTTTATTTTAAAATTTGTCAGGACTCACTTTGGTCACTGACATTCGTAATGGAATTTTTTGACATTAGGAGAGATAACCTGGCCCTCCTTTGTACAAGCTTTTAATTTTCCTAGTTTGTCTTCTTTAAGTACATTTCTTTGAAATAATAATTACTATTCAGAATAATCAAAGGGGTTTTTGGTTTGTTTTTTTTTTTTGTTGTTATGACTGTTGGGTTTCTTTTTCTTGAAATAAAAGTACATACTTAGCATACTATTTTCAGTTTGGGGTTCTTCAGGTATTTTTTAAAGAAATCACTTCATGCAGTAGTGGACTATGAGAAATGAGGTCAAGCACATCTGACCGTAACTTTTTCAAAAAGAGATGAAACAGCACTATATTGGTTTTGGTTTCCTTTTTTAATCTTGTTAACTGTGTGACAGAAATAATATGCTGTGAACCTGAAAAAAAATTGCATGGCTGGGTGAGAATTGGGCTGTTGTTAAATCAGGTTGAAAATTATTTATTCTTGTTCCATCTTCCTCTAGATTAAATATAAGAGTAAATCATGTAATGCACATCACCATTACTTACTGAGATGAGTATGCTACAGTGTTCTACCTTTGGGAGACGTATTCAGATTTATCTCTAAATAGGACCTATTTATCTTAAACTACAGAAGTAGTAAAATAAGATTTTATTTCAAAGTTTATAATGTTTCTTGAACATGATTCAAAAATGAAAAAGCTGGTAGTGATATCCAGTTTTCAAAACAAAAAACCTTCACTAGTAAGACAAAAGAGTAACGGGCAGGAATGATTGTCAAATGTAATAAAAGGAAGCATTTTTTCAGAAATAGATGAAATTTGCTTTGAAAGGAGGTGATTTAAAGAACCAGAAGTACATAACTATTAGACATTTTATAAAATAGTTTGTACACAACACTAAAGAGAAAATCTTGGTTAAGTTCAGGCAGTCAAGATTTTTTTCTGAATGTACAGGTGAACTGAAATAATTTAATTTTTTCTCTGTTTGGATAATTACATTTGGTTTTCCCTTCTGTGTTGCCATGCTGCTTTCTGTGTTTGACTTTTGTGTTGCTAACTATAACTAATTACACCGTGTTGTAATGATGCCTAGTTCTGCATTTTTTGCTTTTTAACAGTTGCTTTACTATGTGTAAGCATGAGTGGAAGGCAATGCAGTTTATTCTGCATGACACATTTTTGCATGAACTCTAGTTTAACCAAGTATATGAACAATGCAGTATTAGGAATTTAATAATTTTGCTCTTGCCATTTTAGTGTTTTGCATGTGTATTGTATATGTGTATTTTTTCAGCCTATTCCAAGCCTAAACGAGGCCATCGTAAAACTGCTTCATTTGGCAACATTCTGGATGTCCCTGAGATCATCATACCAGGTATCGCAGACCAGGTGAACGGGTCAGTTGGTTAAGATGCCGGAATAATGATCAGACTGCTAAAATACTTCTTGCTCCAGTTGCTTTAGGGCAGGCCCAGAAATTATCCCACTAAATTTTTCATAATGCTTCTGTAAAGAGGAGCATCATATTTTATTACACACTTACTTTTATCAGTAAATGATTCAATCTTCTAATTCAAATTTACTTCTTCTGCTAAAGGACCTTTTCCTTTATGATCTTGATGTTCAGAATCTTCTTATAGAGCAAAACTATATATGCTGTCTTGTATTGCAGTACCTCATTTGGTGAAAATGGACCTACGTTGAAAAGTTCCTGTCTAGATAATTGTTTTGCCCTGATCTTTGTTGTGTTTGGGCTCCCATTTTTAATCAGATAATAGTAGAACAAAAAACTAAGATAAATTACGTACAGAATTTCAAATCCACATGATATTTGTGATTAAAACATTAATGCTTAGTCTGTGTAATTCTTATATTTGACTACATTTTTCCAGAGCTAAAATGTGTGTGCATGAGGTATTGCTGTTGTGTTTAAGTTAATGCAAACTAAAATTACTAGGAGAGGCTTCTGATAGGAAAAAAATTAATATGATCAGGCACCATGGATGATAATATCATTTGGGACTTTAATGAATAATTCTCATATATCCCCAGTCTATTTATAGTTAGTAGCATGTCATTTTTCTTTCTTTCATTTCATACTTCTCAAAGCCTAAAAATAATCATTCCCGAACTGTGATAGGCATACCATTAACAGTATGCAAGTCACTTCAAAATTATATGTCAGGGGCAGGAAGTGCAAGTGATAATACCTAGAAATCAGCTAAAAACTGTGGCACTCCTGTTCTAAATTGTGTCATCTGAGGAAGTTTCCTTGTAAATCTTGATATTGTTTGGTGTTATAAAGTTGAATGCAAAAGATAATTTTGTACAAAACTTTCAAATAACTTTATTGAGGTTACATTAAAAATACCAAATATGAAAAAGTAGATTCCAAAGATCAAGAGCACTCATGAAAAGAAAACATCTTTGGCATTGAGGCTAACAGATGGGCAAAAAAGTTTACTAGAGTAGCTTTCCACTGTAACTTTTAAGCAGTCCTGGCCTGCAGTGACATAAATGAAATCCTGAAAAAGCAAGGAAAGTGAAAGTGAAGACATCTGTCCAGGTTCAGTGTTAACTCATGATGAGAGCCTAGTAAATAAGCTCTGGAAGCTAATGAGTGCCTCTTGTCTGTGTACATTGTCTGCCCATAACACTGAGGCTTCCAAGAAACCTTGAAACTTTTAGGCAATAATGAAGAAGTCAGTGAAATAAAATACCATGTTGTTTTCACAAAATAGATTGTACCAGTCTATTGGTTTCTTAGTTAGGCAGAGGCAGTCATTAAACATTCTTCACCTGGTCTATTTTAATTGAACTTGACAGGATGGGAATTCCAAGGTAATTTGGAATACATATGAAAGGAATAGAAACCTGTAGGAATGAAAAAAGGTGTAGGGTTGGAGCAAGCATATTAATGAATTTTCTCAAAATTTACTCCTAAGGTATTTAAGTCAAGTGATTGATAATAAAATTCCCTGTTAAAGCTTTATCAGAAACAACTGTTCATTAAGAAGAGGATTAGAGTATCACATAGGGAGAATTTTGCTGCGACTGAGTAGAAATAGGGTGAAATCCAGGGTCATGTGCTAACAACAATTTCTGTTAATAAGATGACATGCATGCAGATGAATCTCAGGTAGTATGAGCCACGAATCTAATGTAGTTGTGAAAAACTGTGAAATCTTAAGGTTCATTTCCAGGAAAGATAAAGAAGCACTGACACTATTACTGCCCTTGTTGAGTTTGAATCAGGAATTCAACATACTGTTCTGGTCAGCCATATAAAAGAAACATACATGCACTGAAATAATATGAAGAAGAGTTACTAGGGTAAGAGCGGTATAGAGAGTATAAAAACAAATCTGAAACCATGGCTTTTTTTAGCCCACAAAATGAAAGCTGAGAATGAATAATTATTTTCTATAGATGAATCTGCAGCTAAAAACTAGGAAGAGAGAACTACTTAAGCTAAAAGACAGTATGGGCACTACAGAAAAAAATAGGTAAATTGTCTGCAAATGAATCCGGGCTTTGTATTTGAAGTTTTCTGGTTGGCAGAACAGCTTTCCAGTAATAATCCCAAAGCCAGAAAAAAATGAGATTAATCATTACATGCCAGAATGTGATCGTCTGCCCAGTAAATTAATTATACTCATCTGTGTATTTCTCACTTCTTTCCTCTCTCAGCACAAGGGTCTCAGTTTGGGCGTCTAAACACACTTTCCACTGTCTAGACCCCTAAACTTCCAAGACCCCCAAACTGTCACCACCATCTCAATCCCACCCAGTTATGTTCCATACTACTTCTGCCACAGACCTGGCTCCTCCGAACTTCCCTGGTCACGTCCCTCGATAGGGCGAGCAGCTCGTCCCTGTCCTTGGAGCCGCACAAGTGCCGGTCTGTGCTGCTGCCTGGAGTTGTGCTGAGCACATGGTAGAGCAGCTGCTGCCCGAAGAGGGGAGGCACCAGGCAGGCATGTTACCGTGAGTCAGCTGCTTTGGGCAGGGCTATTTTGGAAGTATGAGTACTACATCTGCTATCATTGGGGGTTTTCGTAATGTGTTGCCTCAACTGTATTTCGTCCATGAACTGATTATGCTACCAAGGTCGTAAAACACATGTTTTTATCAATTAAAGGTAAAATATTGGCAGGCGGGGAAGTTTTTAGAATATATTTGCTCTTCTTTCTAAATAAGTACAGTAAAGGTGACTAGAACTATTTGTTCATTTAAGATGTTATTTTGTGTTACTAGCTTACAAAAATTAGAAACAGAAAAATGGATCAAATAATTCCTCCTTTGTGTAACAATTTAGCAAATGAGTTTGCAGTCGTGGTATCCTGCAACCAGATAGCCTAGTGACTAGGCTAATTCTTTTTTTTTTTAATTTACAGTATGTATAATACAGGTTATAAGCATCAACTTTATTTTTATATGCATATATATATTTTAAAAATCCTAGTAAGTACAAAAGGTTTAAGTATCTTTATGTTTAAAGAAACAAAAGAAATATGAATTCTAGGTTTTTGTACTTTTTTGATAGAAACCATTCAAGCAGCATCTAGCAAATATACCTACAAGTACAGCCTTCTCTTCACTGGCAATGTTAGACATCTCGTGCATTTAGCATGTGTACATTTGGCTTTGTAATTTTGTCATCTGAAACTGTGCCACAGCGTTACGATTTTTATAGCATTGACACTGCATAAATGATTACTCAAGATACACACATTTTGTAGAGGGTCTTTAGAAGGTGGATAGGAATTATGGATGCTGTAGGTCTGTAGTTTTTCTATGTACTTTTAAAATCAGTATATGCCAGAAATCCCACCCTTGTCTTCCCAGATCACTTCATTTTTCTGGAATTCAGATCAATGTTTTAACTTCTTCAAAATGTCTTGTACCATTGTTACAGTCACTGATCACCCTGCACTGTGATAGAGCCTTGAGCCTTGTAGGTGTGTAAAGCAAAGAGAGGACTGTGAGTAAATAAGAAAGTGTAAAAGGAGACGCAAGTATCTGCTAAAGGGCAGGGAGAAGAGGTCATAGCTGGTCTGGATATTTGGCGGCCGGGTGGGGGTGGTGATCAAAAGCTTTAATAAGTTGTAGAATTTATTTTTGCCTGCAGTATGTGGGGCAGGACATGATGGAAGTTTCCTGTTCCTTTAGAATTTAATTTTAGAAAATAAACAACACTATGTGAAATGGGTTTTTCTGAGGCCACGAAGTATTTTTGTGACATTCGCTTTTTAATCTTAAAATCCTGTAAACCACCAAAAGCTTGATACTGTGCATCAAGTTACTGTGGATTAACTTCTGTCCATATACAAATCTCTTAGTTTTATAATGACAAAAAAATGATTTTTAAATGGACATAGAGGTAAGAACAAGATCAAAACTGGGAGAGGAAAGCATAAAGAAGTAGCTGTGATCTTTTCAAATAACTATTTTCTGTTGTGTTGTATAGTATATTTTTCAATTGAAATTTGTCTTGAATCTGGAGCAATAAGTATTTGTTGATTTATAGTCTGTTTCTGCCTTGTCGAAGCTATTTGCCAGATGTCTGCAGTAGTTACACTAATTAAAATGGCATTGCCTAGTAGAGCTTGCTCTTCCCTCATGCTACTAACTTGAAAATATTTCATTTAAAGGTGTTCATTTTTTACAACACAGTAGTTTTGGCCCCTCTTTCCTTCCCCCCCCACCCCTTCACTTCCTGCAAGGCATTTTCTTTTCTTTCTTGCACCCCACCCTGATTATTTTAACATTTTGGCAGCCATGTTCTAATATTTCAGCAACACATGTGCTGGGTTCTTTAAATTCACAAATGTTGCTAATCTGAAATGAGAATTTCAGATATTTTTGCAAGCCTATTTCAGCTGAGCTAATTTTATAACAATGTTGTTGAATGAAATGTGCACATAATTTTGTATCAGTCGTGGGTGGATCACACATATCTTGAATATTGAGATGAGCTGTGGCAGCCAGATGAAGTATCCACAGCACAGAATTCTATTAAATGTATAATCTTGCTTGTTAAATGATTATGTAGTGAAAAAGTTCACTGCAAATGAACAAGTTCAGACATTTTGACATAGATTTGTCATTCACAAGATCCCTAGTATCAAAGAATTTAACACAACTTAGCCATTGTTGCTTAGGTAAGTATATACTTTCCCTGAATTTCAGAAGCAAAAGATCAGGACCACAGAACAGTTGCAATCCAAATCCATTTGTAGTCAGAGTGAAAAGTATATTCCTGTTCTAGAATCCTGCTTGATTTTCTTATATGCTTGTTTCTTATAGTACTTTCTATAAATTTTAAAACGTCATGACAAACTGATAAAGTGACGCTAAAAATTTTGTATTGCTGTTTTGTGTTAGTGTGTTCCTAAGTGTAATAGTACGTATATTTAAAAACTTAAAAGCTTATTAAATATATCAATCAATATTAAATACTCTTACATTTTTGTAGTAACTGTTGCAATTCAAAACACGTGTTGGGATAGGCTTGGAGTCGTGGGAATGATGCTGAATGAGAAGTATCTAAAAGGTCAGCAATGTGATGCCTTTTGCAGGGCTTTGAGTGAGCTGTGTTGGTAGCCGAGTGCAGGGCCGCTGGGCGAGGGGCTGCCACGGCTGCAGTACGTGTTTCAGATGCTCCCCTCCAGTAGCAGAGTTACGTAATGCAGAGCTAAGAGCAAGAATTTTGAGCATTGTCAGCTGTTACTCAGGACATTTTGGTGTTTCCTTTTGGACAGCTGACCTGCTCTCAAGAGATAATATAAACAATCACTGTAATAAAAATCAAAGTAGCTGGGGAGATTCTGTTGCATAATCTCCTTTTATATTTAAGGAGATTTTGTTTCCTGAAAATGCCTTTGATTGCGTGTCAGTGCTAAAATTTAAACTGTTTTATGTAGCTGTCACTGGTGGATAATTGCGAACAGGTGGAAGGAGAAGAGGAAAAGATTACAGCATTGTGCTTCATAGGTTGATGGTGAGATGTGATTTAGCTGAACGGTCCCCTTTTCACACTTCTCAGAGCATGAGAATAGGACGTAGTTTTATTCCTCTGAAGGAGATAGGAGACCAGAAGGAAGCGCTTTCACTTTAGTTTTCTTGAGAGGAGCAGCATACAGGCAGAAGTCCTTGCTGTGTTCCTTGAGCAAGCCAAAGAGCAACAGGTTAAAGCTGGCAGCCTGTTATCTTCGCGGTTTAGCTTTTAGAAATCCCCATAACGTAACGCACTTGAAATAGATGTCGTCATCAGCTCCTGCCCCAAGTACTAAGCCTGACCAAATACATGTGACAGAAGATGGTGGAGTAGAGTGCAGCAGCTATTCATGTGGTAGGAGTGGTTATTGTATTAGGGTATACTTTTTGTTGACAGGCCAGCATGTTTTGAGTTAAAATTCTGCAGCTGTCTCTCTCTCCCCCTCTCTGACTTTGTCTCTGTGGATTTGTACAAATTCCAAGCTCCTCTGCAACAGTCGCACCCTTCTTATTTAGTTCTGAGTATATTTCACTGGTTTGTTTTTGTTTTGTTTTTTTCCCAGCAGGAAACGGACAGCAGAGGCGCAGATCCATTCAAGATCTTAGTGTTGCTGGAACAGAGTCCAGTCAGGTAATGTCCTTCTCATCTCTTCTTTGCCTTTCAGCAAAGTCAGCACCAAATCTGTACTTGGGAATCGATCTGGAACTCTTCACATTTGATGCTTTCATAGGAATGATGTGGAAGCTTGGCAGACTATAGTGTTGTTTGTATTGCACTGAAATGAGATGCTGTGAGGGTAACTATGAATGAGCTCTAGATGGAGAAGCATTTTCTGTATAGCTTATGCAGTATTTATCGGTTTTATGTACACATGTTTTTTGTGTACCGCCTAATTCGGCTGAGAGCACATGTTACACAGGAAAGCCTTTTTGTTTCTCTGTATGTAGAAAACAGTAGTAATTACTACTTACTGTCTAAAACAGTTATATATAGACTCACTTTCTGCATGAAAATAAAAAGCATGTGCATCAGTATCATAAATGTTATTTAATAGCAATCTCTGAATCCTGAATAGTAAATTACAGAAATATCTTTCTATTTCTTGTGAAAGGTTTACAGCAGAGTATTGTCACAAAGTTATGTTTAAAAAAAACACTATTTCAAAAAGATATTTTATAATAACATAGCTATTTGTCTGGTATTGTAAATGCCCTGGTAACAGAAACAGTGGTATGCTACATAATATGCTCCTAGTTTCATTTCAATTTTAAATGAGAAAAGTATAGCTAATGCTTCATTCAGATGTGTTTATTTTCTGGTTTTGATTGCTTCAATAGTTCACAGAGGCTATTTGGTACTTAGTGTGAATTAGCAATTTTGAGATCCCTAGTATTATTTGAATGTGGGATACTGGTGCTTAGCATATTCATCAGGTTAATCAGGTTTCCATATTAAACAACCTACTACAATAATCTCAAATAGGTGGTAATTCTTGGGGAGTGTAATTACCAGGGAGATAACCTTTGATTTTTCTTCAATTCTGTGGAGTGTGATAGCCACAGAAACCTCATCAATCCTGTAGGTATTAGTAAATTTACTATGTACGTCTATCAGAAAATAACAAGTCTGAAATACATTTTATTATCTTCAGAGAAGACAGGTTTGTTAGAAAGAAATTAATCTGCAAAATTTAGGGAACAATGTAGCCTATTCAGTTAATTGTAGAATTAAAATTATTCAAGACTTGGGGGAAAAAATTGTGACAATACATCAGTTATACCAAATTGTGCTGATTGATGTATGAATATATTTAATTACAGCTTTTGTATTTGAAAGTTTTCATTCTGTTCATTTTAATGAATGGTTAATATTTCAGATTTTCATCATTTGCTTCATATCTTAGTAACTGTTATAATAATCTTTCTTAGAAAGCTGTTTGACTACTTGTATGGATGTTCTAGCTAAATTGTTCTTGTGAACAGAAGGATACAGAAGTTTTGTTTTATGTTTACCTCACCAATTTCTCATGTGGGTCTATAGAAGAACCAGTCACATTTTACTTTCTTGGTTCTGATAGTGTACATATTGGAAATGTAAGTGGAAGAATTACAATTGTCTGTTGCTCTCCTGCAGTTTCTTTGGAAACATTATGGTAAAATCTGGAAAACATAGTATTTTAACAGGCATGAAAACTGCAGTTTCAAAGACATTGTTGCACTATCCGTATAAACAAGTAATGAATTTTTATCCCCTTTTTGATGGGAGGAGAGATAGAGAAGTCCACTGAAACTAATGCTAACTTTTGATGTACACATGCTTGTATATTAAAAAAAAAAAAAAAATTGGAAAACCATGAGGAATCAAAGCACAATGGAATTATGGCTAAAGACTTAAGATTCATCTGTATGGGTTTCTATAGCTCTAGACCTCAGTGCCTTGATTTTTTATTAGAAGTTTTGAACTGCTATCTCTCTAAGCAATCTACAAGCTAAAGCAGAAAAAACATCTGACTGGCATATCTCTGGTCAGTTTATCCAGTCTCCCCATATGCACTATACCATATATAGGGTATCCTTTCTAATGTGAAAATCCCCTTCCCCCTCCCTCCCTTCATTGCAAACATCCTTCTTCCCTGCATTCCATTCTCCCTTACACCCACTCTGCAGCACAGCCTTCTTCACCAAGCAGCCGTGGCCCTGCGTGCCTCTGCTCCCTCACCCAGGCTGGGAAAGGCCCTATCCCACTCAAGCTGAAGGATTGCCACGGTGTCTCTTTTCTAGCTTTTAACTATTTGACACAGTAAAGCTGATCAGAAATATTTTTATTGAACATATTTTTCCTGAAAATTGCTGCTGTGTCAATAGAAAATGATTCTAACTACTGGGTTTTCATTAGAAAGGTTTTTCCAATTCAGAATGGAATTTTTCTTAAGGTGAAGGAAAACACTAATATTGGATATAAATATTCAAATACATGTGTATATAAGATTAATTAATATACAATAAAAATATATACTCTATATATATATATAAACATACAATAAATATTTAATAATACATATACCAAAGTTTGTGTGCTTACCTGAAAGGGGTAGACCAAGACTCTTGTCTTCCTGTGTGCCTGTTTGTCTATTTTAATTTAACTGTGTGTTTTATGATTGTATGTCTATTTTATTTCTGCGTGCTCTTAGAAGAATTTTTTGTGTGGCTTGAATGGCTGATGATTACTATGTTTATGTTGTTGAGACACTTACTGCTCTTACTGTTTTTCTCAACAGTAGACACTAATAGTGCTTTACTGAAGGTTTTACTACTCAGCATCAACAGTTTAGATAGGAAGATTTGCTAGGTGAAAGGTTTTCCATCTTTGGATCAGCTGTTGGAGTGATTTTGTGTTCAGAACATGTGTTTAGGTCTGAATTTTCACAGATTATAGTGCTGGGGGACTTTAGACTGGTCCTTACTCCAAGTGACATGAGCAGCCCTGATGCAACTGTTCCTTCTAAAGTCAAATGCTACATTTTCCTTTGTTTCTGTCTCTATACTGTGATTCTCTATTAATATCTTCTCTTTTTTTTGCACTGAATTCTTTCTTGTGCCTATTCCCTGTACATGCACTTTAAAACATTTTAGTACGTCCTCTGTCTAGCACTGTTGCTCTTGCTTTAACACCTCTGTGACACAGAAACAGATGTGCAGACTCTGAACTGCAACTAGTACTGTTTTTGGGAACTTAAAGGAACACAGCAAATTGCTATTTATGCTGCATGCAGTCTTTACAAAATTTAATGTTTTATACAGATACTGAGAAACATATCTGGCATAATGACTCAAGATCTGCAGGTTGTGATCAGATACCCAGTGCGGTATCTTTCTCCTTCCTGTGTATCTTTTATTGGTTTGGTTGTTTTGGTACATCATCTTTCACAGTACTACCATAAATACCAAAACTACCTGCTACCTCTTTTAAACATTTTTTTTGTTCTGTTTTGGTATTGTTGGTATTTTGGGGGAGAGGGGATGTCATAACTGTTGCTGGGCCTTCGTAACTCTTAAAGTTTACTTTGAAGTGAAAAAAATTAATATATTAAAGAAAACTATGTACTGACATGAACAGTTGAGAAGCAAGGTCAGAATGTACATGCCCACATGCATGCAAGCTAAGTGGGATAATTTGGGGATCTGATATTATACAGATGAATCATTCTGTCCGTGAGATTGTGAAATTTGTCACAGATGTACATTCGGGTTTTTTTCTCCCCTTTCACAGCAAGATAAAATTCACAGATGAGATGAGGAAACAGGACTAGTAACGATGATTTCTTTAAATTGTGTTGCGTATTTAAATTAAACTTCAAGGGGGTTATTCCTCAGAGTGTGCCAGCTTTTCAAGACTGCAAGTCTTTGAGAAATGGAAGCTAAGAATGCCTTGTGGGTTTGACCACCTGGCAAAGACGATTTGAGAGTAACCTGCTAGCGAGTCTGGAGGAAGCAAGGATGAAGGGGTAGCAGAAACTGATTGCTAAAGTACAGACACTGGTTTACCTGTCAGAGGGGCTGCCATCCAGGAGACCTAAAGTATCTCACTCAACATATGCTCAAACACTGTAATCTCACCTGTGTTCAGTCTGGGGAACTTCTCTTCAGCTTTGTAGTGCTTTTTAGGTATGCTTCAGATGTGATTCCTTCATTTCTATATCTACTGAATTTCATGTAAATAGTGATATCAAGGAAATATTTTTTGGTTGATGGACCAAAACAATCTGGTAAAGCACTGAGTAGTTACTGTAACCAGAGTATTTCTCAGGTGCCCTTCACTATCCACTATAGATACTCAACAACTCTCTTTTTGCTTAAAGGACTTAAAAGCTGTTACAAGTGCTTTCTCTATTTTCTAATCTTTTACGTCAGCAGGGTGTGTTTATCATTCATATCTGAGGACATTAACAGTAAGCTCGACAACTTAAACCTTACTTAATGACAACAAAGACTCCAACACAAAAGATTTTTCAAATCTGTCATCTCAATAATATCCATCAGACTATTTCTACAGTTTAATGTCCTGTTTCTGGCTGTTAACATAAAACACAAAATGCTTAATAAACATTGCAGAAGAAAGACTATGCATTTGAAATAATGGATCTTTCAGTGTGTAGAATCTTGTTATTCTTTGAATCGTTACTTGGCTGAAATCCTGAATTTTAAAACTTAATTTAAAGTAGGATATTTGGAAACAGTCATGAAGAAATATAGTTTCTAGTTAACATATATTTGAGTGCTTCTTTTGAAAAATTGAGTCATTTAATGAATCATTTCATGATAAATACGTCACCTTGAAAATAGTTGTATTTTAATAGCATCTTTTCTTTTTACTTCATTTTTTTCTGAGAAACTTGGCTGGGGCTTATAGTCTTAAATCCTTTACTGTGTTAATTTAATGTCACTGAGGGGATAGGTGAAATAGAAACATATGTATTGCAAATAACATTTCTGAAAAAGCAGCTTAGTAGAATAATGAAATGTGTATTATGTTTTTGTGCTTTGGTAAACAAAAGGATTGGAGGAGTCAAAAAGTACATGAAAAAACATCCTTCAGAATTTCGGTTTAGTTCTTAATTTGCTTCATGAGGGAGAAGGTACTCATTTTCTGATTGATGTGCTTCAATTGATTGATCCTTTTTGATTAAGCTCTTTTTTCAAGTTTTCTGACGATTAATCACATAACCTCTGAGTTAACAAAAGAACCAGAAGAAAACTGTAGATTAATACACAGTAGTCTAGTGCAGCTACTAAGCTGTATTCCTTTAATTGAATGTAGTTCCATTCACTGATTAAACATTGGAAACAAACTTTATTTCTTCCTTATGTTGTGGAGCTGCTAGATTTCACTGAATGATGGTGTGAAAATTACTAGGCATATTGTCATGATTTTCTATAAAGATCTTGAACACGTTGTTCAGCATTGCTTTTTATTATGCTGAATAGCAAAATTGTATCCATTTCTTTTACACAGTAAAGGAGAAAAAATGGGGATGAAATTATCCCTGCAATGCATGTAAAGTTGATGAAACCGTTAGGAGAGCATTCAGGGTAAAAGCTTGGGGAGGGAGAGCATTTTGGAGGATTATAGGTTCAGATTTCTTCAGCTTTTTTTTTCTTCGTAATGAACTTCTCAAAAAATCTTCTGTTAACTTGTCATTTCATTTTATTTTGTCATTCCAGGAGAGTAGAAACAGCAGTAGATCATCTAGTCCTAGTGTGAGAATGATCACTACCTCGGGACCAACCTCTGAAAAGCCAACACGTAATCCATGGACACCAGATGATGCAGGTAATCCTTTGTCCATTACTTAATATTTTTGCCGGTAAAAAAATGAAAATATTTATTTGGTTGTGGTGTGGGGTATGTGTTCAGATATAAATAAAAGTAAGCAATGAAGATCATGATTCTTTCAAGTTCTGCTTAAATCCAGTCATTACATTAGTGCCTTGTTCTTCACATACACTTTAAGAATGCCTTTTTATAGACTGTTAAGTTACGTGAACTTGTAAGCATTTTGCTTTTAAGAAAGTACTGTACACTACAGTGGTAGTAATATTTAATGAAGATCTTGTTAGCACCGGTTTTTTACTCTAGTGTGGTTTTGGGGAATTAGGGGAACAGACATCTTGGAACGTTTTAGTCTTGTCCATTTGTATTTTGAATGCACATTTAAAGATTTCATTGCCCAGACATCTGGAATTAAATGTTATGCAGGTGAGTATCAGCTGGAGTAGGTTACTTCTATCTTTCATCTCTGTTGTGATTTTGCTTATGCAGAATGTAAATGAGCACACAAAATTACTGGTTTTAAATGAACTAATGTGTCTGCAGAAACATTGTAAATACTTCTACTGTAGCATCACTGTTCTTTTGTTATGAAATAGGATTAAGAATAAAGATAATTGAATAGTTCAATTTGATTTTAAATGTCAATGCATTCTGTTATGGAAACAACCAGTACTGGACTGCAGGAAAACAATGGATCCCCACAAATTCCTTTTTAGAATATAAATAAAAACTACATTTTTGTTATGGAAATGTACGTGTTGAATCTTAAACTTAGTCTCAGATTCTGTAATCTTTTTCTTGTGATCCTTTTCATCTGGATGATCAGACATTTTCTGTAACCACCTGCAAAGTGGAAACTCATGTGGTGACTGACTCTTGCATGACCATATATAAATATATACATAAATATGTATGTATATTTGCACACTTGTATTTTACCAAATGTAAGGTAATTATGTAAGATGAACTTTTTTTCCCCCGTGTTTGTGGGAGGACAACACACTCCTGTGTTTCACTTCTCTATTTTCTTCTTTCTGTCCTTTGTTGCTTTGCCTGACCACAGTCAGTGCTTGTCACTCATAACTTCCCCAAGCCTTTGCCCATTGCAACAGCCCACCCTGTGCCGTCTTGTGCAGCATGGATCCCGAGCTGCTTTAGGCAGTGAGCACTAATGGGAATTGCTGCCTCACATCGGAAGCAAGCTCTTACCCAGTCAATAGTTCATTGGGACCTGAAAATTGCATATCATAAGCCAGTGCAACAAAAGTTTGTGCCAAGTTTTTGGTCTTAAATGCAGCACAGCACTGGAGCTAAAAGTCAGGTCTGTTTTCTGGCCCACAGAAATCACTCTCCTTATACTCAGGTAAATACAGAATGTGCCACATGTATACTTTTTCTTGCTAGGTTTATGTAGGCCATGCACAAAGAATTGTTCAAATTTCTGAAGAGAGAAATAATTTTGGTTTTCTGTAAAAGATGCTACTTTTATAATTTAGTGAAGCAAAGTGTTAAAACAAGGATGCAGCCAAATCTGGTCAATCAAGGAAAATTTGCAGTTCTGTGACATGGTGGTGAAACACTCAGGAATGTCATCCGAAGTATTTACATGTATTGATGTATTTCTGAAGCATTGCAATGATTCCTTCATTGTAGCAGTATTCATATATGACAATAGTCTAATGTAGGGAAGGACTTCTCATGTTGTTTGCATTTAAGATACCATGGTGATTAAGTCTCTGGTTTTAGGGTTGTTTTCTTTTTTTTTTTTTTTTTGTTTTTACCACCTTCCAGTTTCCTTACAAGCATACACTTAACTACTTTTTCTCCATTCCCACCCTCTTATTTCTGTTTCCTTTTGAAGCTGCTCTTGGAAATAGCATAGTCTTTGAGGGCAACACCTTAGTTTCTCTACCACGACTACTCTGTGGCAGGTGCTTTTGGGGTATGGGTAAGCAGCCCCTTTTTTTTCCCACCTACCCTTCTCCATATAATCCTCTAGTAGCAATTATGCGGCTGTAAAATCAGTAGTTTCTCCGTGTGTCTTTACTCCTGTGTCTCTTAAAGCTTAACAGTAACCTCGTGATCCCCAGATTGTGGGCTACCAAAAGATTTCAGGAACATACTAAATCTGGAATGAAAGCTCTAGAGAAATCCAGAGTAACGGCAGTGTAAGAAGAGAGCAGCCATGCCCAGGAGACGGATTGGTTATTGGGTTCCTTGCTACTTACAAAGTATCTATACAGAGCAGAGGAGATGCCCTAGAGCATGTTGTGAGGAAGATACTTAGAGACCTCACTGGGAGCAGGTTTCAAAACTGAGCAGGAGGTTGTGCTTATTTTACTTTGGCAGAGCTGATTTGCACAGCTTCTAATTTTAAAGTCATTAGATGCATGGGCTGGCTGGCTGATCCTTCATAAACAAGAATGAAATGGCAATTTTTTTATAAACAGAAATGATTGCAAACTGTACAAAAATAGTATTTTTAAAATCTGTGTGCTGTTACATGGCTTCTAGAAATGTAGGTTGATAACCATAATTTTTATTTCTTCTTGATGTGATAGACCATACTTTTGATGTTCTTAACTATCAGAAAAACAAAATGATTCATCTGCCTTGGGATTGGAACGCTGCTATTTCCATCTGCCTATCCACATTCAGATTGTGTATTGTGAAATTACTTAGAATTCTTGTTTTTATCCTGTAAGAATAGAATTAACTCTTGAAAATACATTAACATTTTCTTGGTATTGTTACAGAGACCAATGGGTCAGATAACTCCATCCCAATGGCATATCTCACATTAGATCATCAGTTACAGGTAATAAATATACACTTCATTAGATTCTCAAGTTTGCATTTTATTCTAACGTGTGACTTTGGGGCTGCAAAATATAGTGCCACATATCTACCTGGGTTTATGTTCTGTCTAATTTTTGACCAAGGCTAAAAAAATATATTATGTAATCTGAGATTAGTTGACTCAGGTTTGATCAAGCTATTAAAAACAAGCCCTGGGAAACATGATCCCTAAAACCAAATGTAAGCTGAGTTTGACTGTCAAAATAAGACATTATTTGCTTCAGTGTTACTGAATCAAATTGTTGTATACACTTTATTTTTTATGTGTGGGATTAAACACTGCTTTGATTTTTGTGACAAGTGTCAGATTAAAAACTTCAGATTTAAGTAAACCTTGACATTGGTGCAGTAATATTTTCCAGGGCATGGTTTGGCACTTATTTTTAAAAGCTTACTGTTTTTAAGACTGTTATAAATACACTGCAGAGACATTCTAACACACTATTTACTTAGATATCAGTTCATTAGTCTTTAACATGTCTGATTTATTTTCAGCCTCTAGCACCATGCCCAAACTCCAAAGAATCTATGGCTGTGTTTGAACAGCACTGCAAAATGGCACAAGAATATATGAAAGTTCAGACAGAAATTGCATTGCTGTTGCAGAGGAAGTAAGTGAAATGTGTTTAACCTTTTATGTTCTTCTATGTGTTTCCTTTACACAAAGTCTGTGTATAATAGTAAAAATACATAATAAAAAGTAAATAATAATCACTGTGACTGTTAATTCTGGCTTTATGAAGTAACATTTCATAGGGCATAATTATTTTTTTAACCTTAAACTCAGAAATACTGAGCTGCTCAGTACAGATGAAATATTTAGAGCAGGTAATGGAAAGTTCTAATTAATATTAAGACTCTTCTGGACAAGTCCTACATAACATCGTGGCAAATCTCTGTATGTAACAAACTGGTAATGTTTGTTTCATCTCAAATGAAAGACCTGGACTGTTAAAGAACCTTTGAATTTTATTTGCAACACTGTCCCTTAAAATATTTTCAATTGTAGTTTGTAGATAATCATTTAGTTAACGGATTATAGACTTTTGAGTAATGTGTCAATGTTAGTCATTTTGCAGTTAGTTTTAATCATATATCTGACTTTTGTCAAGCACTGCATTTACAGCAATATTATCAACACTCATATTTTTCTACCATGGGTTTAAGACCTAAAAGCTGTTATGTACCTTCTCCTTGTGCACTGGAAATAAGACTCTTTCTTCATGCATTGTTTACACGTATAAGTAAAGCAGCTGCACAAATTGTTGTATTTGATCAAAAGTTATTGTAGATTCAGAATTTGAGTTCATAACAAGTTTGTTGTGCTCTGTTTCCTGATGCTGGGGACCAGTGTCTGAGCCACTGCAGGCGAGCAGCTGCTAATAGGGAGCTTGCCTTGGTATTTGTGGATTAGCTAATGAGAAAAATGTGTGTGTAAACCTTTTGTACAGTAGAAATAGCCTACAGAAGGGGGGAAAACATTACTTTAAGATTGAACTCCTATCACATATTCACTTTGGGCTTAGTATTCTGAGAACAATTTGGTTTTTTCACATGTAACTAGAATTTTTAGATTTGATGAGGAGATAATGAAGCTAAAGATAATACTTTAATTTTATTTATGTTGTCCCTAAGGGCCAATAAATTATTTTAAATATATTTTTTTCAAAACTCTTAATTCTCTGCTTTGAGATTCCTACTTTTTTTTTTCTAGGAAGTTTGTATTCACATTTCTTCCAAACTGTTTTTTCTTAGTCACAATGTAATTGTCTGTAGGCATTAAAACAAAAAATGATGTGATGGATGAATTTAATGCTGGTTAAGGTAGTTACTAGTTCAACCCTCATACAATTATTAAGTTTTATTTAACTGTAATTAAAAACCGTATGGCAATGATTAATTAACATGAGCTTTCTCCTTTGCTATTTTGTTGCAAAAATATTGCTGGCAGCTTGCCTTCTTGTCACCTCATAACAAAATAGTAAAACAAACTGCTACATCAGTTTTACAGAATAAATTATAGTAAGGTTATCACTGTGTTTGGGCCTCTAAAATCTTTGCTAGAAAAACATATAGAACATATTATTTACGGCATAAATAATGTGAAATGCCATTTACAGAAGTAATTTCCTTGATTCTACTTTTCCACTGCTTTGATAAGTTCAAGTCCAGATAGAAAATAGCACTTCACTAAAAAGTTACAAAAATTACTGCAATTTTGTATTTTAAGTTGCTTTTAGAAATTTAAAATGTACATATAGATACCTAAAATTGCAGTTGAATATATTTATGAAATATTGTGTGGCTCCTTAGATATTTTACTGTGACCTGTAAAACTACATCTGAAAGACATTATCTAAAGGACAGTTTTAGAGACTGAGGCTCTGTCATTCAGCTATTTTAAAGTTTAAATGTGGATTTGATTTGGAAGGGAATTTTTCCCCAAACTACATTAAAGAATAACATTTCTTTTGTCAACTTCTTTTAAACAAAATATCACCAGCTGTGAGTTTAGATTGATAATGAAATACTGATTTGAAACATATGAAGTCATCTACACACAAATAGAAATAGAATATAAATGGCAATGACTTTTTTTTTCTAATTTCAGACAAGAACTAATAGCAGAACTGGACCAGGATGAAAAAGACCAGCAAAACACATCCCGTCTGGTACAAGAACATAAAAAGCTGTTAGATGAAAACAAAAGTCTCTCAACATACTATCAGCAATGCAAAAAACAATTAGAGGTCATCAGAAATCAGCAACAGAAACGGCCAGGCACATCATGATTTCCTGGGACCTTTCAAATGAAAAATATGCACAGAAAAGACTGATTTTTTTTTATTGTTATTATTATCCCTTATTATGACAGCTCATGAGTGTTAGCTTCTTGGTGTGATCTGTACTTGTCTGCTACACTTAACATCATTTAATTTTCTTTTTCCTAGGTGGACATCCAGTTCAACAGGTTGATTGAATAGGGTGAAAAAACAGTGACTTGAATTAACCAATAGCCCTCAATTTAAAGCAAGAAGAGTGGCTGTTTGCATGCTCCTTGTGTGAAGGCTAGCCTAACAAGTGTTGAGGAGGCTGCTAAATTGTGAGACCTTATTTTTAGTTTTTGGTGTTACCTCGGTAAGAGCAAAAAAAAAAAAAATTTCCTGTTCAAGAATGGTTTTGTTCCAGTGTCTCATCTCAAACTATTATTATGATGATTATTTTCATAATAAACTGAAACATGCACCAAGCTGCAGAGGTGATGTTGGCTGACCAGAGTAATTCATGATGCATTAGTGATGCCTTGTACCTGTAGACATAGTGTATTTTTTCCACATGCAAAATGGTAGGCAAACTGATGCCAGCATTCTTGGTTCAGTGCTTGATAGCCCGCATTTTGACTATTATATTTCTTGTAATCTTGCATTCATAAAATATTTGAAGTAAAAGGCTGTATTTTGTTTACTTTCTTGGTGTGAATGACATGCAGTTTCATTTAAATACTGGGCAAAAGTTAGGAAGGTGATCACTGGACAGAGTTGGTCCCTTGTATGAAAGAGAAATAATCAAAAATATGTAATAGCGTGTTTTAAACCTTTAAAACTGTTGTCCCTGTAGCATCTTTGGAAGGAAATTCAGAAAGAAAATTAATACAGAACTTGAAATACTTGCTCCCTTTATGTTTTTGCTCCCTTACTGATTTTGTTTTAGGAGTTTTTTTTTTCTTACAACTTACTTGGTGAAAAGCATTTACCTTAAATGTAAATAAGTTTGTTTTAGATAGGGTAGGGAGAGAAGAGTTTGGGGAAATGAATTTATTTTAAATAGCAAATTATAAAATGGAGTTGAGTATGCAAATAGTGGAAACCATTAAGAAAATGAGGGAAGTGGCTTAGATCTCCATCAGGAATCTCAGTTATTCCACTCATTTGAACATAGCTCAAAGGAAGTTCATCACAGAATGCCTGCTGCCTTTGTGACTGAATTGCATTTAATGAACTCAAGTGGAATATGTAATGCTCAGTGTCATTATTTACCATTATTACATAGGAGAAAATAATTACTTGTTTACATTGCAGATTGATTATTTGGATTATGAATTAACTTCTAACTGGTACAAAAATGAGGCATTTCTAAATATAATGATATATTACTCCTTACATATTTATGTAAGTTCTTGATGTACTCAGTTACAGGCAGGGTTTTAATAACACTTTTTTGCAAAAGAAAAATATGAAATTGAAGTTTAGCTGCTGAGCCCTATAAATAAAAGAGAAGTAATCTGAAATTTGAAATACACTTATTTCAAATGAATGGTTATTCGTGAGAACCCATAAGCAGAACTTGGAAAAATCTTAAGGGGAAAAGCCTTACACTATTTTCTCTTTCCCTTCCTGCCTACTTGATGAAAACCATTAATACTGTTGTGCTTATCTGTGAACAGCAAAGATGATGAACAACTTACTGAACATCCTGTCTTGAAAATAAATCTATTGTTGGCAAACCTTTGGGAGTTAGAAACCTTTCCCTCATTTTATTTCAATAAAGGAAGGGTTCTCATTCCCAAAACCTTGCAAGATAATTTGATTAGTTAGCTGAAACTGATATTGAGATCAACTTAAGGGCACACATATTTATAGCAAAATGAATTGAGGGAGAAAATAACTCTAGTATTAGGAATAGCACAAGTTATCCAAAGCATTGCTGTTCACATACATCTGTCTACCTACCAAAATGGAGACACTCAGTGATCAGCAGCTTACTTAACATATGCTGAAGCATTAAGTAGAGCAGCATAAATACTGATGCTCAGCTTCAGAGGTATTGATAGTTACATACACAAAATCATTTCCCAGGACGGTTTTTACATTTTGCTATGTAGTAAAAGAGATACGCTTAAGGTAAATCGGTGTTGTATGTGAAAAGTCACTTTGTGGCAAGGTTTGAATAGTGAAAGTGAATGCAGTGATAAATTAATGATACAAAAGTAATTTCTAGCAGTTGCTTATGATTTTTCATGGCTTACATTAAAAAGGGTCTCAGATTATAAAATAAGTGCTGTGCTACCGTGCACTGTTGGCTTCAATCAATAGTTTGGTTTTATCACCCTAGTAATTTTCAAAGGGAATTTGGAGTCTGACCTTTTACCTTCGAATTGTCCCTTTCTTAATTCCACCAAAAATTTAAAAAATACTTACCCAGATTTCTCACTAGGTTTTCCTCCGCATGACAAAATTTGTTTATCATAAAAAAACCTGTAAGGGTAAAACACAGCAGTTTGGGCTCAGAAGAGTTTAACAGCTTAACTTTCAGTGACCTTTATTGTTTTCACAAGGCTCTTGTTTTAAAGTTGTTTACAAATGTACTTTCATTTTTCTGTTAAACTATTTGGACTGTTCAGGAACTTTTTTCACATACTCTTCTGTCCAGTTAAAACTGTTCCTCTGTTAATGGAGATGAAACATCTAGTTTTGGCTGGGCACTGCCTTCTCAGAAAAGGTAACAGGCTCTGCTTTTTGTTACAGTCTGTGTTCTGTAAGATATTGTGCAATTGAAATATGCTTCTGTATACTATGCAGTTCTTCCAAAAATGCTTTTTTAGCCTTTTTGGTTTGTTATTTTTTCTGATGAGGAGTTGAAGATTGTAATTCAAAACTTTTACATAAAATGGTGAATGATTTCATATGATTCAGGAATGAGCAGTGTGGCTTTCTGTTACAGCGTTTTACTGCTTTGTCAGGAATCTAATTAATAAAAGCTGAGAGACTTCCACAAACATGTAGTAATGCCCCAACGCTTGCCAGAGCATCCGTGATCTCTCATGGAATCCCACACTGGGTGGAAGATAATCATTGTGCAGTTGTTCCCACTGCTGAAAAAAATTCTTCTGGTATGAGCTCGTCCCTTCCTGTATGCAGAACTAGGGTGTAGGATGAATAGTCTTACTCATAACTGAGTATAAAGATATTTTAAGAATGCCACATCTTCCCTGTGGATGTTCTGCAAAGAGATAAGTGCTTGTCTCCTGTTGTTAAATTCAGAAAACTTCCATTCCCTGGAACTTCTCTGTTTTGTTCATAGTGGATGTTACAATTTGAGAGGTTTCATTGCCATAGCAGAGACAGGGATGACCCCTATAAGTGTCTCTTTGCCTGTGAAGAACACAAAATTGTGCTTCAGATCTGTTCTGAAGTGTTCTGAACAACTTGACCCTTTCAGGTCCCATGCTGCAACTTGCAGGGAAAGTTTAAAAAGAGCAAGGGGAAGGAAAAAAGGTGTGGCACACCTAATCCTTCAGAATACAGCTATCCCTGGTGAAGTGATTGATGAGGAGGATTTTAGGAAAGTAAACCCATGTAGATAGATGTATATGCAAATATAAACACAGTGTTACGTACTCACATGTTCTTACCTACCTGAAACGAGGGTGGAGCCAGGTGGGGGTCGGCCTCTGCTCACAGGCAACCAGTGCCAGGACAAGGGGACACAGTCTGAAGATACACCAGGGGAAGTTTGCTTTGGACATTAGGAGAAATTTTTTCACAGAAAGGGTGATTAGACATTGGAATGGGCTGCCCAGGGAGGTGGTGGAGTCACTGTCCCTGAAGATGCCTAAGTAAAGGTTGAACATGGCATTTAGTGCCATGGTCTGATTGACATGGTGGTGTTCAGTCATAGGTTGGACTTAATGATCTCAGAGGTCTTTTCCAACCTCATCAATTCTGTGATTCTGTAGAGAGCTGCATATATCAAATCAGAATTGATAGATGTCTCTTTCTTTTCCCAAATCAGAGCTTTCTTTAGTTTTTATTTACTTCAGTAATGTCACTAGACGGATGATACTCTATGCCTGTGAAGATCAGGTTCTCTAGAGGCAGATAAATACAGGTGTGAGAGTGCATCAGTTATTTTCTGTAGCAGTTTCCTGCTTCTTGCAGGGACAATTGACATCTCCCGCTGAACTTGGAGAGATTTGCTACAAATGTTAGAACTTTGAACCTACATCTGGTCATGGAGCAGTACTTAATGAGAGTAAAACCAAATTTAGACTAAGTAGTTTTAATTTTTAATTATTAATAAAATACTGTCTTAAAATACTTCGAGCACTGCTAATCTTAGGGCTTTAGCCTAAACAAGCATTAATGAAGAAAAGACTTTTATTCATAGCTGTGTGCTTTAAACTAAGTAGCTAAAAATTTGAGATACTCTAAAGGATACAGGAGGCTTGTGTCTGCATAAATCCACATAGTTTGTCAGTACTCCCCTTCTGACTTGCATAAAGACATCCACGCACTTGAGAACCATTTCTTTTTACAGATGGATGGAGAGGAGCACATCATAGAATCACAGAATCATTAAGGTTGGAAACAACCTGGTGGACGACAGCACCAGCGATGCCCTTGTGGCCAAGAAGGCACGTGGTGTCCTGGGGTGCATTAGAAATAGTATTGCAGGTTTAGGGAAGTGATTCTTCCTCTGTACTCAGTCCTGAAGAGGCCACATCTGGAGTGCTGTGTCCAGTTCTGGGCTCCTAGTACAAAAGAGACCTGGAGCTCCTGGAGCAGGTCCAGTGGAGGGCAATGAAAATGATGATGGGACTGGAGCATCTCTCTTACGAGGAAAGGCTGAGGGAGCTGGGCCTGTTTATCTTGGCAAAGAGGTGGCTAAGAATGGATCTCATCACTGTCTATCAGTATGTGAGGGAGGGTGTCAGAGGATGTTTCCAGGCTCTTCTTGGTGGTGCCAAGCAATAGGGCAGGAGGCAATGGGCAGAAACTGATGCACAGGAAGTTCCACCTGAACATGAGGAAGAGCTTCCTTAACTGTGTAGGTGGACATGCACTAGAACAGATTGCCCAGAGAAATTGTGGAGTCTTCTCCACTGGAGACACTCAAAAGATGTTTGGACACAATCATGAGTAGCATGGTCTAGGAGACCTTTGGAGGTTGGACCAGGTGACCCACTGTTGTACCTTCCAACCTTACCTGTTCTGTGAATCCACTAGCACTGATGTGCAGCCTGGTGGAAATGCAATGGTCATCTCTTTTCCTGGTCATGCTTTTCCCTCACACTGATACTGAACAGGAAAAGCAATAGAGCAACTATATAGACTGCTCTCCTGTGGTAATTAGGCAAAGGACCAAGTGGTGACTTGCATTCAAATAACCTATGGGCTTATTAGCATGTGCAATGGAACAAAGTCTTAGTTTATAGCAGAAAATTAGAAAAAAATTCCTAGCTATAGGCATCTTGAAGATTATATAATCTTTATATTTTCTCTGTTCAGAGGGTGGTGAGGCACTGGAGAAGATTGCCCAGAGAAGTTGTGGGTGCCCCATTCCTGGCAGTGTTCAAGGCCAGGCTGGATGGAGCTCTGAACAACCTGGTCTAGTGAAAGGTGTCCCTGCCTGTGGCAAGGGGGTTGCATCTTGATGATCTTTAAAGCCTTTTCCAACCCAAACCATTCTATGATGAGGTGGATATGCCTAAGAGCTCTGTCTGGCTCTATTCCTCTGCTTTCTCAGAGTAGCAGTGTGGACTTCACAACTGTGGCCACCTTTGAGTGATGTGCAAAGCCACATGACTGACCTGGTAGCTCCTGCGGTGTGAAAAGAGGGGTGGCCAAAAAGGTGCTTAAGAAAAGGAGGTGAGCCCTTCATACAGCTTTGCTGCTGTATCTACACAGTAGGTGCTTTAGACTACTCAGATGCCCTTCCAAAAACAGGCAAAGTTACAAAGATTAGGCTAAAGCAGGGAATGAATCATCCTATCATTTGGGGATATCCGTATTTGCCAAGCCACCACTGTGGAAGTATTCCTGTGAGCATTTTTTTCCCCAAGGTCCCAGGGGAGCCTGCCTATGCCTGTCACTGGAGGTGTCCCTGTACAGATGTCTCCAAAAAGTTAAACCTGGTATGTACGAATCAGATTCTTATTCGAGTTTCTTACATGACCTTCATCATCAGCAAAGTGGTTGGGCACTGCTGGGAATTGTTCATGAGGTAGGAGATGCAGCCAATTCAGCTCATCCTCTGAGGGCTGCCTGGGGCTGCGGGGCTGCTGGGAAGAAACTGCTTCTGAAAGGAAAGTGCTCGGATGCGACCTCAGAAGAGGAGTCAGTGCCAGGAGCCGTTTTGGTCAGTGCAGCTGGGCTTTGCACCAGAGCACAGTGCCATGGCTGAGGTCACAGGGCTGGTGGTGAGAAGCAGGGCTGCTGCTTTTCATCAGCAGCCTTTAGCCACTGCTCCAAGTGTCCCTGAGTTCTGGCAGACACCAAAACTGCTGTGAAGTGTGAGATTTACAGTGATGATTTTACGCTTATCCAAAACCCTCGTTCCAAAGAGATGGCTGAGGAGGGATTTGGTTTATTTTTTGGGGGGAAGAAAAAAAAATTGGGGTGAGGGTCATTGAGTGCGCTGTATCCCACATCTCAGGATCCGGGAAGTATGCCTGTAGCCTTGGCACAAGCCCTTCTCTGAGTGTGCTGCCAAAGGAGCCATGTGGTGAAACAAGTGGTGAAGACTTTCATGGTTTCTTCCCTAAGTGCTCTGAGTTCTCAGACCTGAAAGGAAAAAGAGGAAAAAGCCTTAACAATGCAGCTGGGGAGTTTAATGTATCTGGCTTTTGATAATTTTGCGTATTCTGCCATGATCCCCCCAAAAAGTGCTAGAGGTCAAACTGAGTTTTCCATCTCAGCTGCTTTAATTCAGTGGGTTTAGGACTATGTAACCTGCACCTCCTGGGCAAACCTCAGTCTTCACCTGGCCTTCACAGCTGAATTTCCCCTCCATAAAGCAGAACTTTTTATCCAAATATTCCTGGAGCAGGACCTCAGGTAAAGAACTTGATTTCTTTTTAATAAAATCCTATTGTGGTAAATCACAAAAGGTGCAAAAAGTGATGAACATTAAGAATCTAACTTGGTTTTAATTGTCTGAAAACTCAGATTTTGGTGATTTTTTTCCTTCCGGTGCCCAGTCTCAGAGCAAGAAAATATGCAAATATAACCAGTTGCACACAGCTTTTCTGTACTCTATCCAGCTCCTGCAAGTTTAGTCTCTGTCAGTGAGGTTCAGTGCGGGGTGTGGAGCACAAGGCTTATGAGGAGCAGCTGACGGAACTGGGGTTGTTTAGCCTGGAGAAAAGGAGGCTCATGGGGAACCTTATCGTTCTCTACAACTTGCTGAAAAGGAGGGTGTAGCCAGGTAGGGTTCAGCCTCTTCTCCCAAGTAATAAGAGGAAACTCCCTCAAGTTTTGCCAGGAGAGGCTTAGATTGGAAATTTCTTCACCAAAAGGGTTGTCAAGCATTAGAACAGGCTGCTCAGAGAAGTGGCTGAGTCCCCATCCCTGGAGGTATTTAAAAGCATGTGGTGCTTAGGGACATGGCTTAATGTTGGATTTGGCAGTGCTGGGTTAATGATTGGTCTTGATCTTTGACATCTTTTCCAATTTAAATGATTCTATGATTCTGTGATTCTATATACAGAGTTTAGATAATTGCTAAAGAAAGTAATAAATATAATTTTAGAGAAGATGGTTCTGGGGAGGTTTAGCCCTTACTTGATTTATTTGGGGGCAGATTTCATAACAAGTGAGCCATTTTCAGAAGATCTTTATCAGGCAGAACACCAAATTGATGGCAGAACAGCACATGCAAGAGTAAGAAGAGGGTATGTTCTTCCCCATTTCACAGGAAAGTCTCATCAATATCACAGCAGCAGCTGCAATGACAAAGTTTCTTATGAATGTTATATAGTGATCAGTAACTTGCTGCTTAATGTTTCTTCATTTCTGTTGGCTTCGTGCACCACAAGACAGCATTTCTCACAATTTCTTATTCCCTCCCCACCAAAGAAAACATAATAGAATAAATTGAACCTGTTAATTAATTAATACTAGTAAATACTCATTAAACTAATAAATTAAATCTATTAATTAATATTTAAGAAATATTACTTTTGAAACACTTGGTAAAACAAAAGAACTGTCCATACTAGCAGTGCAATACCATATTATCTGTAGCAGCCCTTTGTTAGCCAGTGCTGCTGTGTCCCAAGAGCCCTATTTGCTTGCAGGATGGATGAGCCAAATGGTTTTAAGTGTGCTTAAAAGAAGTTTAAAAGTGCTGACTTCTTATGTTCTGGTTCAGTGTCCCTCCTGCTGTGTAATGGACAACTGTGCAGTAGCTCTAAAATACGCCTTAAATACAGAAGCATTCAGGCGAGGCATTTATTCATCTGTATTCAAGCCACCACAGCAGCACACTACATTTTGAAGTTTTTGCAAGATCATCACAACAGATTTCTCAAATCTCAATGCTATTGACTCCATCGTCTGCTCTGTGGTCCAGCCTGAGCACGTCAAGAGAAGAAAAGTGGCCGCCTCCTTGAGCTAGTCAAAAATTGAATGCAACATCAGTGTTATTGTAGTCAGTTGCATAAAATATTGCTGTACAGTACAGCAATGAATTGCAGGCGATGCTGTTCCCTTATTAACTTGGCATAAATTCAAATCCCTTAAGAATTAGATGATGAACACTAAGCACTTTGAGCCCTCCTGAACATTTATGATTTAGTGGCTGGTATTTACTTGGACTGATATTCCCCACGGTATCAGCTGAGATCTGATCGTTGTTCTGTGAGTGATGATAACACACTAATGCCAGCTCCCCTTTCTTTCACGCACAGCAGAGGTCAAAAATTTTCAACACGACTGTAAGCTGTGACTCTGGGGATCTTTTTAGCTTTGGTCTGAAGAGATGTGGGAAAGAAAACTACAGTTTCTCTTTATTTACAAGAGCTGAGGGGGATTCTCGCGTTTGGAAAGCCTACTTCAGTGTATCAGGGCAGCAGTGAATGAAAGATGTTCCTGCTGCTGTGAGCTTAAAGATACACAGCCTCCTTCATAACAAGGATCAGATTGTAGAGGGATGGTGCTGTCTCTACTCAGTTGGTGGCTATTCTTCCCGTACCAACCATTTTCCCAGAGCTCAGCCTTGGAGAAGGTAGCTGGAGGGCTGGTAGAAATATTCACAAAGACACTTCCTCCCACTTGCTTCACAGGCAAGGGAGACACGTATTCCTCCACAGTAAATCAAGCTGTGAGCCTAATTCAGGGTCCTGAAATGGATGGTGCAGAACACAGGTCTCTCTGCCTTACAAGTGAGGCTACACAGGTGGATACAGGAGAGGTTACTCTCAGATGCCTTTAGCATTTGTGAATACCACAAGGACTCCCCAGTCATCAGCATCTTCCAGTGTGGAAAATCAGAGATGATACCTACACTCATTTTGACCCATCTGTTTTGTTTCTGCTGCTGAACTCTAAAATCTTTTAATAGCCAAGTATATAATTGACCAGCACTTCTCATACTATGAGTGCATAGCATAACTTGCCCTGTTATTTGGACCAAGGCTAATGTTTAATGTATAATAGCCACTTCTATTTAATTACCCCTAGAATTAGTATTATCAAGGGCAGCACAGGCCATGTGTAACCTTTGTGTGTCTGCAGACAGGCTGCAGGAGGACCTGTGACACACAGAGGAGTCTCGGAGCCACCACAACTCTTCGCCTCAGAGAGCAGCAGGGTTGTTAACTCGTGGCAGTGATTTTGCAAGGTTTATGCCTACAATCCAGGCTAACATCTCTAATTCATTCTGTGATTGCCACTCAGCAGACAAATTATTGGCGTGAGTCATTGTCAACTCCTACTAAATAAACCAGTGAACTAGAGATGAAAGGCTCTGTGTCCAAGTTGTTTCCATTAATTGCACTGTGGGGCAAGGGTAGATTTAATTTCAAGTATGGGAATATTAACCTCAATTCCTTTTCCTTAATTGAGTGTGGAGAAACAAGAGGCGTAAGCAAGGGAAGCAGAGAACAAGGACATGGGTCATTAGCACTGTCATCTGGTCTCACAGGCAGCAGCGCCTTGTAAAAAATGTCATTGCAGCAACCAGGAAACAAAAGCTTGTTTGGCAATGCACAGAGCATAAGTAATAAGGAAATTTATATTGGTGATTGAATTTTTGTCATTTAGATGTACAAGTCTCAGCACAGGCTTATAACAATAAACAGGTACCTAGATCCCATCTTGCAATTATTCATAGGGTAAAAACACCAGCGAAGTCCCGCAGAACCATCTCCATGGGTGATGCTGGCTCCATGCGAAGCCTTTAAGGGGAAAAGAAGTGGTCATTAGGCCTACTTTTATTACAGATATGTAACATTTGCAGAGCATTTCTCACCTGAAGACTTCAAATCACTTTCCAAAAAACCATGATTACAGGAAAATAAAGGCCCAAGGGAGCACAGCTGACCTTCCAGAAGGGAATAAGTATTTGGGAATAAGTTTCATGTTTCCTGTTGTCATTCCAATAATGTACGTGGTGGGCTCCAGTGATTCTGTCACTGAATAATTATCAGTTAAGCAGCACAGTTCAGGAGAGGTTCCTGGATCTAGCCAAGCTAGATCCAGGAAAAATTCTTTTAGTTAGCAAGAATTGGGTATTTTTTTAATTACTCACCTATTTGAGTTGATTAAGCTGATGCAAATGGAAATAAACCAATTACATACCAGGTCAGCTGTTGTTGTGAAAGTGGGATAGCAGTGAATGAACGGGTACATCTTTTGGATATGCATAGCAGGGCGATGAATTTACACCTCAGTATGAGATAAGGTGTCTCCTACATATAAAAGGCTTTAATAAAAGACCATGAATTTTGGGCTTGCTACAAACTAGCTGACTGTGCCTAATCTTGTTCAGGATCATAACTGTTAATGAAATAAAAAACCTAAGAGACAGCTTTCTGGTAATGCCTCAATGAACTTTATAGTTCAAGGACAGAGTAAAATATTCTAAACCAAACACATTGTTACTTGTTAAAAATCCTGCAAAACAATTTTAAAGTTAAGGTATCATTTTTTGTTGATAGAAGAGGTTAACAGAGATCTATTTATGTTATACAGTTCATGATCATTGGTTGGTACAAGTGACTGTACTTAATTATATTTAAATGCTGTGCAGTTAGGAAAGAATGTGCCTAAAGCTCTATCTCCACATGCAGTGCTCATAAGAAGAAAGAATTTCTCACCAAGCTCAAATTCTTTCTTCTCTGCTATTTAGAACACATGAAATATAACATCATCTTTCTTTTACAAATCTAGCAGTGATTGCAAAGCTGTAAATAAAAATGCAATTCTTTCTTGTGATGCCCATGAGTGAGCAAACCAAAATTCAATAAGCAAATGTCTCACTTACATCTGCAGAAAACCTTTAGGGCTCTACAGAACAGTAAATTGTGGGAGTCTCTTGACTTAGCTCAGTTACACTGGGCTTCCTGGAGGCCAATCATTTTGACAGAACTGTGGCCTACTTGGCTTGAGAAACCAGGCCAAACTCCCTTTACTTGGAAAAACGTAAAAATGAAATATTAATGCCAGAGTTTCTTGCAATCATCCAAAGCACACAGTGAATTCAGGAAGGTAGAGCTGGAACCCAGCACACTACGGAATGGCACTGTTCTGTGTTTACTCTCAGTGTATCATTGCTGTTCAGTGAAGATCTGATTTATCATCTCTTGCTGGGAGAGCTGACCTCTCCTGGAAGACATCTCTGTGTCCTGCAGAAATTTCTGTGAGTGCTCATCTTGGGGTTCTGTTATCCATCCTTGGGACTCCTGGCCAGGGAGCCAGCCAAGGCTGATGCCTATCCAGTGGAGCGTGCCCGCCACTTGTGCCACCTATACCCTAATCCGTGATTGAAAGGATCAGACAATTTTTTGATCAATGTCTTCTTCATGCCCAGCTCTGCTTTCTTTTTCCCGTATTCTTCATGTTCTATTTCCTCATATTCTTCGCTGAAGCTTAGCTGAGGACAGAGGCCTTACATCATCCTCTACCTGTAATCTCTGTAAGACTGGATATGGGCACACATGAGTTTTAAACTACCTCATCATTGACCTTATTTGCCAATAGATAGAAATAAATATATGATGGACACACATTAGCCTCTCAATTCAGGCAAAGTGAAAAAGAAAAATGTGCTATTCCTTTTTAATTGAGCCCACTAGTAGACAAAAGCAGTACTTTTTCACTATGTAACTGATCATAAGTGCAAGTAGTTTTTCTGCAAAATTTCTCGGTGTCAGCTTTGCAGTAGCCAAGACACAGCATTTACGCTGGATCTGCAAGAAATTGCAATAAATTTGAAAAAATTAATTAAACAATACTGAGACTGCCAGCAGGGGCTAAATTACATCATGCTATAACCTGGATTTCCTGGAGATGAGAGACTTCTCCTGAAGGAGGGGTGAGCAGCAGGAGAAAGCCCTTTTTCTGAGCTATACTGCTCACAGAGCCCTTCAAACCATGGCATTCTGCTCTGTAACTGTGATGAGACCCTGAGTAATGACCTGTGGATGGAGAAATTATGCCAAATAGCCCTCATAATCTCTTTTGTGCAAGGCAGTTTTTTCCCTTGCATTAACATGCCAGAGCACTGAGGCCTTCATACTTACTAAGACTTTTTGTCTTGCCATTTCCCACAGAGCAGTGAATTTTGTACTACTGAAAGCTGTGATTATGCAAAAATATGGCCTTTTTTCCCCCCCCCTTGCCCCTGGAGGAATGTCACTGCTCTGCAAAGAGAACCCGGCAGGCCTGGTAACTTAAAAATTTGATTGCCAATGAGCAAGTCTTCAGTTGTGTGCACATTTCATTTCAACGCAGTGGCCTGGGAACATTCTCAAGCTAATTAAAATACACTAAGTAGTCAGCTGGTGGTGCTGAAAGCTGCTTTACTGCTTGGAAATGGGAATTGCAGTGGTTTCCTCCTTATGGTCTGGAATTGTTGGGAAGGAGCGTCACGTGGAGCCTGTTCAATGCACAAAACCTCTTTAATGGGTGCAAAATGGTTTTGGGGTTTTTTGTGTCTGAAATCAGACATTGCTAATAATGTAAGAGCAAGGAAAAATGTGCTCTTGGGGAGAGGCCGGACTTTGCAGCTACTACAAAGAGCCTACTTAAAATCTAGTCTGACCTTGATTGCAACTGGACAGGCTTGAACTCAAAAAAAAGTTGGATTATAGCCATTAAGAAGCAGTAATCTCAGAGGTATCTGAAATTAACCTGTATTTATTTTAATAAATACCTTGTGTGTTTCTTTTGGTTTAGAATTTTCCACATTTAAAAAACCCAAACCACAGTACAGTACCAAAGTCACAAAGATGAATCACTAGAGTAGCCTTTGAAATGATCAGAGGATGCTTGCAGTATTTGCAGCAGCTGGCAAAGAGCAAAAGAACAAGTGCAGGGCTCTCCTGCTCCATCGTAAGCCCTGGTGTAAGCCTCCATATCCGTAGTGGCTGCTTACCTTTAACCCTGGAAAGTTCAAAAAGCACTTGCTGAAGTCCAGCTTCTGTTTCAGCAGTGGGCAGGGCTCTTTAGAAGGCAGACGTGGGGCTTTTGCACCATTCTCATCCTGTTACCTGGCATAAAAGATGCAGATGAATCACTTGGAGGTGAACCATCTCTGCATTTAACTACATGCTCCCTCTGACTATCTTTTTGCAGCACTGCAACCTCTTTAAACTTACCAGAGATTTACTGGAGCATGATAGAGAGAAAAATGAGGTGTGTTTTTGCATTTCCTTCTGCCAGATGAGCACAAAGTCTTACAGTCACCTACGGAAACTGGAAGGGCGGAAAAGTGAATTTTCCTTTTCTCATTGCAATTTAAAGAAAGTATATGGAAACTATTTTGGTGGATCTGCAATCTGTATCTTATTTAAAATTAAAATTGTCCATTGAATAAATTTCCATTTACTCTAGCAGAGCTCTGGTGATTTACATCAGTTAAGAATCAGCTCATCATTTCCTTTAAAGCTACTTATATCATTCTGTGGTTATGAGCACTCTACAGAGCATTTAGGCTGCATTTTTAAAAAGTAGAAACCCTCAGCAAGCTTCCTCTTGCAAATACAAGTTTGAAGTGATATTTCACCATGAAAACATGGTTAATTTTCCTCTTCCAGAGATTTTAGTGAGGTTTAGATCTATTTTAGATACAGTGATCTGTTTAATAACATGAAAATGTTTCATCCTGTTGGTCTCTGTGTCAGTGTTTTCTTTATATTATGTTTTAGAAAAAAGTATTATGACAAACCTTTCTATTTAAACTCAGCATGTTAAACAAGGCTTTCCTGAAGTTCTGATGTAATATCAATTATTTAATAAGCTTGGAGCTTACAACTTAGCTAAAGGTTATCATCTATAATAGATACATCTGCCTGTGTTTTCCTCAAAGGCGTGCATTTTGACCTTTTTTCTATACAAAAGACTAAACTGTTTCTGTGTCTGTACAAACCACGATGACACCGTGGTTTTCCCTCTAGAGTCTGCACTGCTTGCTTTACATGATTTTGAATTAAAAAAAAAAAAAATTGCAGCAAGTTTATGCCAGAAAATAAATGCAAACACTGCTGTATTCTCTTGAACATCATTGAACTATGATGTAAAGCTTTATATTAAAACCAATTTTGCACACTGTCAGACTGCACCACTCTACATTCTTCAGCACAATGTTCCTGTCAGAGCAATTAAACTTTTCTAGCAAATGAGACCACTTCTAATGAGACAAAACTTTCTCAAAGAACCAGATGACGTGGGGATCTGGCCTCCATGCTCAACAGAGTGTTTGGCACCCTGAAACCTACATTTCACTGAAGCCGTTGGGACTTGCATTCCTAAAAGATCAAGTTGCTTTTGAAGATGAGTGCCGTTGGCCAAACCATTTTTATCTGGAATAACAGTCCCATAAAAAAAAATCAGGTCTTTTGGCAAATGTATCAGCAAGCCAGGGCCACATTATTATTACTTCTTCTGTGGTCATTGGTGCCCCTGGACTTGGGGTGACACAGACCACAGAAATTTGTCACCTAACTTTCCAGATACAAGAGTGGGAATTGCTGAAAGTGGTCCAGTGATCCCACAGCCAGGCACTGGGAATGGGCCCCAATCGCCATCAGTGGCCAGAGGGATCAATCGTCCAAGTGCATACATTTATTCTTTTTAAATGGGACAAAGGCTCTTAAATCATTGGATGTATGTAAAATTTTTTTGCCTGGTCCTACCAGAATTACAATTTCAAAGACATATAGAGGAGTTTTATGTCTGTAATGATAACCCAGAGCTGCTTACTTAATTTAGTATTTGGGGATATTTTTATTCACAACCCACCCCTTTTTCATAACATGAAAAGGAACTTCCCCACTGGGAAGAAAATTTCCTAAACTGGTGCTCAGTGCTGTGCTATTTTGGAGTTAGATTTTGCATGTGGTCAGCTGAGATGTTTCTCTGGTTTACTCCAAAAGGAAGATATAGCCAAGGCTTCGTGGAAGAATTCTCTTTGTTCCTTCCATGAACCTATACTGAAGCACGTAGGAAACATTAGTCAATCTATTATTTTTAAAGAAAGATTGTTTAAACCATATTGCCTGGAAGCACTTTAACTCTAGACTACTGGAAAATGTTTTCTAGAACCTCTTACTCACTAAGAATCATTTAATTTTTCGAAATCTAGTCCATTTTCAAGTAATTTTCTACAACAAATGGGACCAGCTCAATCTGTTCTTCACATTTTGGTAATTTAAAAGGACATAACTGAATTTTATTTTAATGGTAATTGCAAACTCATGCAGAAAATGTAAATGCACCCTTCCCGATTAGCTTGCAGCATAAACCACGGCTTCTATTAATGTATTCCAATTTGTAATTCTTTGCACAGTATGAGATTTGAAAGCTGTGATTAAAATTAATTAGGTTAAGTAAAGTTTATCCCCCCTGAGCACTGCTATTTGAAGAAAGAAATAGTAAAACACTAGCTGCATCTGGCACCACAGGAGGCTAAAACATCACGAGGCGTAGCAGCGTTGCTTTTTCAGAAGAGTTGCTTATGCTGCTTTTCTTGGCGAACCTTAAGCACAGTGTTTCCTCCTCTAAAAGCCAATTTGGAGCTGTTGAGTTGCACTTTGCCTCTTTAAATGCTCTGGAGCTACAACATCTGTATGAGCATCTGACAAACCAATTTTTTTAATACAGTGGTTTATGCTAATTTGCAAGTGTCATCATCCCTACCAAGCTAGCTAGGCATTAGAGTGCCACCCCATTGCCATGGGAAACAAGCCTCACAAATTTAAGATGCAGTAGAAATGTTGTCCTGAAGGAGGTCCCAAAGTTTCTGCTTGCTGGTGTGTTTGGTTGTTCTTGGAGGTGTTTTTGCCAAATCCCTTTTAATGTATTTTCTTCCAGAGAAAAAGTATTTGAGTAAAAAGGACCATAAGTGTTGGGAACATTGAGCTTTCTGTGATGGAAAGACCTTTTTGAAAGAAAAGACAGTCATACCTGATCCTCCCATTCTGGTCCAGAGACAAGGACACTGGTTGGAAACACTGTGTAACTTGTCTGTGTGCACCATTTTATACTCTGATTTTTCTCACTCTCAAAGTAGCAGCCAATACCTCAAAATCTGGTCTTTTGCCATTCTCTATTCCTTCAGAGCAACTCATTAACTAATTGAGCAATTCTTCATCAGGTGAAGCCTTTTGCAATCAGCATCTGTCACAGCCAAAATCCTGTATTAGTTACTGGGTATTGAATGTGCTTGACCTAATAACCAGGTCCGTGCCAGAAGCAGGAAGGTATTTTTGGAGACTGATGCCATTGGTGACTCAAGACGAAGCCTTCATGCCTCTCTGATGAAGACAGGCTGTTCCCATCAGAGGAAGGTAAGGGCACTGTGCCAGATGACAACTCCTGAAAATGTTTTGCCCTGCCAGTCAGTGCTCCCTTTGCCTTCTCTTACAGATGGATCTCATTAGAAGCTGTTCCAGTGGAGCACTTCCAGCTCCTGTGAGCCATGCTCCCACGCCTGAAGTCCCTTTGTGTTTGTGTGTTTACCAGGATGCAGCTCAGAAATTCAGTCAGATGGGAGAGTGAGGAATGATAGAAGATGCATCCCTGCAGAGGGAGAAGCACAATGGGCTTAGCCCACAGCACCCACCACACACCCCAGCAGAGAGCAGAGGGGCACATTGGCACAGGGGTGTCTCCCAAGTTAAGCCAATTCAAAACTGGATAAAAATTTTAGAGGAATTAGAACATTGAAATCTAAAGCCCACTCCAGGTCAGCAGTGAAGTCTGAGAGGAAGCTTTCACATAGCTATCTCTGATTCTGCTATGGCATCTGATTAGGAAAGAAATGGAAATTAATTTTGCTGTTGTTACTGTTGTTCTAGTCCAATATTAAAAAGGATGGCAATAACAAAAGTTGTGGTGTCTTTCTCACCCAAACAACTTCACTCTCTCACATATTTCATTGCCTGAAGTCAGGCACTGTGCAGAAAACTCAGTCCTGGTGAAAGCCTAAGGCCAAGCTGCCACACATGATGGAAAAGCCACCACAAGCTGGCACCCAAGGAAAAATTGCTTGTTTCTGTTACTTTGATGTGACAGTTGAAAAAGAAGAAATGGGAAATCCCGTTAAAATCAAAATGCATTACACTGCCCTCCTGACAGCAATTTCTGAGCAAAAATTTCTTACTCTTTATGGTCTTTCTGGGTTAGAAAGAAAGACCAGAGAATATACAGATGTGTAACCCTTTAGCTATGCAGCTGCTTGAGATGGTGAAAGCACTGCCACTGGGGTGGTAAACAGAAGGGACTGGAAAAAAGACAACTTTGCAATACTGTGTAAAGCCACAGGCTCCACAAGGCGATTCATGGTTTCCCAGGCTCACAAGGAAGCTCTGCAATCCCCAGGTCTATCATTCTTTCAACTCAGGCCAGGGAGTTACACCCAGTAATTTTTGGTGCAGGCCTGTAATTTACCTGAGCTACTGCTCTGTGCTTTAGCCAAAATGGCAGGGGGAATGGAGGGAGTATTGTCAGCCTTGGCACAACAGTAATTCTGTACTGAGGAGACGTCAGGAGGCTGCAGGGCCCATCAGATGCGCTGCCTCTGGGGTGGGTGCGATAGTGAGGCAGCTCAGGAGGGCTGTAGCTGGCCAAGGTCTGCCAGTCCCCTTTGAAGGATCTTCATCCTACTCACCAGTGAGGGTCTTGTTGCACCCTCCTTTCCTTGGGGCTGCTGTCACAGGAACAGAGCAGGTCTGAGTCTGGCATTCAGTCAACAGCAAGGAAGAGACAATACATAAGCCAGAAGCCACTTGACTTGCTAGGGACAAAGTTCTACTTTCATTTTTCAATCCTGCTCCTTCTAGCTGTCCCTTTATCCTTTTTTATCTCCCTGCACTGATTCTTCTCGTCCCACCCTTCTGCTCCTCACCCCCACTCCAGCCAACACAGGATGACCAGCTTGGGTTTGCTGGTTTATTGGAGGAATCTGAGAGCAGGGGGAGGAAAAGACATGGTCATTACAGAAAAAGGAAATAAATAGGACATGATGGCTGGCAGTACTGGAAGCACGTGGGTAAGTGAGCCTGGGAGCTATGCATGATGGTGGATAACAATGGGAAAAGGAGAAGCATTGCATTTACATGGGACTTCAGCAGCTGTGAAAGACTCATAGAAGTGCAAAAAGTGAAAGTTAGCATGGTAAGAGGGGTGTCTGCTCCCTAGCATTAATTTACCCTTTCATTTTAGGGAGCATGAGAACGGCCAGTCTGAGCTATTACAAAGATCTCCCAACCCTTTCAGCCTGTCTTTGAAGGGTGCTTAGAGAAACAGGGCATAGCTGATGAGATCTTTCCGCTGGCAAAATGTCCTGAGCCTGTGTGAGCAGCTTGTGCTTCCATTGAGCTGGAGGTTGCAGCATAAATCACCGCGTTCCACGAACCTTCATAGCTGCTGAAGTACACAATGAAACCGACTGCAAAGCGTCTTGAAAACCGAGATCTTCCCATACAACACTTACTCTAGAGGGCTCCCTTTTGCCATGTACTTAAAGGAAGAAGGCATAACGTGAAGAACTAGGCAGAAAAGGCTTGCGAGAATAATTTTCCCATTCCTCCACAATATTGTTTCAACAATTACATGCTTCCTGTGAGGAGGATCCCTTCATGCACTCCCAGTGCAGAGCTGGCTTTACAAAGCTAGTTCACAAGTTGCTGAGATGACCACTAACCTGCTGCCTTATCCAGTGCCCATACATGGGCTTCTGCTGTGAGCACTTTAAAATTCTGAGGAATTGTTTGTTTGTTGGGGTTTTTTGCTTAATGCCAGAATGGTGTGTTCTGGGGAAAAGGCCATCCTCCAGATAAGAGATCTGAAGAAAGGACGTGACCAGCTGCCATACGGTAGCAGCGTAAACTCTCGCTGACCTGCATGATGTCATGGTCCCGAAGTGCTGGATTAGAGAGGTTACTCTGCATGTGGGACTTTGCATAAGGAGAGGTTAATATGTTTCTGCTGGCCTGGCAAAAATTCATAACAAATCTGCAATTCTGCTTCAAAGATCACCATAAACAATTCAGTGCTCTCGTTAGTGTCTACACCCTGCAAATGTTTAAACCACAAGAAACCACAAACCGCAAGAAACCTGCGAGCTGAATAAACAGCTGCTGCTCCAGACTCCAAATCAAATTTACAATATTCTGCTAATAGACATGCATTTGCATTGCAAAAGCAGATTTCATATTGCCAATATCTATGTCACAATTAAAGTATAGCTGAGCTTTTAGGTGTTTAAATGAATTCATGATAATATACTCAAGAAAATTATGGCTTCCATTAAAATAAAGGAAGCTTTAAAATGTCAAAAGATAAAGTGGCACAGGATGTGGATGTATTAACATCTCAGGTAAATGGGACTCATTAGGTACAATATTTCATACTTTACAATATAAGGTATGCACATAAGAAAAAACTCCCTTGGGCTTTTGCAGCACATGAGCTCTCTAAGTCTTCCCCAGTGCTGTTGCCTGAATTGTTTTAACACAGCAGTTCTGTGTATAATACTATCTGTCCTCACACTGAAGAAAACATCCCCCTTAGTGCTCTTGTCCTTGGATTTGCTTTTGTAGCTGCATACAGAGCAAGCAATGAGGAGCAGCCATCCAGGGCACATCCACACCCTGAGACTGGCCAGAGGAGCCATGTCAGAAGCAGAGTAGGTATGAGGTGATCCTCCTCTCACCTCACAGTTACCTGGGACCTGTGAATCTCCGAAGAAAGAATGAAGAGTCTGAAGCTCCTTGGTGGGTCTTTCTGGCGTGAGTTTCTCTCAGTACTTCCCCAAATGTGTGACACCTTTTTGATAGGCATGTCAGGGAAGGGCTGGTCTCATGGAAGGTGCACAGCCTTGCCAGTACAGCCCTTGTTTGCTTAGAGGAAAGGAGCAGAGAGCTATTCAGTGAGGAATTGTTTCATCTTCTGGCTGATGAATGAGTCATTCATCATAACAGCTTTGATCAGGCTGATTATATCTACCTTAGTAAATAAAAAGTGCCTGAGACTACTTTCAGAGTCCAACACCCACCCTCTCACAGCACCCAGGTAACCCTGTCCAGCTGTTGCAGTCTGCTAGAAGTACTCCTGGAGTACACCTCAGCACTGAGGAGAGAGTTCTGGTGTGTCAAGACCCTGCTAATTAACCATACAGACTATGACATACCCCTGCTCAGGCCCTCTTCCTCGGCCACTGAAGCTTTGTAGCAGAGCTGTTGTGTCTGACCTTGACAGCAGGAGAGGTTGTAATCCCCACAGCACCTGTGTTAGTCAAAGCTGTGCTTGTGTAAAGGGAAGAGTGCGTCAAACAGGAGAGATGGTAGGTCACAGCAGAGCTCACTGGTTTTCTTAGCAAAACCTGCTGAGCTCTGCAGAAAGGGACAGCAGGAAGTGCCATAGGGGAAGAGAGAAGCTTGGGCCAAAGCAGGAGCTGAAATTCCTGGTCTAGGTCTCAGTGAAGGTGGAGAGACCAGCTAGTGCAAAGACAGATGAAACAGAAGAGGAACATGCACTGGGAAAACTGGGAAAACTCAGCAGCACCCTAATATTTCTGATGTCCACACAACTGGAAAGAGAAAAACACAGCTGGGGAGTAGGTTGAGAGGGGAATAAAGAAACGCCAGGAGCACTGTGAGCAGTTAGGAGCTGGCAGTCTGGAGGTCTGAGGAGAGCTGGGGTGACAGGAGCAGGGAAGTTGGGGTCTCTGGTGAAGCCCTGAGAAGGGTCAGGGGAAGGCTGCCCTGGAAGCAAGGCCAGCAGACAGCCAAGAGGAGAGGCAGGAGTGTGTCCCCTCCATGTCGGGTGGCTGCAGATGGAGGACAGGAGCAGGAGACAGGCAGCTAGGCCACAGGCATGGGGTCACACTGACCTCCCTCTTTCTTTTTGCTGTCTTGTGGGAAGATTTCTTCTACAAGTTTAGTCTATTGAGAGCATTTACTGAGTGATTTTATCAGCAGCCTGGCTGTCAGTGTCCTGCTTAGTGTGTCCACTAGCAGGAGAAGGCACAGCCCATCTCTCACCAAATGCGCTGACACTGTCCCACTCCACTGGATGGAGTGTCCCCTGGGAGCATGAGGAGGAGCACAGCCAGAAGCCAGCTCACATATCCTTTAGTAAATCTGTCCATGTGGATTTCCCTTTCCTTACACATTAAAAGTTCGCATGAAACAGGAACTTGGATCTGAGCTGCCTCCAGCTTTCATCAATTTGAACTACTCTAAATTTTTGCCTTTTCAAAGTTGTCCGCTGCAATTCTTAAATAAAGTGAAGGTCTGAGTCCAGAGCTTCACCTACTTTTTAAAGATTCTCTAACCCAACCTTCACCCTGAAGTCTGGGACTCCCCTGACTTCAGTGTTGATCTTTGCATTGGTCCATCAGACAATACCCTAATAAAAAGTGTCGGCACAAGAAAAACGCTGTAAAGTCGATCTTGGACACAAAGGTTGGTGTTGCAAACGGCCCTACCCTCCCAGCCGTCTTGGGGAGAACTCCATAACCACAATAGCCGCTAGGTGCCACTATAAGCATGGCCTTATATTTAGAAATAAGATTTTTTTTTAAAAAAACCAAAGTGAACGGTCAAGGTTTGCTAATTGGAAAACAGTGCCTTCAGTTGTAGTGCATTTCCTTTGTACAGGACAGCTTTGCTTTAGAATTGCCATTTCCTGGGCAAACTTTCTGTTACCTCTCTCCATCATGATCACCATCCTCACATACAACATACCAAAATGTACTTGTGTGTAAATGTGAGTACACCTCTGTGTTTTGCCCTTCCTGGGCCATCCTTCTCAGGAACAGCTAAAGTAGAAATTACCTTTGGCATTCTTTCATGCGTCTTTCAAAAGCACTCTTCTGGCTTCTGTCAGGGAGACATTCCCATGTCACCTCAGGCAGAGAAGTGCATTGCAATATCAGCAATGTCCTTTGCTGCACAGCATCATCAGCCCCACGCTCCTGTGCACACTGACCCCGTTTCCTACAGGACAGGAAAGGACCACAGCTTAATCAGCTTTCACCCTTATGGCCCAAAGAGCTCTGCCCATTGCAAAATTGGGAATGGCCCAGGATCCTCTAGGTGAAGGAGCCTTTACATTATGAAGAGCAGCACATCCGCACAGAAGGCAGGAGAGGTGGGATACACAGGCACCATGCCAAGACCCCGTCACTCCCCAGCCATTCCACATTGTTGTCCCCTCCAGTACTCTGCAGTGCCATGAGTGAGGCAGCCCTATCCCAAGCTGTGCCTCTCTCCACAGAAAGAGGAGTTTTTTGCACCCCAGGAGGCATCAACCACATGCCCTCTCCAGCCCCCTGCAGAGGCCACACACCCACCCTCCACCCCAAAGTGCTGAGCAGTCACATCTGATGCTGCCACAAGCAGGACACACGTGCAGTGTGTCCTGATTAACCTCCTTCCTCCACCGCCTCGCCCAGGGAGACAGTGAAAACGAGACTGGTGGTGAAGGGGAAAGCCTTGCCCCCACACACCACACGTGACTCCACCCCAAACCCTGAGAGCCTGCAGCAGCAGCCACTGTGCTCATCTCCGGCATGGCTCAGCGGCCTGGCGCGGGCGTATGTGGGTCATGGCTGTCCTAGGCCAAGCTATCACTCAGTGATCCTGAGGAAAGGAGGTTTTTCTTGCTAGCTGCCAGTATTGCAAGCTGGAGTCCGAAAATTAAGCAACAATTTCTCAGCCTCAATTAGTCATCTAAGAAACATCTATTTTAAGACTAGACTAACCTCATCTTAGATGTGGAGGCATCCACCACAATAGGTGGATAAATTCATGTAGATCTTGGGGAAAATGCTTCATTTTTAAAATTTCATCACAGTTTCAGATATTCACTATTTACAATTGAAAAGACAAATGGAAACTCTTGCTATTCACTGATGACCCACATCAGGTTTTAGAGCTGTTTTTGAAAAGTAGAAAGGGTATTTGGCCAAGAACTGGTGGTAAATACTGAAGATTTTGATGGGTTTTCCCACTCAATAACTATTTCGTTTGAATGCAGAGGAGGTCTGTGGGATTTAGGAAGAAATGTACTGTCCTTACTGGTGTTGTACCTCTGTTTTGTTACCGTGTTTGAGTTAACATAAAGAGAATGGTTTTCTTCTGTTCATTTTCTAGTTATTTTTAAAAAGGAAAGCAGAGTCTTAGAAATGAAGCACTTAAAAAGTTTTCTCTTCTATTTTTACCTGCACAATTGAACACTTTAAATCCAGAGCTTCTTCCCAAAGGACATTAATAAAAACTGACAAATTCAAAAATGGGTAGGGAGAGCATCGGAGATGAGCGCTTGTTGGGCAGACATACAGAAAATGAGAAAAAGCATCAATTCTCATGTGAGTCCTCCCCTTCGGGGCAGTTGCAGACACCAGCAATCCTCATCACATTTGCAGTAGGGTTGGTTGCCTGCTTTACCCTCTAGAGATGTGCCTGCTAGAAGTCCCAAACCTTCCCAAACCATTTGCAAATGCTTCTAAGTGGAGCAACTATCTCTATTAAAGCAATGAAAACTAAGTTTCTTTCCCATGCACTCCTGGGATACTCTCTATTTTGGCTCATATTCAGGAAGGCAATTAAATATGTGCTAACTCTATGCTCATGAATAGTCACATTGAAATTTAAAGAATTACACATGCCTAAGTGCTTTCTTGAATGAAGCCCAAAGCTTGTATCCCAAAGAGAGCTAGAAACACCATGGCTGAAAGCCACACACTGCTCTGAAGGCCATGTCAAGGGAGCTACAATTCAGCAGATGCTCCCAGGAGGGTGCGGGGAGTAAAGGAAGGGAGTCCAGATTTATGGATGTTGCAAAAGAAAATTCACCATTTTCCATTTGTAGTCATTGCCCTACCACTCTTGATGAAAGCATATAGTGTTTTTCTTCCATTCCCTGTTTCTCCTTCCCCAACCTGATAGAATTTAACTAAGTAATACCTGATGCTCACTAGTTTGCAAATTTCACCTATAGGACCCGTAAGTATTGTGGAGTATATGTGAAGAGGATACAAAGAGGCCCAGGGGAATCTCTGCAAACAAGGCATAGGAATTTGGTTAGATTGTTACCTACCTCTGTGGCCTTAGCAAAGGCAGGAAAGTCTTTCTCATTTTCCCCAGCTAATGGTAATAATTTCCCAGGAATACGAAGTGAAACTCCTTCAGGACAATTTATTTGTTGTAATCTGTGCTTGCATTGGTATTAATTGTGTCCTCTCCTGGTAGCAGAGCTGCTGTCAAAATAGAGAATCCTTCCTCCCTGGCTGCCATGAAATACAGTGGTTTACACTCTCTTCTGCCAAATGACCTCCACCATGAATGCTAAGTTGCCTACCATGGTAAGTGCCAGCCCCAAACATGCTGATGCAGCCCAGCAGCTCCTGTGTGCTTGGGTTGGGCTGAATTAGTCAATAACCTGAGAGAAATGGGGTTTGCTAGGTATCAAATGTATCCTGACAGTATTACCAAGTGGTTTTCAGTCACTTCCCTTTTTTCTAGATGCTCTGATACCTCCTACTTTGGGCAAAATACAGCAGAATACTGTTTAGCACAAAAGATCAGGTTTTTTTTCCTTGCAAAGCCACTGTGGACACACTCTACCAGGAGCTGATGAATGATAGTGTCACTGTGAAGGGACACTTGGGTGACAGCTGATAATTTACATATCATTGACTTGGCAGCTTCTCAGGGAAGAGTCACTGAAATCAGAACACCCCCTCCACAGGTGCCAATGGCTGACTCACTTGAACACCACAAATTTCTTGTGTGGCTTCAGACAATGCCCCCAGGCTCCCACCTCATTCCTTTTCTCCATTCCTTTTTGTCCTTTCCATCTGCAATCTCCTCCACTACATCTTGTGCAGGAGGAGGCCTAGTGCCATCAGGCCCTGCTCTTTTGTGGAGATGGTCCAGGCTGCCTAGGGGAAGAGGTCATGCAGAGATGCAAGAGGTTTCAGACAAACCATTCTTTTCAGCTGTGCCAGTTGTTGCCCTTGATTTGCCAGTTTCAAGTCAAGATGCAAAGTCACAGGAAAAAAGGAACCTAATTTTAATTCTTAAGGTTGTTTTGAACCATGATGTATCGTTGATATTTTTTCTGTTTGGCATTTGTCCTTTTTAAATGCAAAGACTTTAGTTTTCTGTTATGCAGAAACATGTTTAGTGGAGTGACTTTTGATTTCAATTTAGCTAATGGGTGTGAAAAAGAGCACTTTCTTCATTTGGACTCATTCATTCACAGTTAAGAAATCAGTTGGGAGTGGAAGAAGCAGTAAAGCTTATTTCCTCTTCCAGCCTGTGACTAGAAGCAGGTGGGCAAGGTCAAGACATGCTCGTTTTAGAAACATAAAGGATGTGGGTGAGACTTTCCAAACTGCAGCTCAGGGAGGTACCGTTCCCACTTCACACAACTGTCACTAATTTCCAGTGAGATACTTTGGAAAATGCCACAGAGAACTCATCTCTAAGGACTTATATGTCTTTAAATATCTAGTTCACTGTCACCAGTAGCAGGCTGTCCATTCATTAAAGCACAGTTACTACTTCCCTTATTCAACACATCCTTTAGATGTAGGTACAAAACTTGTTTTGTTGCCTTGCCTATTCAACCTTCCCCACAAAGCACCAGGTACATTTGAAACAGTTGGGGTTTTGTTTATTAATAGAAAATATTGGTTAAATGTCTGATTTGTGTACCTCTTATTGATTTTCCACTTCCACCCATCAACTCCTTGACACTAATAATGGAACTATTAGTTCTAAGAAATGTTGTGTTTTACCTTTATCTGATTCAACACTCGTGTGTCCACACATACAGTCTTGCTCATGATCAGAGAAGTTTGGTGTCTCCCCTGCTCAGTCATCTGGTCCTGTGCCTGAGCATGAGAAAGGGTCTCCTGGTTACCTGCCACCCACTACAGCAAGTAAATATTCATGCCTTTTAAGACCTGTCTCTCCAGCGTGGATCACTCACACTCCAAAGGTTTGGGGGGTTTTTTTGCCAGTGCAAAATTTCCTGGAAACCTCTGCAAAAGCAGAACACAAGTGGTGTTCTGGTACCAAATCTAAAATAACTGCAAATGTTTTCTGGAGACTTTGCTGCACTGTGACTTGTCCTTTGCTGAAGTTCCCAAATTATTACCCGATCTGTAACCTAAAACTGGTTTCCGTGAGAAATACTTTCAGTTTGGTTTTTCATTGAGGTCTGAAAATAGGTCTGGCACAAACGTCCTGCCCGTGTTACCAACCACAATTTTTATATATAGCAAGCACTCCTGTGAAATAGATTGATTACAGTTAGCTGACAAGAATTATTTCTACCAGACAGTGAGATCCCCTTGCAAGTGTGGAGACTGTTTCAGAGGAGGTTGCTGTTTTAAGCTTTCTTGAGGTGTGCCCACAAGTCTGTTTATTCTCATGTATCTTATGTGGTCAGGGTGGTGGTGCTGGAGATTTTCATTTCTGAGCAATTTCTTTTAGTTTATTAAATTAATTTAGGTTCAAATGGAGTACTGGGTTTTCGTTTGTGGTGCTGCTTTTCCTGTTACTGTTGTTGTGGTTTACCGTCCACACTGGGGTATTCAAAAACTGCTCTTCAAACTTCACCAAACTTGTTTTGTGATTTGTGTTTTAGCAGTTCTGAGCTTTTCTTATTCTCAGGATGCTGGGCATGGGGCCGGTACTCCCTGCAAGAGGAATCACAGGATATACAGTGCTGGGACATCAGTGGAGGCTTGTGGCTTCAGCCAGACTCGTTTCAAGTCCTTGTTGGTCAGGAACTGAGCAGATGTAGAGGTCCGTCCAGACAGGGTTTACAATAGCAGTAAGGCCTTCTTTAACATACAAATGTTGTTAAGGAGTTGCATTTCCAGATTGGCTTCTTCCCTGTATCCTATAGTAGTGCATTTTAATTGCTAAAGCAACTCATGGAGAAGACAAATAAATAATTAAATAAATAAATAAATAAAGGAGAGATAGCAGAGTCTTTCCCAGGCTTAAGCAATGATTTAGAGGATGATATTAGGCAAGTTTTGGTACTAATTTTCCTATTTGTAAGATAGAGATCTTAAGATTAATCACAGTGGGCCAGTCCCTCAAGGATGTCATGAAGGTTAACTCCTATTAGAAAGTATTCTGAGCTAATCAAAGAAAAGGTTCTACCCACACGAACATAGTGGGAGGCTTGGCATTTCTCTACTCAGCTATAGTGACGACATTTGAGATCGTGACTCCAGTTCCCAAATATGAGCAATACGGGATTTCAGCTGGGGAGGTGGGAGTGAAACGGTGCAAGAGCACTTCAGGAAAGGGATAACTGAGGGCATCATCTGCTCAGATCCTCAATGGTCAACAGAGCAGGACCTCCTCATTTTCCAGTGCATATTTACATCAGTATACATTTCCTTAGGCTTCAGAAACGTACAGTTTAAACAGCACAAGAAGCACAGAGGAACAGAAAGATGCCCCTCTTTCCTTTGACAGCAGCTCTGCTGTCAAAGTTGTGTACTTGGCAAGGGCAATATATCTGACAAAGTCTACTCAGACAGTATTTGCAATCACAAAAAGGTCTGCTTGAACAGCGTTACCTCGAGACAGGGTCTGAGCCTCGCTCAGAGAAGCACAGCTGCTTCTGCTGGGAGTCTCTCCAGTGAGGTGTGCACCATGGGGTCACAGCAGCTCTGGAAAAGCTGCTGCAACCCAGCCACAAATGCCCCCAGCTGTGCCCCTTGCCTTGCTCTCATGTCATGTCTCTCGCATCAGTCCTCTCTGCTCCCAGACCTACAGTGTCATGCCAGTAATCCCATGGCCACCCACAGGAGTCCTCAGTTTCCCTTCATCACCTCTCATCCCAAACCCGTTTATTTCTTGCTTGCTTGAAGATGGACCCATAATAGTTGTCTGTAATGATTTTTCTTGCACAGCCCCCCAACTTCTACCACCGTGTCATCTTCTTCACACCCCAGTCACATCCCAGTCAGTTTTCTAGCACTCTCCCACTCCTAAAGACCACTACAAACAGATGAGTAACTCCAAAACTAACTTTGCATTTGTTTTTAATAGAGATGGTGAGTTCCCTGTGTGATAACTTTTGCATGTTATCATCATCTCCATCATTTTTTCCGGTATTCAAAAGCCTTTAATGTTCTTTGCTTTATGCCAAAACAATTTTGCCACTTAACAAAGGGAGGCAGAACCCTGTCAGTTTTCTCAGTTGAAGTTCGGTGCAAAATAAATATTGGAAACCACTAGCATAACCAGTTCTTAATCCTGTGGTAGTCTGCAATATGCTGCAGTGCTCCATGGTCCTTATCATTAGAAAGTGTTTCTGATGGCTAAAATAAATCTTCCTTGCTGCACATTAGGCTTGTTATATGTTGTGCTGTTGCCACTAGGTATGGACATTTTATCACAGTCTTCCTCACAGCTACATTTTACATATTTGAAGACTGTTTCCTTTTTTCCGGAGTAGATACAGTCTCATTTTTCAATTTTTCCCCTGAGTTCACATTTACTAGACCTCTAATCACTCTTGTTGCTTTTGTCTGAGCTTTCTCCAGCATGTTAGTAGGGCAGCTAAATATATCACTGCTCTTCTTTGAGATTCAAATCGGTCTTTATGCTATGAATTATCCCCAGAGCTCCCATAAGCTTGGTTACCAGCCTATTCACCTAAATCCTTTGCTAAACCACCACTTTCTAGGATAAAGCCCCTATTCCTATAGGTAAGCTGCCTTTATTTATCCCTAGCTTCATGGTCTTTCATTTGGCTGTCAAAACATGTACTGTTTAACTGATCTTCCTTTAACAAGTAATCCAGATCAATTTTTCTAGCTGACCTATCCCTAATGCTTCTTCACCAGTTTTTTGTTATCTCCAGATCTTCCCCCAAGACCAGAAAGAAAACCTGTGGGACCCTGCAAGGAACCCAGGGCCACAGACTCTCATTTACAGGCAATATTTAATCTCTTCAGGATGGGCCCTTTTGACTTTGAAGTTCTCATTTATTTTACAGCACCGTGCACAGCACAGTGAAATCACTTCTTACAAAACCCTAAAAGTGTTGTGTCATCTCATTTACCCTTACCAAACCTGGGATCTGCTCAGGAAGCAATAGCAAACCTGCTATGTGGAAGGAACCTGCAGCTCTCTTAGAGAGTGACAAAGAGTTTGGGGGAAAAAAAGCTGGTGTGTTGCTTGGAAAAGAAAGAGAAATATAAAGGCAGGAAAAGTATTAGACATAGGAGGAGTGTATCTGTACTCATTTCATAAAGACACGAATTAAGTACTGGAACTGACTAACTAAATTGATTGCATCTGGTAAGCATTAACTGAGCATACATTTCTGAACTGTTTGCTGCCTTTTTGATCCCACCGGGTAGTCAGTTTCTGATATTTCCACTGAACCATGTTTAATCATGTTTAGCAATATTTTAGTGATAAGTGATAGCTCCACTTCCAGCCTTTGATGCATATGATTATATTACCTCCTCCTTCAGTGAATGCAAAAATCCACTGGTAACTGGTACTACTGACGTCTGAGGAAGTCAGGGCTGTTATTGTTTCAGTGTTCAGCATGCTGCTGCTGCTGCACCGCTTTGATCCGTGGCCTTACGTGGCTTTTTAAAGCGGAGGAGGGTGGAGGGAGAAGGGTTACTGGGCTTGTAAACATTTCTATTACATCAGATTAGTTTCCCTGCCATGTGCAATCTGCTGGTGTGACTCAGACTTTCACATTTTATAAAGTCAGTTATGTCTACCGGGACTGCAACCATTCTGAGAAATTCTAGATAAATGTGAATTAGTTTTATTCTTATCTTATTACACAATGTACAATTGTACAAAAAAAATGCCCTTTTGTTGACTTTTAGTGCAGATGCGCAACCACTGGCAGATAATGAGAACAACATGTTCCTTGTCTCACCAGCTCTTTTATTCTTTGGCTGAAAGTCTTAACCCAGGTTTAGGACTAATCCATGCTCATTCAGGGTGTTCTTAGCTGCTCTCCCACCTCTCAACTTTTCTTTTTTTCATTGGAGCTGCACCACGGTGACCTGAGATAGAAGCCACTAAATAGCTGGAGTCATGTTTCTCAGAGTAGATCATTCAACCACTTTTACCCTGGGAAATAGGGCATGCTTTTTGCAGTTGAAAGATCTGGGCAAGACAATTTATTTTTGCCCTTGATTTCGTTTAGGGCACCACCAGTAGCATGGGAAAAGTGATAGTCATTACCAGCACAAATATTAATGTCTCATACGAAATAATCTGGGGCACCACATGTAACATTTTCCCTTCAGGACTTTCTGGGCAGGATTTTCAAACACTCCACAACAGTCCAAGTTTACAATTGCTTTGTTATTTCCCACACATTTTCTTGCCAAATGTTTCCACAGTTGTCTGCTATTCAAATAATGTCTTACTAGAGGGATGATAATTTTCATTGTGTTAGGGAATAGGCAGGGTTCACAGGTTGTTTGCAGATATCTTTAGCAATGGCTGTGATTTCTTCAGCACTGGGGTAAACAAAGAGTGTTTTTCTTTTTGGATGACCTACCTGCCTGCCTCACTAAGGCACATCACCATTTCTAACTTTTCTGGCAGCAGTAAATAGGACTCATTCACTAGCCCCAGGCAGAGGAAAAAAGTGCACCACATCCTTGAAGAAAACATGATGATGGTTTGTAGGGAGGCCCCAGATACTCCCCCAGGGTCCTGCAGTGCATCAATGCAGCTCTGCAGCATGGAGAGCCAAAACCCATGTTTTCGAAAAGTGCAGGGTGGGACTCACAGACAAATAAAGACTGTGAGTGAGAAAAAAAATATTCAGGAGATTGTGAATGATCCTTACCAGTCCTTCATGTAATTGACAGGACATCATCCTGTAATTGCTACTAAGCAAAGAAGCCACTAAAAACCATACAAGAAACTATTCAAGATACTCGATCAGCCATCACAATGGGCTGCATCTTGGACGTATCTGCTAGGGTCATGCAGAAAAACCATTGCCACACACAGCAGGGTCCCACATGGGGATGGGAAACAGGACTAGAACACAAATCAAGCAAGAATCTTTCATTGCCCTAAACGAGTTTCTTGGTCTTTCTTTCTGCACCTGTGTTTAATCCCACACTCAAGACCAGTTTTGAATGCAGACCCAGTGCACAACCCCCCTTTTCTTCAGGTGAAGGGGGACCTTGGTATGGGTGGGAAGTGAGGTGGGTGCTGACAGCCCTCCAGCCAGTGAAGCCCTTTCACCAGGCTGCCATAGACCAGCGAGCTGTGGGATGGCTCAAGAAGATTTTATCACTCAGAGGAGTGTGTCAGTGCAGAATATGAGCCTAAAGATATTCTATTTGTGGAAAAGCATTTTCTTATTAACCAACCTGTATTTGACAGGGTTTTTACCGAAACAACAGCCTCCCCCAGGCAGGTAAATGTGACTGCGCCAGCAGTTAGCATTCCCCAGGGCCTTCCTGCATCTAGCATACAATTAGATACATTTGTCTGCAAACGCTTTAAATATTTCAGCTGGTCTGCCATTAAGGAATAAGAAAGGGTTTTATGTGAAGAGCACTGCAAGGCAGCCAGTATCACAGAGAAGGCATAAGAATGATTTGGGAAAGATAATGGTTGTGAGTAATGTTATAAATGATCTCATAGACTTTTTATTTTTTCCTTCTGTGAAATAAATGACCTTCCTTCTCCCACTTAGGGAGCAGAGCAGCCATTACAGCGTGAAAAATGTTCCTCTCAGTCAAGACCACTCAGTACATTTTTACTGAGGTCCATTGGATAATTTTAATGACGTCTGCTCATTTTCACTCCGCTCTTCCTTGTGGTCTTGCCAATACACAGAGATGACAGCAAGAAACAAGGGCTCTCTCACAAGGATGCAGGAGGCTTCGCATGCCTAGGTCTTCTCTGATGTCTGAAACATCACTTATGCACCTTTGCCTTTCAACTCCAAATTCACTGCTAGTGTTCTTATTGGCAGCCGTAATACTCATATTACAGCTAAATTTATAAGCCTCAATGAGAACCACGACACAACATGATGAGACACTACGCCCCTGTAGCAGCAAACAGAATATCAGGCTTTCAAAGATCTAATGGGCAGTAACACAAACACGGCAGGCATGTGAGGATGCAGACAGTGACAGTTTTCTGTGAGCAAGAGGCCAGAGAAATGAGTGTGTGACCCACAACACCGACGTGATGCCACCAAGTGGGTTATCAGGGGACATTGCAGTGCCAGCAGGTGAGTCAGGCTTTCTCCTCACCTTTCCAGGCCGTGTCTTGCAGGTGCAACATCTTTCACCCCTGTCACTCTATGCATAGTCACAAAGCTGTAATGTGGAAGTTTTAATTTGAGACATGCCTAGAGGCAGGGTTGCCCCAAGATCTTGTCTTTGCTCTCTTTCAGTGTTAAGGCCGTGACAAATAAGCTCCCTTTGGAAAAGAATCCCACTCAGGACCCACTTAAAATTTTCCTTTCTTCCTCACTTGGTAAAATTTTCCTCCTTTCCGTCTCTGTGGGATGTGCAAGTGATGAGAAGAGAAAACAATTATACCTTCATTATGCCTTTGTATTCAGAAGATACTGGCACAGGAGATCTCATGAAAAGAGGCCTTGCCCCCAGTCAGGTTTTACTATTCTGGATGCCTAGTAATGGGTGAATAGCATGCGAAAGCCTTACACACTTGTTATAAGTTTAAGCATTTGTAATCATGTATTCAAGATTGTTAGACATCATGGCTAAAAGTCCAACTGAGACATCTTTCGGAAGAGCAAACCCCCCACAATAATGTTTCTGTGTTTCAAATAATTCAAATCCTTATTAATCTCACCCATTCTACTACTTAAAGCCTATCTCAAGGACTCCTGCATGGAGTAAGATTCAGCACGCGTGGCAACAATTGTGCAACTTCTTTTGATTCCCAAATTGCTATATTTACCACAAAAACTTTGTTTCAGTCAGAGTCCCCTTGCAAATGTGTTTCAACTTAAAATGTCAGTTAAAGCACCAAAACCTGAAGCCCTGCCTCCTTTTTCATTTAGAATTTGTTCTGGCAAAGCTCCCCTCAAGTCAAGCAGAGACACCACCACTCCGAACAAAAGCTTCACAGTTTGACTCAATAAACTTGCCATCTTCACATAAAGAAATGGATAAAGACGCAAACAAGCCATTGTCCTGACATGTCACGTAGCTTTTAGGCAGGACACTGTGTTCAGCCTCTAAGCGGGCCACCAGACCAGCCCTGGCACTGATCAGTGCTGCTGAGCTTAAACCTTTAGTCACGGCAGTCCTGCAGTGATTCTCAGATCGCTCTGCCAAAAGCAGCTGTGGTGACTACACGGGAGCAGATGACAACCCAGGTCAAGCTTGCAAGCTCTGATGCATTTCTGGTGCTCACAGCAACACTGTGGTGTCCTGCCCAGCCCCATCTCATGAAGTGGTGGGAGCACACTTAGGTACATCCAGCCTGAGCACTGGAAACTTGCCAGCGATAAACCCACAGGTGCCCATCACTGTTTTATAGCCTTTCTGCCAGAACATAACAATTGCTTCCCAAGGCTTTCTCTCCTTTCTGTAGATAAGGTCTGACAGCACTAGAGTATGGGCTGCTTGCTGGTGCCTGGTGAGGGCGGCTCTGGTGCCAGACTATGAGGTGTAATTAAGACGTGGGCAGTGACTCCCATATGGTGCAGGCTGACCGGCTGTGTGCAGGGACCTCATGCTAGACTAGTAAATGACCACGTCATATTTCCAGGGAGAGTAGATGGTGTGCTCATGCTGCATTAGAGCATGCTCTGTGCTGCATTTAACAGAATATTTCTTTCAAGTTTATCCGTGTTTTTCAGAGCCCATAGAACAAAATATCTAATGTAGCTCATTTACCTTACTCTCAACATCATCGAATATTGGTCCCTAAAATTTATGGGCATCCAGGGTGAAAGACTGCCTGGATTTGAGATAGATGTCATTGTGCAGTAAAATGCTCATGTTTGGAGTAGAAAAAGAAAATGATTTAGTGGAATATTGATTTTATAAGGAGAGGGGGAATTACAGTTGGTGATTGGAGCTAGTCCAGCTAGAGATGAGTCAAAGCAAATGAGAAGATTCATGCACTTATGTTAGGAACTTAGTTTCCCTTACTTAGATAATTACTTATCTGTCATTGTAGAAAACCTTACAAGTGCAAATGCAATGTCTCTGTGAGATAGGGAAGGTTTGTCTTCTTCCATTATGCTCACAACAGAGGCCCAGAACTTCAGGCAATACCCTTATGGTTTGTTGAGAATCCTCTTGAAGACCACCACCATGGTCCAAGCTGTTAGGGCACCCCAGCTACCATCAGATCAGGGATATGGTTGATCATGTAACCCACCTCAAAGGGTCACCTTCACACTATCCCCACAGCTGACATGTTTACATCCTCTGATCCCAGTCCTTGGAAGTATAGACACATTAGGTATCCAAATCCCTGCAGGCCTTCAGCTTCCCACTGACCGTGGTGCTATGATAGACTGATATGGGTGAGCAGAAAGGGACCTTTTGGAAAGGGTATGATATCTTCACCCATGTTGGGACCAAACACAGAGAGCCCCAGGCAGACTACTCTCCCCTACACCAGGAGCTCTGAAAATTTGTAGAGGCTCTTTCCACCAAGCTCAGACCTGTCAAGCTCAGGGCACCTACCATGACTCTCACTTCTGTTTGCTCAGAGGAGATGGAAGACAGTGTATGAACTAAGAGTTTGCCCAAGGCCCTAAATCAAAATAATAAGCAGATGTAGAGTGCAAAACTATTCTGCAATTGTCAAAAGCAAAAACTTCTGTTCTCCAATGCAAGAAAATTATAGTGATCCCCTGCAGAGAGGCTACTGCCAAGGGGTAAACCCAAAAACTGCCCACATTTAATAGCTTTGCACCATTAACGACTAAAAATAACACTAAACTTTTACAAAAGTTCCAGACTTCCTCACTGGGGAATGCACAGATAATAGAGGTATTTTCATATCACTTTTTTTTTAAATTGGGGCCAGCTCAGATAAAGCACAGACCACACACTGAAAGACTGGTCACTCTCTATTACAACAGCCATCTGGAATCCTCTCAGACTAAATGTACCCAGGCCATCACTGGTTTATGACTAGAATAGGCCACGGTAGAAAAACAGAAAGCAAAAAAATGGAATGTGACTTAAAGCTTAAAAGAAAAGTAAGAAATAAAGTCTGCCCTTTTAGCACTTTCTTGTGGTCTGAAGAAGTTCAATAAATAAAGAATGAGAGCCACTAGGCCTTTCTGACTTACTATGTCAGGTGTCAAATCCAGATTATAAGGTATCCATCCATCTTCTTGGTAAAGTGGATCTCTTTCCTTCATCTATAAAATAACAGAGACAGGACAGTTTACCCTACCATACCCAAAAAAAAAAAAAAAAAAAAAAAAAAAAAAAAAAAAAAAAAAAAAAAATCAAAGGGGTAGAAAAATCCACAAAATATCCTGGTGGTCTTCCTCTGGGTCCTGTTCATATTTTTCATGCTTTCCTTTACCAACCTGGAGAAACACTGCCAGCTCACTTGCCTGGTTCAGAAGCCAAAGTTCCACAGATGGGGCTGCCTAGTAGGAGCCCTTGGGCTCACAGTGGTGACACCAGCTGCTATCACCCATCTCTGATGCACAGAGGAGGTGTGGGGAAAACTGTGGCTTGTGCATCCGTGGTCTTGCACGAGGTGGTACAGTGGCAAGACCTGGCAGTCACATTCCTCCTGCCAAGCATCCTCAGGATTGCCTGCCTTTCTGCTCCTCAGGGTCTCCCCTTCTCCATGCAGTGGTGGCTTTTCCATAGCAGCAATCCCATACGTACTCTTCCAGTGTGAAAAGGAGGACCAGGATTCCAGACAGGCCATACACAGGAATACATCTTGTGTCCATGCCCCAGTGGTTCTGTGAAGGCCAACTGCAAGAAGGTGCATGGGATATGATCAGTTTGTCAGTTTTCTCACAGCTTCAGGGCTCCACGAAGGACTCAGAGCAAACTCCAGAGTGTATTGCAGAACACTATCCATCTTTCCAAACATGGATGCTGTGGAGGGCAAACATAAGGCCAAGTTTCTTACATATTTCATGCCTAGAGATGCTAACTGAAGTGCACATGGCTTTGGCAGCTGGGTGCCCAGGCAATGAAAAAAATTGGCCTTGAATTTTCCAGCAGGGCCACTTTTGTTGGATTGAGTTAGATAGATGCTGACAATGGCTCAGGAGAAAAGTGCAGAGTAAGAAGCTGAAGTGCAGGTCTCTAAACACAGCTCTCAATCTCCTCATCTGTCTGTCCTTGCCACTGTGTATCCCCTTATGCAGATGCCTAAGCACAAAGCAACCCCTATTTAACCCAAAACAAAACAAAGCAAACTTTTTCTTATCACCTACTGGGCTTTGTAACACATGACTCTGTTTTTCTTCCAAGCATAACAAAGGTCTGTGGCAGGATTTATCTGCGCACCAACAACACTCTTTATTCAGCACAGGTGAGAGAACAAAGCGGTACCTCCCTGCCTGCCCTCGAGGACCTTACACAGTGCCTACACAAACATTAGCAATATGTGTAGCTGTTGCACTGTGCACTTGCAGGGTGGAAGTGTCAATCTGATCTCCTGAATGGGTACTTTTCATGATGCCTCATGACATAATAATCTTGTAGCATCTTTAATTTAAAATAAAAGCTCCTGCAGAGGATTGCTCCTGCAGTCTTCCCGACCTGAAGAACTCAAGCGGGGAGATGGCATGCAGACAGCTATACCTTAGAGGATTCCACTCATGGCTCTTCCATTGTTTGTTTGACGGTAATGCAAAAAAGGTGCAATCGAGATCAGCATCAGTTGTGCTGTGTGTCACCCAAATACACAGAGAGATCTAGATGCAGGTCTGAAAATCTGTAGACATATTTAACTAGCTGCTTTTGATCTGTATGGCACCGTGGGGCAACAGCAACTCTCCCTAGACAGATGAGCAGAGGCTGAAGGAGCCAGAGGTCAGGTCTGTACAGTGTCACCTGCAGGCACATGAACTGACACTGTTAAACAAGGTGGTGTCAAAGAAAAGCTATCTGATTCATCAAATCATAGATCCACCCATGCACTGTATCCATTCTGAGAGTGATTTTAAATTAATTTTGGCCTAGGAACCCAAAAAATATACATTTACATCTTTCTTCACACAGAAGAGGTTCCTGACCTAATTTACAGCAGGGACACACAAGCAACACTGTCAGCACAAGCACGGGGAAGAATCCCTGGAGGGGGGAAAAGAGTGGCTGAAGGTGAGGCGGAGGTCCCTAATTTGGCATTGACACCAGCACTGGGGTGTCTGCAAAGCTCAGCCTCACAAACATCAGGTCTGGGCACCCCCACTGCTGCCAGGTAACATATGTCCATTCACAGCTGCATCCACAGCAGGATCAGGGTGGAGAAAAGGAGAATTAGAGCATACCAAGAGAGGAAAGATATCATTAGCTGCTCAGGAATGCTGGTTTTTGGTACTGTCTGCCATTTCTTTTCCTCCTTTTATTCTATTTCTCTGGCATGAATAATTTAGAAAATTAATAGATTAAAAATTAATATATGCCATTGTAGAATGTTCATGAAGGCACATTGCAAGAGATTATCCTTTCCCCATTCATACTGCAGGCCCAAAGCTGACCTTAGCTACCCCACTGGACTCAAACATTTTTATTTTTCCTTTGTGCATTTTGGATCCAATAGCTCAAGGGAAACTGAACAAAGCTGGGAAATGGAATTACCAGCCTAAAAACAAGACAAATCATGACTGTCACATTTCTACACTAAAAACTAAAAAATAAAAGCATGGAGAAAAGAAAGACTGACTGAAAGGGTACGTGAAGAATTCCCCCTTGAGAACCTGTTTCTGTGTCTTTCGGGATTAATTTAGTCAAGGAGGGGACTGTGGATACATTATAATGCCTGCTGTTTCAACTGAAGGCTATTCTAAGCAAACAAAATCTTAAAAATACACAAAGCAAAGCCATAAGCCCAAGAGAGATGGCTTTGAAGTAGTATATTCGATCATCCTGTATCTGGTACAAAAGCTTCTATTCAGCTCAGTTTACAACAGTTTAAACAATGTATTTTTAACAGGGAAGGAAAAGAAAAATAAGATTTCATGGTAAGCCACATGGTTAATGGCCATTTGCAAGGAATTGCTGTGCACTCACCAGGAAGACGAGTTTTGTGATCCAGCCTTTGGGCTTGAGACAAGTTCCAATTTTAGTAGAATCCATTCAATGTTTAATTTTTCCAGGGTAAACTCAGTGAATACCTTTCAGTGCTCTATCTGTATTTACACTATTAGGATTCGCATCACTGTGTTTTCCGATCTGCTGCTGTGTGAGAACTTTCATGAGAACTTTCTTTATTATCTGCCTGATATGGATGTGGAATGTTTTGGTCAGGGTGAGGCTAAAGTCTGATACAGTGCACTCAAAATTTTCCACAGTACAGGCTGGCTTTTCTCTGGCATGGGTTGATCAAACCTTTGTTTCAAATCTTTGCAAATTGTGATCTGTTCACCTTGGGTTCACCCTCTGCTTTTCTCTGGTTTCTCCCCTATTCTCATTCCTTACCCTTTCTCCCACTTGTCTTTTATTTCCACTTGCATTGCAGCTTTCCATGTGGAGATACAGCCCTACAGAGGAACCCCCCAAAACCTAAACCCAAGACACAAATCACACAAGAAGCATGCAGTTAGTCTCGTGTTTGCCGCCATCACATTATTTGCTGTGCTTAAACATAGCATCCTATTTCTGCCTGGATCCAGAGACAGACAAAGACACTTTGGCAGCTGAGGACACCCTACTCTCCTTTTTTTTTTAAAATATTGTTTTGTGTCCCTCCTTCTCCCCTGCCACAAGCACTGAGCATCCAGGCTGGAAAGACACATGGAAATGGGGCAACCCATGGGCTGGGGGGCAGGTCCCCTCATTGCCACTGCCCCAGTGAGTTTCTCCCCTCTTACAGAGAAAAGCAGAGGCTGCAGCAGCAGCTAAATCAGGGAAGGTGGGTGCTCTGTAAGGTTGTCCTCCTACAGCAAGGGACAGTTTTCTCTGCATTTCTGTATCACATGTCTTCCCCTGGGTGGCTTTTAAGGGCCTGGACCCCTCAGTGTGGAGAGGTTGGAGCTCTGCAGCAGTGTTGCATCGGGCAAGAAACTGGGGCCTTTCCCCTCTACAGCTTCATCTGAGAAATGAGGATGCTGGGGACATGCATTCAGGGCTCATCCCAGAACATTTGGTACACTCATCCTTAACCCCGAGGAGATGATGGTCCCACAGGAGCCCTCACAGTCTCTACCACCACCAGTATCCCAACAGCATCAGAAGACAGAAGGGCTGCAGCATATTTACCTCCTCTTAGCACCTGTCTTCTTAGGGGTGATCAAGGAAAAAGTTTCCAGCCTACCCATTATTAAGGCTTTTTTTTTTTTTCTAGCAGTCTATCTGTCCAGCAGAAACTGGCTGCTGTTTTTGCAGTGTCTGGCATGTTCAGGTTACAGTTTTGCTGGTCCTTTAATAATTTTATTAATAATTATTATAGTTGATTTACATTGTCCCACTCCACGGTGTACACGTTGGCCTTGCAAAGCAGTTGCAAGCCTTGTCCCCCAACACAGCTGCATTTTCTGTGGTGTGCCTGATCTACGTGTAATTCATGGCTCAGCTGGGATTTTGGTGGCATAAATAGCATTACACCATTATGAGATGACAACAGATGCCAGAGCTGTTATCTGTCAAAGCGAAGCCCGAGAGTGCAACTTCTACCAGACTAGCAGCAATTAGGTTTGCAAGTGTAACCAGATCCTATTGTTAATCCCAATTCTGTTTGGGCATCTGTAACAACTGGTTATGTTGTAAGACCACGATGGCTTCCAAGTAAGAAATCACAGCATTTTCATTATGTGCTGAGCATTCATCACATCAGATCCATTTCTCAGCATTTAATGTTAATTACTAGCTTGGGCTTGTATTAGCTGAGAGCTAAATGATGTAGTACTGCAGAAAACTATTAAGATCTGCGTCACATAGGCAAACATGACCATCCACTTCTAGAATGTGAAACGAATAATGAGTGGGTATAAAGGAGTTCTCAGAAACTCCAGCTGAATGCATTCAAGAGTAGTGCTTCCTCTTTAATGGGCTCTCTGCCAGAATGACACATCACTCTGCCTCACTGGAGTAATTTATAAACAGTCCTTCACAACACTCTTTTCTGTCTTGCATGTGCTGCTTCTCCTCACAGGGATAGCTGCAGAGGGAGGATGCACCTGACAGTAAAATGCTGCACTGTTTAGAATAGCAAAACTCCTGAAGAAAGGAAGAACTTGACTCTCCCCAGGACCAATCCTAAAGGAAAAGGGAGGGCAGGGTTGATGTGAAAAGCAGTTACATAGAAGGAGTTGGCTACCGACCAAATTCCCAATTCTTTGAGGCTGACTTGGGTTTTCCACTCGAAAGCACTGCCTTGGTTTCAGACTGTAATGCAATATGTGAAAGCATTCTGTGTAGCTCCCTGCATTCCTGGAGAAAGCCAGGCCAGAGCTAGAGACTGAAGTAAAGGTCTGTGAGGTTTACACAGCATTCCCCCCGAGGGTTGGTGCTGAGGTGTATCAAAGTGTTTAAAGGGAGAGAAAGGAGCTTCTTAAAATCTCTGTGTAACTTCCCCTCCCTTCCTCTCTTTCTGCCCATGCACGCTCCCAAGCAATGAGTCACTGCTGGTTGTCACAGACTTGGGATCCCCACTGCACTATTCAGTACACAAGAACACAGTCCTTGCTTACAACACAAACATGAAAAGCTAGATCCAGAGACACAACAAAGCGTAGGACAATTTTAGCCACCCTGCAGGTCCAGCAAATTACGGGCAAGATTTTGGCCTGCAGTGTTCAAATGAGAGCCTTTCTGGAAAGAGGGGCTGAAAGAAAGGCAGAGAGCATTGCACATTTTTAATCAGGAACTCCACCCAAGCCCGAGGAGAAAATGCAGAGGTGCTTGCTTGTGGCTGATGAAGGTGGAAGTCAGCCTCCTGACAGTGAATGGAGGTTTATGGGCAGGGTGGGGATAGGCGCTATTAGAGCTTGCAAGCAAAGAGAAATTATTTCTGCCTGATATCACAGAGAGATGAGAGCCAGCAAAGGGATGTGATCACCACAGAGAGAAAGGAGCCGGCAAAGAAAAAGTGATGATTGAGTAGTCCAAGCAATGGGCGAAGGAAATGACCACTGCAGCAAAGTTCCTGCTGCAATAAAAATGTTAAGATGCTGGATGCTGAGATGCTATGAAGCCAGCCAGCCAGCCAGGAAACATTATATCTAGATAGAGTATTAACAAGAAATCTTTGAGGCATAAACTTGGCATGTTTATTTTAAGAGAAAATACTAATTACTTAGGTTGGGAAAAAAAATGCTTCCACTAATATCTGAAAATCCTTATGCCAGAAGGCCTGTTATGCCTTTCTCAGGGAAGAAGAGACAGCTTTTCTTTTGGGTAACTTGCCCATCAATTACCTGCTTCAACAAAGTGATTCCTCTGTCCACTGCCAGCTGTTTATGTGACTGTTTATACATGGCCCTACAGAGGTTCTGTACTTGCAGACTAGATGTGAAACTACAGACTCATAGCGAAAGCACAAACAGCACTGTATCATGAAAAAAAAATGTTCCAAGGCAAGTTCTAAGCAAAATCCTTTAGCAGGACTTTAAAAGATTGCCCTGCCTTTAACCAGTTCCGTGTTAGGAGATACAACACTGAATGACGATACAGCCGATCTGCCAGAACAGTGCTGGAAGTTACAAAGGAAGCTGTTCGGTTGAGGGCTTTACACAGAGAAACAATGTGTATATCTTTTCTTGCTACAGTTTCTTGGGCTTTAATGGCCCTTCCCTTTTGTCCCTTTGAACATGCAGTACTTCTGCCTAAACGCGCTAGAGCCTCTGTTACTTCAAAACCGTTGTTGGGAATTTCCACAATTGCAGCCTTCTCCTACTGATGGAGGAAAGGATAGCTTCTGACAATGAACTTCACACACATGCAGACAAGAAATGCATTGTGTGGCTTGCCACTTGCCTTTGTTTCCCTGTTTTGCAGAATTTGCTTCTCTCATCAACCTGCCTAGGGCTGCCAGGGACTAATGTTGCCAGTGTGGTGTTGGATATGTCAGTCAAATGCTGAGCTTTGAACAGAGAATATCTTCCTTTACAATTAAAATGAGCTGCTATCTGGAGAAAGGTATGGCTGTCAGCTTCATGGAAATTTAACTTGTCCAGTAATCTCCTCCCTGTTTCAAGACTTTGTGACCTCCGTGAAAAGACACTACAGATGTTGTCAGTATAGCTCTTTCAGTAATTCAGCTAAATCCTATTGAACTACTTGAGCTACTTCATTTCATCTTTAACAGCAGACTTAAAACCTGAACACTTCTGTAAATGAAAACAAATGTAGGTTAAATACCCAGCAGGGATTTCTCTACCTACCTCAAAAACAACTTAGCACCTTCTCTCCTCCTAGTAGTACCAACAACTTCTTGTTAGGAAAAAATTACTAGGAACACAGATGAGCTTGTAGCAAATACAACATGGTAAAACAAAAATGCAGCAGCAGTGGAAGAAAAAGGGGAAAGCATATAGAGTAAGAAAACTTAATTCACAGCTTCACAAAAATCTCTGGTTCCATCCCTTCCTCACTATCAATGGCTTCAAGACAGGATACCTGGGAAGGACAAGGGACAGAGGTATTCACAAATACCAGGTTTTGCCTCCTCTCTAGGCTGACTTCAGAGGCCAGTTTGCCGAGGACCTGTCCGTAGTCAGTGGAGAAATACAGGCAACTCCAGAAGACAATCCATGGGACCTTAAGAGACTTCAGATCTGGAATGTCCTCAGAGCCCTTTCGCTCCAGCACAGCAGCAGACAAGCGACACTGGCTTGAGGTAGCTTATCAGCCCCCCTCTCGATATGGTAAAGCCAGGGAGAGGACCACAGGGAGAAAATGCAGCTCTTCTTTCTGGGCTGAGGGACTGAGCAGGTCTGCCCACTGGACTGGATGATTTATCTCCACAGGCTATACCCCTCAAGGCACCTCCTGTGGCAACATAACCAGACACAAAGTTCAATCTGGAGGAAACAGGCTTCTGAGGAACAGCACCTTTCTTGTGAAGAAGGGATGATTTCCCACACACAAGTGAGGTCCTCAGATTGCCTGACGTGAGACAGCATCGTACAAGAGTGGCTCTGCTCTCTGCTGCGTGGTGCTGCTGGAGAGCTGGTGGGAGCCCAAGCAGTGGCTGAGCCAACAGACTCTTTCAGATTTGTCCTGTACCCTGTGGGCCAGCTCGGTTAGCTGGGGTGTAAGCAAAAAGAGGCATAGCCAAGGACTGTAAGCTTAGCTAGTGCTCCAAAAGGAAAGAGAAAAGGAAAGAAGGGAAAAGCCACTCCAGCAGAGAAAGTTGATAACAAAGTTCATACTTAGGAGAAAGGATGTCAAATGTTTCAAGGCTCTTTGATGTAAATCACCAACCTGGAACACTTAAAGAAGAGTGAGTGTGGGTGTTCAGCAGAGACAGATGCCCCCAATTAGTAATTATCCATGCTTAAAAGAAAACTTTAAAGTTTGCTGCCTTACAGATTTCACTGGCAGGGTTACTTGTCAGAGGAAGTGCATATGCATAGTACTAATGTTAGCAAGGAGTGGGATTTACAAATGACATTTATCTCCAGCATTCAAAGAATAATAGCTGAGGAAGTGAAGGGCTAAGGAGTGCTTGTTTGGCTATTTCATTACTCTGGTATTGTCAAAAATTGGCATACTTGTTGCTGTGGCTCTTGCATTCTGGACTGTGACAAATCAGTCAAAAGACAAAAATTTTCATATAGAGAGCGAGCTATATATAAATATGTGTGTGTGTGTGTGTGTGTATTCCAACATACACTGAAAGCGTTTTCCCTGATTCTCCCTGAATCATTACAGTGATCTCTTTTAGTTTGGCTAAAAATATGAACATTGTGTCATCAAATATGACCAAGAGGTAGTACTATCATAGATATTGCATTCTTACCAGCAGCCATAAACAAACAAACAAACAAACCAAAAAACAAACCAGGAAACCCCAACAAACAAACAAGATTATAAGACCATTTACACTGCAAGAGATGCTGGATAATGAGCTGAGGTATTAGCAGATGACTAAGAATATTCCTGGACATTTCTGGTCCCTGAAAGAACTTCTTTTAGAGTTCATACTTTATTAGAGAAAAACTCCAGCCCCTGGTCATGGTGCCACAGCGAAGCAATCTCCCTCGGTTCTGCTCCTCTGACCTACTTAGTTGGGCTTGGGCTGCTATTTTCATGCAAAGTATTTGAAATCAGCCTCATCATTACAGCGAAGAGCATTATCTCTCGCTGTTTTCCATCTAGCCTCAAGAATAACTCTGATGTCAGCGGGAAGCGCTCTCTCTGGCAGCAGTCTCCTTGCTGCCAGCTTGTCAGATAAAAGGTCAGCTGGCTCTGCCAGCTCCTCGGACAGACCCACCCTGTTGGGTCCTCTGCTCACACCCAACTGCCCCAAGCAAAGCAGCCCTGGAGGAAGCCAGCTCCTGCTCTCCGCTTCCACGATCCCATTCAGTTGCCTGTCCTCAATTACACAAGCCAAGTGCAGTCCTCAAAAGCACACACTGCAGCAGGGCCATGCCAGTGCCTCCTGGTCCAGCCATTCCTCCTCCACAGCAAATATCCCGAGCTGGAGCCCCGGGAAGGGGAAGAACACTCCCATCCTCATGTCAGGGCTTTCCCAGCAAACAGCTGGCATGTGGCTTCCACATTTCTCCTCTAGCAGGATTAATGTGGAGAGAGGGGAAGAAGGCAAAAGCTGGGACCCAAAGTGCTGACTGGTAGTTCTTGGGCATGCAGATGGAGCACAGGCTCCTACTGGCTTCACCAGCGAGAGCTGGGATATTTTGTCTGTTTCAGGAAATTTTTTCCCCAGCTGCAATACAGCCTAGAGTTCATTACATGAAATCACTCTTCCAGTGAGGATATAAGAAATTACAGGGTGAACAAGAATAACCCCCCAGGAGTCCAGCCCTGAACACACAATCCTAGCAAACCTCATTCATATCACTAACCACAATGGCCATTTTGCCTCAGGAAAGACAGAGCTAGGACTTCAGAGTTTGGCCCAAATCCTAGACTATATAAATAGATTTCTATGAATCAAAGCTCCATTATGTAAGACATAAAAATAAAAGAACAAATGAGAGGAAAAATAAGCTGAACTTCAGAGTCTGCAGTGAAGCATCATCTTAAGAGTCTGGGCACTGAGTCAAGACACAGATCTTTTGCTTTTCTTTTATTTTTTCCCCAGTTTGCCTGCTTTGCTTTAAAAGTGACTCATCCACTCACTCCCCCTTTCACCACCACTTCCCATGTTGTTTCAAACATGCCTGTACATTTTAAAGCTCAACAGGACCATCCAAACTGCCTGATTATCCACTGCACATCTACATTTGCATTTCCAAATTAGAGGGGAGAAAGGGATGTGCCCACATGAAAAATGCCTCAAACACGTCGCCAAGGTTAAAAGAACCACGGTGTGAGGCATGCTGCAGTTTACAATGAATTGAAATGTGACTAAAGGCAGCATGTGACAGCCTTCTATATTTAGCGGTGGCTTTTGCTTTTACACTCTTTGAGATACCCTGTCAGAAAAGCATCTATGTTTGTGCATCTCAGCAGAAGAATGAGCCCCTGAAGGTGAAGGAAATCTCCAACAATGGCTTTGTATACATTCCAGTTGTCGCTGGGGCATTTGTTTATACACATTTCAGGCTTGCCTCCCTCCCCACCTCTGGCACATTCCCATCCACTCTTTGCTTTGACCAGGGAGTATTTTTAGCTGATGTAGAACAGTGATTTCACCATTGGATCTCCTTGTCACACCTTTTCCACAAGCCTTTAAAAGAGAAGGCTTGAGAGCAAAACACAGTGCCCATCATAGAAGTGCTGTGGTTATCATTGCAGTAAGAGATGAGATACATATTCCATTTGCATTTTCCTTAATTTATGTTATTTGCATAGCCAAAAGAGTGAGGAGTCTGTTTTGTACAAGGCAAATCCACGTTGAACACAGTTTGGTCTGAAGGGCTTTCTTTTGTTCAGAGAGATTCCACTAGTCATATGCACACCCTTTCAGCAGAAAAAAAATTTTAAAAAACAAGTCAACTATATATATGATTTTTTTAAAAAAATCACCCTGAGCTGTCTTTCTTTTGGGAGAGGGAGATTCTTTTTTTCTTCTTTTATTGCAGCTTTTATCTACTGTTTGGTAAATAAAAGCATTTCTTACGTGTACTTGTATTACATGCATTCCTTTAGGTTTATAAATAGTTACAGAAAATGATACTTTTTTCACAGTCCCTTTCTAGTCTGCCTAAAGCCTTGCCTGACTGCTTTTAAAGAGGGCTTAGCGACATTTAGATAACATGGTGATGCATGCGTATAAGAACAGCACTAATAGTCTAGCTGGGATAAGCATTAGAGCATTCCCACTATTCCAGATTTCCATAAATAACATAAATTAACCTCCCAGCTATTTATATGCAGCACCAGCTACAAAAGGCTTTTATTTCATTCCTTTTTTCTCACCATTTGCTAAATCAATATTCAGCCAACATTCTGGGGATGGCATCCATTTTTTTTGCAACAGGCTGCACAAGCACAATGGATGTTGCATAAGTTTAATGGGAAACAGCCACAAAAATGTCTCACTGCAGAACATTGCTGGTCCTTATAGGCCTCTCCACTGGGAGATTTGCAAAACAAAAGTAAGGCTTGTTTTACAAGAAGCTCCACATATTGTCATCCCCAACCAGGACGACAAAGTCTGCCACTGAATTCATGGCAGCTGTGAGACTATACAGCAGTAAAACCATTTCTTTGCAAAGGCCAGGAAAGGGATAAAATGTTCGTCCTCCAGACCTTGCAAAGATTCTTGGTCCACAGCCCAGCTCTAGACCTGTACTCCATGTTTCCAGGGTTTGGACATAGTATTTTGTGTGCTACCATAGCAACTGATGCTCACATATCTTCTAGCAGATGGCAGTTCCAGGAAGGAGGCCTGAAAATGTCTTTGTAGCAATAATTGCATCCCTCGGACATTTCAGAATGACTCTGTCTTCCAGGCTGCTCCTCATGATGTTTCAGGCATCACTGGTTGGCATGTGGCTTCACGAAGTAAAGACAGGGCAAACTGGGAGCTGCCTTCTCAGTATCAGTCAGTTGTCCTGAAAAAAAATCAGTAGAAACTTTTTTAAAAGCATAGAACAAGTAGATGCATGGAAAAATGTGACAGAGAAGAATCATGAAGGATGTTGTGCAGGGAAGTAGTGTCTTACAAATTCAGCAGAGTTTTCTAAAGGAGTTTACAAACATGTAGATGTAGCTCATTTGGTTGATAAAGTAGGAACAGATTTACAGCAGGGTTTCACAATATCCCTTACCAAAGGCTCATAAAGATGCTAAACTAGGGGGGAAGTTCTCTCATGAAATAAAGTTAAAAGAAACAAAGAGGAAGAATAAACCTGGAAGTCCTGTGAAGATCTGTTCTGCTGGTGTCATTAAGCACATTCACTAACCACCAAAAAATGGCAATGGAGACTAAGCTAATGAGGTTTATTGATGATACTAAGCCACTGAAGCCCTAAAAACGAGTGATGACTGTGCAGAATCACAATGCAGTGTATGAGACAAAGCAACAGGGCAATAAGATGTCAGACAAAAAGTGGTGCCCATGAACACAACATCTATGCATATAAGGAAAAGCAACCCTAAATTCAGAGATAAGTTATGTATTAACCCTCAGAAAAGTAATCCTGGTCTTACAACAGCGTTTTCTACAAACACGTTAGCTCAGGGTTTAGCCGCACCAAAGGAGTAACTGGTACAGCCGGAATTCTTAGGAAAGGAACAGAACCCAAAATCCTTGTTATTCCTGTATTTTGAAGCACCTATGGAGTTCATCAATCTTGAAAAAAAAAAAAAGGATACAGTTACAAAAAGGATAGTCACACACCACCAGTGATTAAATGTATGAAAGAAAATACTCACGAAGCAAGTAAACAACCTAGGAGCCTTAACGCCAAGAGAGGTCAGTAGGGAGATGGAAGGTAACCTTGAATGGCGTGGACTAGTTGGATAGGGAATGATTATTCACTCTTTCTATACAACGGGAAGTACACAGCGTCACATATTGAACCTACAAGGCGGTAGTTTCGAAACAAAGGTGGCAATTTTTCACAGCAAGAAGGATACACTGAGGAATTAATTTCCACAGGATGCCGTAACTGCCAAAAATTTGCATGAGTTCAAAAAAGCAGCTGAACAAAGTCATAGAAAAAGACCATCCTGAGCTGTTCTGCATAAAGATGCCACCTCCAGCTCAGGAAGTTTCTGGGTTAGAGATTGTCAGAAAATGGGAATATACCTGTATCACTGGCACCCCAAAACCATTTTCCTATACACTGTCAGTCAATGTCAGAGACAGGATACTGAGTTAGCTGGGGCTTTGGTCTGGGTGGTCACAGTCCCCTCATACTGCATCACCTGAGCTGTAGGAACTGATCTCAGGCTCTGCTAAATGTGGCCGAGCTTAGCACTTTTGACTGAAAGCCAATCTCCATCAGCTGCTTCAGATTTACCATAAATTTACAAGAGCACACACAGTTATGGTACTATTCCATCCTGCCTCAGCATCGTGTGCTCTCTTACTTCAAACTAAAAGGGGCAACTCACAGAAAGCATGAAGGGAAGCCGAATATTCTGTATTAGGCTTTTTCAAGCCCTATGGACCTTATTCTTTTTCCATGCTTTGTTTTCATCCTTATTTTACCTGAAATGTCATAGAGAAAATGAAGATCTGCTGACCCAATAACCTCTCTCGTCCATCAGCTCTTTTATTAGCAAATTACTGCCTTTTGGTCTGAGCTTTTCTCATGGAATCAGGAAGGGACAGATTCTGAAGACTGGATTCACCCTAAGTTGTACATCACTCAAATACAGGTCACATCGCAATCACTGCCACTGTTTAGAGGATTAAAAATTACAAGGCTAATAAGAATGCAAATCTCCCCCTAATGTACCAACTCCGTCTATAAGAGCCCTGTTTGGTTCATCTTACTGTGGATGCTGCCCCATTAAAACCTTAAAGAGAGCTCATAAATATAAAAATACCCAAGAGCGTGGCAGAGAAACCTGCCCTGAATAATTGTACTGAAATATTCTAAAAGGAACTTAATTTCCTTCTCGATAGCCTCAGTAATACTTTGAAGAGAGAAGAACGAAAGTGAGGACATGCATTACAGTCTGTAGAGGTACAAAAAGAAACCTTTTCTCAGTGAATACGTCAGGGGAATATGTCTAAAAGGGCATATCTGTGAAAATATGACCTCTGATTTTGCCAAGGTCAGCAAAACCAACTGTGATTCACTTTGTAAGTGTCGGTCACACAAGTTAAAGCTGCCCCAAGGCAACTTTAACTTCTCTCCCCAAATTCAACAAGACATGATGTTTTTGAAAGGTTTGCAAAATCTTCCTCTCCATGGAGGAGCAAGATTATCTGGTCCAACATTTGTTTATTTATGGATCCAAATCAAGTTAGTTCTTTACTATAAATTCATATGGACTGGCAGATCAGAAAGCCATTAAGAGATGTTAATCTAACATGGAACAGGCTTCTTAATTTGAGTTTCCTGGCACATGCTGCTCACAGGTGAGTGCTGTTCTTCTCTTAGCCTCAGTGGCAAGAAGACACTCACATCACACAGGCCTACAGTGCCATTTGTTGAGAAAGTCTGTTACAATTCTGGGTTACACCATTTGCTAAATATTTCTTGAGTTAAAGCTGAGAAGAAGAGGGAATGGGTCTTGCACTCTGCCTTGAATGCCTTTACACGGCTGCTCAGAGGCTGTCACTGCACCTCATAATCACTGTTTTTGGAGACAGAGATGGGCATCTGGGGTCACACCATTACCCATTCCTTCAAACATTCCTGGTTCATAGTGTCAGAAAAATGAGCTCCCAACATCCTCTGCACTTGTGCTCATATGGGATTTCATTATTGTGCTAGGAATAGGAGGATTTCCATAGAAGGTTAAAATATTTTTTGTCCTACATAAAACTGGCCAATTCTAGACGTTTTGGGAAAAGGTGCCAGAATCTTATTAAGCAGCTGTGGAGTAGTGTGATATTCAAAACAGTTTCCAATTCACCTGCACTAGGAAGAGAAAGTAGTTTATCATCTGCAAGGTATTTATCGCCTTAATTTTTTCAGATATCTTACATAAACTAACAATACATATTCTTTCATTGATGTGTCTAAATGCCTAGTACTCCCTTTACTTTCTTCATATCTTGTAGCAATGAACATGATAGATTGTTGAAAAAGTATTTACCTTTTACTGGAAGTGGTTATCTTTCAGTTTCACTTTTGTTTTATCCCAGGCAGTGTTATATGCATTGTTTGTGTGCCATAGGATGCTCTGTCCCCTTCTGTTCACCTCCCACCTAACATGAGCAAGCCCTTCTAGTCAACCTTTCATCAAGAAATCTCCCATCTCTTTAGTTGTTTTATCACCAAGTTTCTGTAGCGTCTCTAGAAAGACTGTCTCAACTCTCAGTGAGCATACCTTACATGACTTACAATGATTTTGCAGATGTAAATGGTACCACCTCACTCATTTATTAATTGGCTGAAGCACGTTGCTTGTTTTCTGATAGCTATGGTATAGCATGTGGTGTCTTGATTGTTCCTGTTTACAAAAACACTAACAAATCCTTCTGGTTTGGTTGTTGCTTTGTTTTAAATTCCAGTTTTGCTAGAGCCTTAGATCACTTGGTGACCTGACCCTCAGCCCAGCCTCTCCCTGGTCCTGGGCCACCGAGGAGGTTGAGCTCTAGTGGGGCGCCCTGACTGAGCTGCAGTCAGACAGGATCACTGCTGCCAGGAGGTGATGCTCCACTTCATCCTCACGACACCTCTGCATTCCCATCATGCAGCTGCACTTATTCCCATCCTGCAGCACCAGTGTTTCTTGGAACTCTCACTGAGCTGAATCAACTCCTGAAATGAGAGGGAAATGAACATCAAAAACAAAGGGCACTTTCTGATGGATCAGATAGCTGGATCAGCTGCACAGTCAGCCTGAAAAACCATGTCAGAAAGAGGGTAAGAGTCCTAGTTGGCAGCAGCAGCAAGAGGAGGAGGAAGGAGAGAGAAGAGGAATGAGATGGCATCTGTCAGCAGATACAAGCCAACAGGGGACCCCCAGGGAGAAGACAGGAAGATGTTTGGGATGCGCCTGTTTCAAAATACACCTACCCAAAGACAGAAATACTGTTTAAACTACCTGACTGCTAAAAGCTAAGGGCATGCAGAAGAAAAGTTCACCTTTCCATACAGCTGCTGGGCAAGCATCCCAGCAGTGCCAAGCCTCCAAAAGTGTTACACCACTGCTGCCAGCAGCCATCTCGCTCTATCGTCTCAGCCCTCTTTGCTGCCTTTCACTGCCCTCTCTTGAGTCACGAACCCAAGGCGGCTTGTGTACATCTGTGGCTGCAGTGGTTTCCCTTCCTTTCCAGAGTGACATATTCAAACACTTGCTCTAGATAAGGTGCTGGAAGCTTCTCCCTGTTAGCACTTAGCCACTGAGAATTGCCAGCCTACTTCTGCCCTGCGCCTCCCAGCCATCGAATACAACACCCCTGGTCCTGTAACTAGCTCCTCTGCGAACTTTTTGTCAGGGACTTTGTCAAAGGCTTCCTGAAAGTGCAGGTACTCAGGATCACTGTAGAACAATCCCAGCCATGTATCTAAGGAGTCCATGGAGCAGTAGTGTTTTGTGGTGTTTTATTTTTGCTTTAAACTTTTGCTTTCTCCTGAGTTTCCTTGATATTCAGATGCAGAAATGATGCAGAACTTCACAGGAGGGAAAAGGTGCACAGCAGAAAAAGATGAGATAGGGAGTATGATTATGCAGGAATCCTGTGCAACTTGAATTGTAGGAAAGTCATTTTGTCTCCTGCACTGGAATGTCTCCTGCTGATGGGTGCAACCCTTTCCCAGTGACTTTGAAAATCTTGATAAGGAAAGTGATGAGACACTTAGTGCAGCTAGAGCTCTAAGACTTGGGTTTGCCCTCCCACGCATTTTGGGTGGGCAGGCAAACCACAGAATGTCATCTGTGAAGTCAGAAAGCATTGGGTACATTTAATTACTACATTAGCACTTGCTAACTCTTTGAATGCCAAGAACTGGTTGTGGAGGGTTTGGAGTTGTTGTTCAAACTTTGGTTTTACCTCAACATAACTATTGGGGAAGAGGCTCACACATCTGAGAGCTCGAGTCAGCCCATTAATGGGCACTTACTGCAATAAATAGGTCAGGAAATAATTGAGGCAAAGCAAAGAACTGAGTGGCTTTGGCTTATTCTTATACTTCTCATTGTTTCTAATTCTGTATTTTCTCACTCACAAGGTTTTTTCAGCAGTTTTCTATTTCCAACAATCTTACTTGTTCTGAAGAAAAATAAGCGAATGTAAATAAAGGATCTTTTCAGTTAAACAAGGTATTTCAGCCCTTGGGAGTTAGGCACCACAGAAATCCCCTCTGGGAATCTGTGCAGATCATTTTAACAGGACCTGTGTGTTCCTTTCTGCACAGCCCACTCATCAGCAACACCCTGATGACTGACCACAAGCTTCATCACGCATCCCGTGGCCTAGTCACTCCCTTTCCGAGATATCCTAAGGAGCAGACCAAATCCACTGACAAGAGCAGCCAGCTGCTGCCACCCCCTTTCTCATGAGTGCACAGCCCTTGCACAGCCATGGGGTAACACGCCATGGCATTGGAGCAGAGAAGGATCCCAACATCCCAAGGAGACACGAAAGGTTCTTGTCATCCCAAATTATCTGACTCAACCCAGTACCCAGTTGCTCACCCAGCAAAGCAGCTGTTTCAGATCTTGTTGTATGAGTTCTCTGGGCAAGCCCAGCTGGCTCCCAAAGCCCCTTCCCTGGGAAACACACTCAGTACCTCCAGGACCTTGTCAGAGCCATAAACAACTGGAGGCATTGCACAGCACACCTCTGTCTAACACAATGGTAAACCTCACAGCCTAATGACCCAAAAAGTTGGGTGCTGTTTCTTCACACAAGAAAGGGAAATTGTAGTTGCATTTGGCAGTTTCCCTGAGAACAAAAACTGAGGCATGCAGCTGTTCTGATGTGATCTATATAAATATTTGGGTAGGCAAATATCTGAATCAAAAGGAGCTTTCTGACAGATTTAGGATCTTTCAGTTATTTTTCCATTCTTGGGATATCTGAAATGAGTCAGTCATCGAAAAATCACTGTTGCTTTGTGCTGGGGGATCAGTGACAAACCCCCCCCTGTTGAGAGCTCCTCTGTTAGTCAGCATTTCCTTCCTGATCCCATGACAGGAACCAAGGTATGTGTGTACCAGGGCTGAGATTTGCCATCCCTGTGCATGCTTGTCTCCTGCTCACCAAGGAAGCAAGAGCCTTCCCACCACTCCTAGTGTGCTGCAACCCTGCCATCTGCCCCGGGGACATGGAAATGTCCTGACACTGGGCGTCTTCTCAAAACACGCTCAGGCTTGCAGGATTCATACTGTCTTGCCTAACTCTGCTCCAAATGTTGTTGAATCAGAGCCTAAAGGATTGCAGTGCTTGTTGTTCAAAGCAGGATTAAAATACTACACAAGATTGGGTTTTGCTGTTGAGTTTGGGGTTTTTTTCCCAGCAGATCCCCCGTTACCAAACTATTAACTTTAACTTTGAGGGCATTTTTGTTCTCTTCTATTACCCCTTTAACTTCTGCCATGCATATCCTTGTCAAGCACACACTCACGCATTGGGACACCACGACTTTACTCCATAGAGAGTTATTAAGCCTGATGTAAACACACTGTTGTTTTCATTTAGCTTCTAGGTGAGATACTAAGCAGGTTTTGATCAGCATGAATACATCTTTTCACTGAAGCTGGGGTAGATTTTTGTACATGGATATCCCTTACAGGTCTTCACTCAGGCTTCTACACGAACAGTAAGGTAAGAGGTTATAACCACATCCTAAGTCAGCCCAGAGAGGTTTGCGCTGATGCAATTGAACTCATAGAAGTTTGGGTGTGCACAAACTCCTGAATGTCTAGCAACCAGCTTTCTGCAGAGTTGAGATCCATATTCATATGTATCTTTTTCTAGAGAGACTGAAGGTGGTTGCCCCAGAGAGCACTTTGTGGACACCAGCGTCTGCCCACACAACTTGTAAACTCATATTTTACTGAGTTCAGCTGGCTTGCCAGCTCTTATGAGCTCTGAGCCACACGAACACAGAAACAGAGATCAACAGGACCAAGAGTTGCAGGCTCTGACCAAGGAGAGAGTGCCCCAGGGCAGGGAAAGTGCAAAGGTGAAGGTGCATCAGCAGCTGTGGACAGGTTCACCCACCACGTGGCGCAGTCAGCTGGGCTAACCGTGTCACCTCTGCACCCCTGTCGTGCCTGACTCACCCACCCCACATCCATACATTATCATCCAGGACATCATCACAGTGGGAGCTCTTTTCTACACAGTGTCACAGACTAAAAAGAGAAGAGGAAAAGAAACATAAAAATACAGAAAGTCCATGCTTTTTCGACACTGTCTCGGTTTTGAAAGACAGGTGTCTGCTAAGGAAGGCAGAGGCCCCCCTTGAAGTGGCAGATATAACCCCTTTTCCCTCCAAGTTATTATATTTTGAAATCAAGGGCCTTTAGGCAAAGATGTGGGAAGTAGGAATAACAGTTCTTTACTATATATATATATGTGTATAACCAGTCAAACAAAACAACAACAACTATGGCAGTAACAGCAATCACAAACCCAGTGCCAGCCTTCTCGGCTGTCAGGCTGTTTCCCCTCGGGTGCAGTTCCGCTCGCAGCCGGCAGGGGCGCTGGCGGCTCCCGGTGAGCAGGGCAGGTGCGATGGATCCCCCGCGGCTGCAGGGGGCGCTCCGGAGCGAGCTCGGGAAACCCGCGGCACCGGTGCCCTGGGATCCCGGGAAGGGATGGAACAAAGGCTTCACAAACCGCTGGGCAGCTGATCCCGGGCTCTCAGGAACAGCAGGCTGGAATGGCAGGGACGAACGCAAATCCCGGGTGGCAGGCGAGATGTATCCAGATGGGAAAACGGAGGCCCAGGCAGGCAGGGCGAGCAGGGCTACAGCGTAGCGAAAGCTCGAAGCAGCAGCGGGGCAGGGCAGCCACAGCTCGGTCTCCAGCAGGGCAGGGAAAGCGGCTTTTGGGGTCCCGGCGTTGCTTCCAGCAGGAAGAAAGAACGGCCAAAAAGAAAACAGCAGCAGCTCCTTTCTCTGCAGCTTCTCTCTCCGGACGCTCAGAGCGAACTGTCCCCACACCCAGGTGTAGACAAAAAGAGTAGCCAGGCCCGCCCCACTCCCCTTTTTGTCTTTCTTAAGTACAGCTATTTGTCCCCTAGCAACATGCATATGGGAGAAAATTCCTTTAACAGGAAAACCTAAGACTAAACTAAAACCCCAACATTATCCACCCCGAATTTTTTCCCATACTAACATGTTACATGAAACTTAACTTTTTTTTTTTTAACCATATAAATCTATGCATTACCCAAATTATATACAAATATACATGCTGATATTGATACAAGTACAGAGCCATGGGTAGTTCACCCTAAAACAAGGTCCTCTTGAGGTAAGCATCGGGTCTCTCCATCCTTTTGCATCACCCACCAGGTGCAACCTGGTCTCTGAGCAAAAACAACCCCACGGATGGGTTTGTCTTTGCTCAAGGCAGACTTTACCCAAACAGTTTTTCCAAGCATACCTCTCATGTGCACCACTGGAACCTTATCTCCATCTGTTGTTTGTAGGGGTTCGGATTGGGCAGGGCCTGCTCGGCTGGTGGAACCTCGAGTGTTAACTAACCAGGTGGCTCTTGCTAAATGCATCTCCCAGTTTTTGAAAGTCCCCCCACCCAGTGCCTTCAAGGTGGTTTTAAGCAGTCCATTACACCGCTCAACCTTCCCAGCTGCTGGTGCATGGTAAGGGATGTGGTACACCCACTCTATGCCATGTTCTCTAGCCCAGGTGTTTATAAGGCTGTTCTTGAAATGAGTCCCATTGTCAGACTCGATTCTCTCAGGGGTGCCATGCCTCCAAAGGACTTGCTTTTCCAGGCCCAGGATGGTGTTCCGGGCAGTAGCATGAGGCACAGGGTAGGTCTCCAGCCACCCAGTGGTGGCTTCTACCATTGTGAGCACATAGCGCTTGCCTTGGCGGGTTTGAGGCAGTGTGATGTAATCAATCTGCCAGGCCTCCCCATACTTGTATTTGGACCATCGCCCACCATACCACAGAGGCTTCACCCGCTTGGCCTGCTTGATCGCAGCGCATGTCTCACAGTCATGGATAACCTGGGAGATACTGTCCATGGTTAGATCCACCCCTCGGTCTCGTGCCCACTTATAGGTGGCATCTCTGCCCTGATGGCCTGAGGCATCATGGGCCCATCGAGCTAGGAACAGTTCTCCTTTATGTTGCCAATCCAAGTCTATCTGGGACACCTCTATTTTCGCAGCCTGATCTACCTGTTTGTTGTTACGATGTTCTTCATTAGCCCGGCTCTTGGGGATGTGAGCATCTACATGACGGACCTTCACGGATAGCTTCTCTACCCGAGTGGCAATGTCTTTCCACTCTTCAGCAGCCCAGATTGGTTTTCCTCTGCGCTGCCAGTTTGCCTTCTTCCACCTTTCCAGCCAACCCCACAGAGCATTGGCTACCATCCATGAATCGGTGTAGAGGTAGAGCTTTGGCCACTTCTCTCTTTCAGCTATGTCCAGAGCTAATTGGACAGCTTTGAGCTCAGCAAATTGGCTCGATCCACCTTCTCCTTCAGTGGCCTGTGCAACTTGTCGTGTGGGGCTCCATACAGCGGCTTTCCATTTCCGGCTAGCGCCTACAATTCGGCAGGAACCATCAGTGAAGAGGGCGTATTGTCTTTCACTCTCTGGTAGCTCGTTATATGGTGGGGCTTCTTCGGCACGTGTCACCTGCTCCTCTTCTTCTTCAGAAGATAACCCAAAAGTCTCACCTTCTGGCCAGTTTGTAATTATTTCCAAGATCCCAGGGCGACTTGGGTTTCCAATTCGGGCGCGCTGCATGATGAGGGCAATCCATTTGCTCCAAGTAGCGTCGGTGGCGTGATGCGTGGAGGGAACCTTTCCTTTGAACATCCACCCCAGCACCGGTAGTCGGGGTGCCAGGAGGAGTTGTGCCTCTGTGCCGATTACTTCTGAGGCAGCCTGGACTCCTTCATAAGCTGCCAGGATTTCCTTCTCTGTGGGAGTGTAGTTGGCTTCAGACCCTCTGTAGCTTCGGCTCCAGAATCCCAGTGGTCGGCCCCGAGTCTCACCAGGCACCTTCTGCCAGAGGCTCCAGGACAGACCATTGTTCCCGGCTGCAGAGTAGAGCACGTTCTTCACCTCTGGTCCTGTCCTGACTGGGCCAAGGGCTACCGCGTGAGCAATTTCCTGTTTGATCTGGGCGAAGGCTTGCTGCTGTTCAGGGCCCCAGTGGAAATCATTCTTCTTGCGGATAACCAGGTAGAGAGGACTCACGATCTGGCTGTACTCGGGAATGTGCATCCTCCAGAAACCTATAGCGCCTAGGAAAGCTTGTGTTTCCTTCTTGTTGGTCGGCGGAGACATTGCTGTGATCTTATTGATGACCTCAGTGGGAATCTGACGTCGTCCATCTTGCCACTTTACTCCCAGGAACTGGATCTCTCGGGCAGGTCCCTTGACCTTGCTCTTCTTGATGGCAAAACCAGCTTGCAGGAGAATTTGAATTATTCTCTCTCCTTTCTCAAACACTTCGGTTGCAGTGTTCCCCCACACAATGATGTCATCAATGTACTGCAGATGTTCTGGAGCCTCACTCTTTTCTAGTGCAGTCTGGATCAGTCCATGACAGATGGTGGGACTGTGCTTCCACCCCTGGGGCAGTCGGTTCCAGGTGTACTGCACGCCCCTCCAGGTGAAGGCAAACTGAGGCCTGCACTCTGCTGCCAGAGGAATGGAGAAGAATGCATTGGCAATGTCAATAGTGGCGTAACACTTTGCTGCTCTGGACTCCAGCTCGTACTGGAGCTCCAACATGTCTGGCACGGCAGCGCTCAACGGTGGAGTCACTTCATTCAGGGCACGATAGTCCACAGTCAATCTCCATTCCCCGTCAGACTTGCGCACAGGCCAGATGGGGCTGTTGAAGGGTGAGTGGGTCTTGTTGACCACCCCTTGGCTCTCCAGCTCGCGGATCATCTTGTGGATGGGGATCACAGCATCTCGATTTGTCCGATACTGCCGGCGGTGCACTGTCGAGGTGGCAATTGGCACTCGTTGCTCTTCCACTTTCAGGAGCCCAACTGCAGAAGGATTCTCAGATAGTCCAGGCAGGGTGTTCAATTGCCTAATGCCCTCTGCCTCCACAGCAGCAATCCCAAATGCCCACCTGAGTCCTTTTGGGTCTTTGTAGTAGCCATTCCGGAGGAAGTCTATGCCCAGAATACACGGGGCCTCTGGGCCGGTCACAATCGGATGCTTTTGCCACTCCTTCCCAGTCAGGCTCACCTCAGCTTCCAAAAGGGTCAACTGCTGTGATCCCCCGGTCACCCCAGCGATGGATACAGGTTCTGCCCCCACATGTCCCGATGGCATTAAAGTACACTGTGCCCCAGTATCAACCAATGCATCATATTTTTGTGGCTCTGATGTGCCAGGCCATCGGATCCACACCGTCCAGAAAACTCGGTTCTCCCGTGCCTCTTCCTGGCTAGAGGCAGGGCCCCTCTAGCCCTGGTTATCATTCTTTCCCTGGGCGTACATGCTCGAGGTACCTTCAAGGGGATCCGACATATCATCCTCCCTTCTGTAATGCCTGGCAGCTCGGTCACGGGAGGCTGAGGCTACCTTCACCTTAGCGGAACCCCCTCGGTTAGTGCCTCCCTCCTTGAGTTCACGCACCCGTGCTGCCAGGGCAGAGGTGGGTTTCCCATCCCACCTTCTCATGTCTTCCCCATGCTCACACAGGAAAAACCACAGCTCAGCTCGTGGGGTGTACCCTCTCTCTCTAGCAGGGGGACGACGGGCTCTGACTTGGGGGCCTGTGACTCGCACTGGTGCCACACTGACCCTCCTCATCTCCTCCCTCATCTCCTCCATCTTCTCCTTCATCTCCTCTTTGAGGTCCTGGACCACAGCAGAGACATGAGCTTTCAGCGGGCCATTGATCATGCTGTCATAATGCCTGAGCCTGTTGGCAACAGAGCCCACTGTTTCTCGGGTATTGTCAGCATCAATCGTTGCAATGAAGGTGGTGTATTGCGATGGCCCTAGCCTTGCCAGGTTCCACATCATCTGTCCTGTGCACCTGACCTTATCGGGGTCATTATCATGCTGTCCATCCTTCCCAAAGAGTACCTCTAATATTGCCACCTCTCTTAGCTGTTGGATCCCTTGCTCGAGTGTCTTCCACTGCATTCTATGATGATACTCCTGCATTCTTTCTTTGTGAATGAACCTTTCTCTCACACTCATTAAGAGCCGCTCCCAGAGAGAGAGAGGCCCTGGCTCCCTCACAAATATCTGGTCCACACCTGGGTCCTGGGTCAACGATCCCAGATACCTTGCCTCACCACTATCCAGTTGCACACTTGTGCCCATAAGGTCCCAAACCCGAAGCAGCCAGGTGGTATAAGGCTCACGCCCCCTTTGCACAATGTCGTTTCGCATAGCACGGAGACTGTCGTGCGACAGGGACTCAGTGATGACTTCTGGCTCTGGCTCTCCTGCTGGTTGTGAGGGCCCTGGTTGCCCATCATCATTAACTGGTCGTACTGATTTGGTCTTATACTTCCTCCTTTGCACAGGGGCGACTGCTGCTGGCTGTGGTTGTCCTTGTGGTTCAGCTGAAGCCTGGACGGTTGTAACATCCGTGGGTTCCACTGCTGCACCATCGGACTCACCCTCTTTGGGGCAGGGAGAGGGTTTTTCACTAGCTGAGGAGGTGTATTCCCTTAGCAATTGGCATATCTCCTGGCGCACCTGGCCCATCTCCTGGCACATCTCCTTGCGCACCTGGCCCATCTCCTGGCACATCTCCTTGCGCACCTGGCCCATCTCCTGGCATATCTCCTGGCGCACCTGACCCATCTCCTGGCATATCCCCTGGCGCACCTGACCCATCTCTTGGCACATCTCCTGCATCCCTTTTGCCAGTACCCCCACCCAGTTTGGGTAGTCCATTTCTGAGGTGGACTGTTGGGCAGTATCAGTCTGTGGGGCGGGATCTCTAGTGTCTGGGGCTGTGGCAGGCTCTGGCTCTGGGGTAGGATCTCTAGTGTCTGGGGCCGTGGCAGGCTCTGGGGCAGGATCAGGCTCTGGGGTAGGAACTCTACTCTCTGGGGCCATGTCAGGTTCTGGGGCAGGATCTCTAGTCTCTGGGGCTGGTGTCCGGGTAGATATCCAAGCCAATCTCAACTTATCCTTGAATGCTAAATAGAGTAGGCCTATCAGCAGCAGATGGTTAGTATTCAGAGGGAATTTAAACCCTTCGAAAATTGATGGGGTGGGCCCAAAGAACTGGTTGAGGGGTTGGGAGAAAACTTCCCCTGGTGTCATTTCCTCACAGAAGGTACCATTGTTAACATAACCCCAAAAACATGTGCTCAGTGTGTGATAGCTGTTTATCCATGTGCCCACATTCCGGAGGAAGTTAAAAACCCATGAATTCCTCACCTTCTCGACCCATAACGCAAGCTGGATAACAGCAATAGTAGCCTTAGTCAGAGGACCCATATTCAAGTAAGGAGCTGCAAAGGGGAAGAATATAGCCACGGCTACATGCCACCCAAACCAGGGTAAACTAGACCACATAGTGCTGCCTAACAAGGTTCCAATATCCAGCACACAAAATAAAGTTATCGAGGAACTGTTATTCCTTTTTCACCTCTATCTCTTAATGCCCTCAGGCCCCACGTTGGGCGCCAAGCTCTGTCTCGGTTTTGAAAGACAGGTGTCTGCTAAGGAAGGCAGAGGCCCCCCTTGAAGTGGCAGATATAACCCCTTTTCCCTCCAAGTTATTATATTTTGAAATCAAGGGCCTTTAGGCAAAGATGTGGGAAATAGGAATAACAGTTCTTTACTCTCTATATATATGTATATAACCAGTAAAACAAAACAACAACAACTATGGCAGTAACAGCAATCACAAACCCAGTGCCAGCCTTCTCGGCTGTCAGGCTGTTTCCCCTCGGGTGCAGTTCCGCTCGCAGCCGGCAGGGGCGCTGGCGGCTCCCGGTGAGCAGGGCAGGTGCGATGGTTCCCCCGCGGCTGCAGGGGGCGCTCCGGAGCGAGCTCGGGAAACCCGCGGCTCTGGTGCCCTGGGATCCCGGGAAGGGATGGAACAAAGGCTTCACAAACCGCTGGGCAGCTGATCCCGGGCTCTCAGGAACAGCAGGCTGGAATGGCAGGGACGAACGCAAATCCCGGGTGGCAGGCGAGATGTATCCAGATGGGAAAACGGAGGCCCAGGCAGGCAGGGCGAGCAGGGCTACAGCGTAGCGAAAGCTCGAAGCAGCAGCGGGGCAGGGCAGCCACAGCTCGGTCTCCAGCAGGGCAGGGAAAGCGGCTTTTGGGGTCCCGGCGTTGTTTCCAGCAGGAAGAAAGAACGGCCAAAAAGAAAGAAGCAGCAGCTCCTTTCTCTGCAGCTTCTCTCTCCGGACGCTCAGAGCGAACTGTCCCCACACCCAGGTGTAGACAAAAAGAGTAGCCAGGCCCGCCCCACTCCCCTTTTTGTCTTTCTTAAGTACAGCTATTTGTCCCCTAGCAACATGCATATGGGAGAAAATTCCTTTAACAGGAAAACCTAAGACTAAACTAAAACCCCAACAGACACTGACCTCGTAAAAAAAAACATTCAAAAAAGCTCCCATCCCAAATAGCAGTGAAACTGGTAACTTTCTGTTCCACACAAGTTCTCAAGCATTGTCAGCCTGGAAAATGGCTTGGTCTTAACCTGGCCCAACCTTCTGGGGCACCGTCTGTGACACTATCTGGGAGCGGCAGACTATCTGCAGTTGGGCCACTGGCCCACAGAGACACCAAACTTACACCAACCCTTTGGAGTAAGTGGGTCTAAACCCCACAGTGTGAGACCTGACAACATCAACAAGGTGTGCTCACTCCTAGTGATTGGAGTGATGTTACCTGGGGCTCCAGATGCCATACATGTCACCTGAGGTTGCTGAGAGAAAAGGGCAGATAATAAAAACAAAAGCTGTAAAACACACACAGCAGATATTTTTCCTTGCAAATGACACTGGAGTGTTCAGGAAAATAAAGTGTCTGCTTATTATCTAATATTTTCACACATTTTATTTTCACTTGTATCATCCTTTCAGGGTATCAAGCTCTTAGAAGGGTTTTGGTTAAATCATTCCATGAATGGGAATAATCAAGCTTGTTATTTTTTTCCTAAAGCTTTTCCCTGCTTACTAGAAACAAGTTCCAGCACAGAATTGCTATGTCTTCCTTTTACATTTAACCTTCCTGTCACTCTAGTTTTACTACTGTGGGTCTGAAATTCATTGACATAGAATCCAACTGTGGACTGGTGGTTGTGTAATGTCCCTTTATTTTATTATTTAATCTTCTTTTTATCTTGCTTATGTATGATATCTATGGCTGAATACATTCAGCGTGGTTATGGAATATCAGATCACTCTCTCTTCTTCCCAAGAAGGGAAAGAGAAGGAAAAGGGGAGATTTCATCTCAATCCCCTGGTATCAGGCTCTGAGTGTTATTCACTGTGCTAATAACTGTATCATCATGTTTATAAGCTGATATGCTTTTAATTGTTTCACTCACTTTCTCATACACATGAAGTAAGCACTCTAATGGGTTCTGTACCTTTCATCCTTTTTTTTATTGTTAATGGTATCTCCAGTAATATAAAATGACGGATGAGTGCAGTCTGAGAAAAGCAGAAAAATCAATACACGTCCAGACTCCACATGCGAGAGGCGAGGAGCTGGGGCTGCCAGGCACTGCAATCCCTCTTGGGCCAGACAACAAGAGCGAGGCAGTGAACAACGAAAGGCACACCAGCAAAACAGCTCCTGTGGAAACAAGCAGTTCCCTGGGCATCCTGCACACTCTGCCCCACCATTCTACCACCTGTTTGTAAAGAAGGGGTGTCCAGCCACACTTGATGTACAGACACACATGCAACATGGCTGTGAGCACAGCACTCGTGCCCCAGCTGGGGTCACCCCCAATTCAGGCAGCACACACAGGTGGAGTTACCCCTGTGCAAACTGACTGGGTTGTCTTCTTCCCAGGCTCTCCCTGAAGTGAAATACAAAGGATTTTGAGGAATGAGAGAAGAAATGGCAAGCCTTTTCCTTGAACTCAGAAACAGATGTGTCCATCGTGGCAGGGGCCATGCCCAAACTCAGGTGTGGGCAGACTCACATATGCTTGAAAATCTATGCCCCAAAAGATGTGATGGTGTTAGAAGGTGTCAAGCAGAACAGTGAAGCAGCTTTCTATAGCTTGTGAGGAACACCTGACAGTGCTCTACATGGCTAGAGGAGGGTGTCACACACATTCCACATGACAACCCCACGTCACATTCAGCCATCAGCCAGCAACCGTGTTAATAATGCACAGGGGCAGCCACTTGCCATTTCCAATTCTGTAGACATCTCTGTTTTCCCCACAGGAAAACATAGTTTGATCTTTGGACATCCTGCTTAAAAACTCTGGATTATATATATATATATATTTTTTTTTTTTTTTTTTTTTTTTTTTTTAAGGAACAGGAACAAAAAAGTCTAATGGATACCAACAAATTTTAATGCATTTAGGGAAATAAACCCAAAGGTAAGGAGAAGTATTTTTTGTTTTAAAACAAGAGCCCATCCTTCACATCAGGCTGTAGCCTGGAGTGGGTATGGCACTGCCAAGTCATAAGAGCCTGTAATGGAAATGCTGACAGACCTTCAGCACCACCACAGTCACAGTCGCTCTATAAATAGACTTCGCAAATGCTTGGTATGTGAGATGGCTTCAAGTAGCCACTTGACAGACTCTGGCAATCTGACCAGTAATTATTTCAGAAAACAATCACAGATGAGATCTGTTCATCTTTGTACTCATTCTTGCAGGTGGTTTGGGTGCGTACCCTACCTATTCTCCAGTGCCAGATACAACGCATTAAGGATGCTGTTCTGGCAGGTACAGTGCTGCCTCTCAAACAAAGCTGTAATATGACCTACTTTGCTCAGTCTAGTACTATTCAATAATAAGTGGCCTCTATTGGGTTTCTACATGTAGACAACATCAAACACATTTCACTGAAACATTTAGATATTGATTTTACTCAGTCTGGGAACTTCAAAGTGGGTTCTTTCCATGTCATCTTGGAAATGCATCCTCTTGCCCCCATGCTATAGATTCTGTGTTAGTGCATGTGCATGCGGACTCCCTCAGCTGCTAGTCATCTCTCTGCTCTTTGTTCCTAAATTAAGGGCAATTGCTGTGTCTCTTTATCCCCTAATGGCAATAACTACTTTGTATAGTAATGCAGGAGCTGTCCCTGCTGCTTGGCTTCCTTACAGCTACCCAGCCGTGCCTGGTTTTTAACCAGAATGCAAAATAATACACTGATCCTAAATAGGAGCACTGGGGGTACTGGAGGACTGTTTAAAATTTGTGAGCTTCTTTTTTTAGCTTCAGGGAATGTGTTAAGTTTTTCTCATGCATTTGCTCATCCCATCATATGTTCTGGGGCTCTGTCTCCAACTAAAAACTTCATGGAGATTTTTTATGTTCTCCACCTATTGGGATTGCACTGCTGGTTTCTTTTCTTTCTGTTTTCTTGCTTTTGGGATAAGATCTCAATCACTTAGATAGAGACCCGAGTGCAAAAGGCATCTTGTTAAGAGCTAACTAGAAAGTGAAAAAGGGCCATCAATACACTTTCACTAGGGGAGTTAAAGGCTGAGCTTGAGTCAGATTTCCAACAACAAGGTGCTACTCTTTTTTTTTCTAAAGTTTTCATGGTGATTTCAAGCATGGGGAAAGTGTTCCCTTCTAGTCTCAGTTTATTATATTGCTTTTCTGCACATAATTACACTGCTGCCATGGTTCCATCCAAAGCCAGTTGCATCCCGAGTCAGCCTCATGCAGAAAGTGGTGGAGAGCCTTTAGTCTTGAAGTATGGGTGTTTAAATAAGCTGTCCTAATAAGCTCTCCTGCAGCAGGAGAGACCACTGGTATCAGAGCAGATTGATGAAATGGAGCCCTACCCAGGTGTGGTCCATGTTCTTGTCATGTATTTGGGATTGAAAAAACTTCTCCTGCCCAGAGTCAGGAGGTGTTGGTGTCCTCTGCACTCTGCCAGAGCAGTACAGAGCAGATTTCTGTCCTCCTTATCTGTGAGCCAATGCAGGTGTCCAAGTGAAACATCCATATATCTCACCCTCAGATGCATTCTTCAAAGTTGAGTGTGTGGTATTTAAACAGAAAAAAAAAAAAAAGGGGTAGGTAAATGTTCTTTTTGGGGATCTTTTTTGATGGAAAGCCTTTATGTAATCTATTATTATGGTGTGCTGGATGTGATGTTGTTATTATTATTATTCTGTCTCGACTACCATCATTAGGTCAATGGCAGTTATTTTCTTGTGGAAAATAATGAGTTAAGAGTGCCACAGCAAATGAAAATCAACAAGCACCTGAAGGAAAGGAGCTGCAACACTCTGCTGCAAGAGGTCAGCTCTCTTTCAAACACAGCTTTTTCAAACTTTTGCTTCTTCATCAGCACAAATGTGTGTTCTCGACCAAGTGCCATTTACTCAGTAATCTCTCCTCCTAAAAAATTAGGATAGAAAAAACACATCACTTATATTCCCAGCAATTATTTCCTGTGAATGTCATTTGTTTGAAAGGCTGAACACAGGAGATGATGTCATATCCCAGTAACACTTGAGGAGGTTTGAACCAAAGCAAGACTAATCACATGGGGCACTTCATGAGGAAAACATTTAATCTGGGAAGCACAGACAAGGTGGACAATGGCACCATCACCAGAGCCCTTCACAGTTCCTGGGGTTCCTGGTGCTTCCCTCAGCTTTCTGCCCAGCCTGCAACAGATAGACTGTCTGGGGCTCCAGGCTTTGTATGGACACTGCTTTGGGTATTTCTGTGGCTTGGTAATGCCAAATGTCACCTGCTCAGTCAGCACTGCAGAGCACATGATTCTCACCATGACTTTGGTGACAGTAGATGATTAAGCATCAAAAAGTACCAAAGGCAGAAAGGATGAGGTTGTTGTTTTAAGTCTGAATCCTTAGGGTGATGGGGGATGTTAGAGCACTTTCAGCGTATATTACCAAAAAAAAATAAGACCATGAGTAAATCGGGACAATTTGATACTGCTGAAGTCAAAAGCTTCTGCTGTTACATTCCCTTATGCATCAGAAATACTGAATAACAATTGCATATTTCTTTCAAAGGAGCACACACAATCCACTGTGGTTTAAAGAAGGTGGAGGAGACCCTGGCAGAGAATAAAGATGAGCTACAAAACCCATAGTAAAGGAATTCCTCAGTGGAGATCTCTTTTCTGCATCCTTCCTGCTTTCCCTGGAGCTAAACACAGTGCTGTATTTAACTGGGGATCAGATCCTGCTCATTTTTTCAAGGCCTGTCATCTTCAGTTTCACTCTTTGTATACAGCAATTGGGATTCTGTCCTACATGTTAAAATAAGGATATTAGCTAGCAGAGAGAATCCCTTCCCGAGCTGTGAGATAGTGATGGAGTCTGCTTTGTGAATGCTAAAAGGGAGCGTGCAGTGTCTGGAAAACACTACACTGACCTGTGGGGTTTGAAACCTGCCTATAAAGTTCTCATTTAGATGAGATGCTCTCAGAGCAGATAAGCCAAACTATGCTCTTCCTAAGTGTCTGCTAATAACCTTAATGGAGTGCAAAAGCATAGAGAGACACCAAAAGGGATTTAAAAGCAGAGAGAGCGGGAAGAGCAGTAATGTCACTTCACAGATAAAATCCCACACCCCGAATAACACAGAGGTGCTGAGGTAGGCAGGAACCTCTGGAGATTGTCTCATCCATATCTTAAAATGAAACACTCCGATCTACACGTTCGCATATATTTAAAATGGGACACGGACATCACATCACTATCATTTGACCAAAAACCGTGGAGGACCAAAGGCATTGTCCGGAAAAGAGGAGGTTGGAATCACGGGATGAGATCTGCAAACATGCCTGAGAGTGCTGGCACACCCGAGGCTAAGTCTGCTCCAGTCTCAGTGCTGCCTGACTTAGCAGTTCGGATCTATAGGAATCATAGCCGCAGGGCAGAATCCCACATTCCCCACAGGCTGTGTGCAGAGGATGAAAAGCCAAATAGTGAGCTCTTGAAACACTGGCAGGGTGAGCAGGGAGTGAAAGTAGGTGGCCATTAGCTCCCAGAGCAGACTGGGCAAAGCCCCTCAAAGACAGCTACATTCTCTGCTCCATTTGGAATTCTCACTTAGAGCTGGCTGCCAAAACTTGCCGAGCCATTTCGTATAGGAGGCAAAGAGCTTTCCTGCTCTGTCCCAGCATTGTCTGCCCATCAGTCCACAGACACAATACTGGCTGGGAAAGCAGCTGTGCTGACAGCCCCATACACTTGGTGTGAGCAGGTTGTGAGTGCAGGACACTCACCCATGAACACGAGCTGCCCTCACTGCCGAGCTATGAACACTTTGGATGGGTAGGAACTTCCTCTTTTGAGGACATTCCACTTGTAAGGGCCCATATCCTGCTGAGAGAGTTAGGATCCCATGGAATGCAAGCTTTCAAAGTGCCAAACGAGGCAGCACAAGAGTTAAGCTTGAGCTTTGTGTGTGCTGGGGAAATACTCTTAACACACAGGTGAGATAGGAGCTTACATGCAGTGCTGCTCTGAGGGTTTTGTCTGCACTGTTTACAGAGACATTAAAGCAGCAGTTTCTTTTGTCAGGGCTGGTGGGAATTAGGTACTGTTCTCCCTCAGGGGCTTGAGAAATCCCACCCAGGAAAACAGAACACACCCAAAGATCCTGCCGAAGCCAGGTGATGATAGTGGAGGGGAAGACATGATCAAGGATCTCCCTGAGGATTTTGAGCACCCAAATTGCTGCCAGAATCTATGGGGATCTCTCAGTAGCAGTCAGGGTGGGGGAAGTGTGGAAGCAGCAAAAAAGTGCATCTGGCTGGGCCAGCCCCTTTCCTTCAAGCGGCACAGCCAAGCTTTGAAAGACAGAGAACAAAAGGCAGACTGGTGAGCAGGGGAAGAAAGTGCTGGAAAGGAATTTGTTGCTACAGGAAGCTCAATGGTTTGTCATAAAACAGACTGCAGTTCTGTTGTTTCCATGTTAAACCCTAGAAAGGGGCAGCTTCAGCACACAGTGGATTCTCTGGTGCAAAACCAGTGGAGGTTTGAAAAGAACGACAGGCAACTTGAGTTTCCCAACTACAGTAAAAAATAATAGCGGATACTAAGCTTTTTTCCTTTTCTTCTCCTTCCAGAAATTCCCTGGTTTCATCTTTTTGAGTCTTAAACATTGATTTAATTCCAGGCTTGCCTTTAAGGAACAAGAAAACATGTAGCGGGCCTTCTAGATCCCAAATCTATGGCAACACTTCCAATTTTCATTACCAGAAATAGCAAAAGGAAATGAAAAGCAGGTGCGGGAAGGCTTCTCTAAATGATGCCAGGGCTGTGCTTTAACCTTCACTGGAGGCAAACACACATCTGTGCATGCCAGGCTATTGCCTTACTGCTTAGTTCCCTTACAGTTACAAAAACCTGACAAAAGCACCCAAACACACTCAAGTTTTTCTAAGCATGTTTGCTGACAGCCCTTGCCACCGAAATATTTCACTGACCTTTGACAAAGACAGTAAATAAGGTTTGCTAGGCTGCAGGGAGGGAAAAAATCAGGGCATTGAGGATCTCAGAATTAAACAAAGGAAAGGGTAACATGAAAACAATTTTGGAGATCAGTAGGAAGAAAAATAGGCATCTCATTTGTCTCTTGATCACATCGTGTCCTAGCTTTTTTGCATATATTCGCAGTACTTTCTCCAAGTTACTTGAGATGACTTTGGTTTGATCCTGCCAGATGCTGAACAACAAGCCACAGCCACACTCAGCAGTTTGCAGAGATCGAGCTGAGATTAGTCCCAGATTATCTCAGCGCAGCCTGCAAAAGCCAGTCATTCTGTTTTCCATTTCTGTGGCAAAACTGCGAGATCCTGGAATTTGTTCTTTCTCCTCCTATATACCATTCAGTGAAGCAAGAATTAATGCCCCCGAGCTAGCTGTACACTGCCAACTCAAGCCTTTAAAATGAACACAAAAATCACAGCCCAGCCTGAACAGGGAAATGTAAGCCTGAACCTGGCCCCAGCGACAGTGGCTGCTGGAAAGGCCCCCCGAGGCAACTCCAGCACTGTAATAACCTACGTAAACAGGGACGGTGTTTTTTCTTTTTTTTTATCCTCTGCCTTGCTTCGGTGGAAAGGGGTGGAAAAATAACTCACTTGTGTACACAGTCATTTAGGCCCAGTCATGATTCCTTTAGAGCGTGTGCCAATGGATTTTAGTCATTTTCTGGCAAAGGTTTCCCTTTCAACCACAAATACTGAATAGTTACTGGGTGAGTCACCACCTTGAGTAATCTAATTATTTGACCAGTACATGCTTGCTTCCTGTGCTGCAGAATGTCTTTCTTCACTAGGATGTTTTAACGTGTGCCTTTTGTTCAGGGATTTTCTTTCCTGCAGTGGCCAGCATTGCAGGGCTGGGAGTCCAGAGGGGTGCTGAGGAGCTCAGAGTCCAGTTTCCAGGGCAATTCCTGCTGAAGATTCCTGGCTGCCTCAGGGCTGAGAAAGGTGCTGTGGCCTACTGGCCTCCCCCACTTCAAATCCAGCCTGTGCTGTCCTTGGGAGAGTGGCAACCTGAGGGTTAGAAGGTAATTTTTCAGACAGAAGGCCTTTGCTCAGCAACTTTGGTCATAGCTGCAGGCATCATGTGGTTCTATGCAGCTTTACCAGCAAACTGTAGAACAGCCAAACCTGCAACATTTGCCTTGTGCTGGTGTCCCAGTCAGCCCCTCGGATCAGAGCAGTCAGTGCCCGAGGGCTGCTCTCACTGACTTTAGGAGGGGAATGTTAATAACAGCTGCATGGGATGGTGTTGGTGTGAACCATATCAGCTGGTGTTGGTACGCTTTTGCAAGGGTTTTGACCTGTTTTCCCTTTCTCATGTACTAGCTTTATAAGAAAACATGCTGCTAAAAAATCACAGGGGTTTAGAAACACTACAGGACAACAATATTTCTTTTAGCCTTTAGAAGATCCAGTGTTTCAGGAGAACTTAAATGCTCGAGGATTACACTGTGGTGAGTGTTCACAAGACACCTTTTGAAGAATGTTATTAAAATCTTTTCTAGCCCTTCCTTTCATGGTTGCAGCTTTCTGTTTCATTTCCTATTTATGGGGGCCCATGCTTTCCTCAGGGCACCTTCTGGCCACTATTTACTGAAAGCTTCTTCTCTTCAGGAGAGAAAAAGAAAAGAGAGGCAGCAAGAGGGGAGGATTAAATTATACTGTGATATTTTCATGACAAGAAAAGCAGACTATAATAAACGTACTCTAATATAAATGTATGATCCTGGTAGAAAAATCTCGAAGTGAGATGTCTTTGGGCATTTATGTACATATAAACACTGCTGACAAACACAGCAGATCCAACTGTGGCTATGTCTGATAGCCTGTATCTCTGCTAGAACCATCAGATTCTCTCCTGACCTGGTCTATGTGAACACAGAATTCCTAGAAGAAAGCAGAGCTGTTGAGAGACACCCCAGAAGAACCCAGCTGGCTGCACCAGCACTGTCCACAACGTGCCAGTCAATGGAGCCCAAGACAAACCCTATTTTGTACCTTTTCCTAGAGCTGGGGCTAAACATTTCCATGTTTGATGTGAGACCAACATAACATGTTGTTGTCTCTGCTCTCATTGTCCTCCTGTCAGATGACATTTTTCCATCATTACTGCAGAAGCACACCAAGTTGGACTGGAAAGGATAGGATGATATCACCTACTTCAATTCTCCTCAAACTTGGGTGCTTCAGGAAGAGCATTGCCAGCAGGTCAAGGGAGGTGATCCTGCTCCTCTACTCAGCCCTGGTGAGGCCACACCTGGAGTGCTGTGCCCAGTTCTGGGCTCCTCAGTACAAGAGAGACCTGGAGCTCCTGGAGCAGGTCCAGTGGAGGGCAACAAACATGATTGAGAGACTGGAGCATCTCTCTTATGAGGAAAGGCTAAGGGAAGCTGGGCCTGTTCAGCCTTGATATGAGACAACTAAAAGGGGACTTCATCAATGTATATAGGGATCTGAAGAGCGGGTGCCAAGAGGATGAAGCCAGGCTTTTCTTGGTGATGCCAAACAACAGGAAAAGAGGCAATGGGCAGAAACTGATGTACAGAAAGTTCCACCTGAACATCAGAAAGAACTCACACTGGAACAAGAAGGCTACACACTGGAACAGATTGGCCAGAGAGGTTGTGGAGTCTCCCTCACTGGAGACATTTAAGAATCGTCTGGATGCAATCCTATGTCATGTGCTCTAGGATGACCCTGTGTGAGCAGAGAGGTTAAACCAGATGTCCCACTGTGGTCCCTTCCAGCCTTATCCATTCTGTGATTCCTTGAACTGTGGGCCTTTAAATGTTTCCTGTGATGGCAAGGTCTTCTTCTGAGGTTAGGAGGTGGCTTGGGGAACCCATGTGGCTTTTGAGCATAACCTGACATCATACCTAAGGCAAACCATCACCAAAATGAGCAGTCCTTCACCTCATCATCATCCCCATGAGTTGCTCCTGTCCTCTTTCCTCCAGGCATTCATATGAGGTCAGGATTCTTCAGTACAGTAGCTGAACCAGCCAGGGAGCCACACACCTTTTCTTCTGGGGTTAGTTTACCTATGGCTTTCTGACCTGGCCAGGTCACAGCAGGGCCAGGCCAGCCAAACACAGATGGTGGCAGTGAAGGAAGCTGTGGGACCAAAAAGAGCCAGAGACAGGACAGCATTCCTAAGATATTGGCTGTGAGTTTGGGCTTTCATAGCCTCAGGCCAGCCTGTGAAAACCACTGTGCTCTCTGCTCTGAATCAGACAGGTTCATTCTTTACAGATAGTTGTCAAACTTTTTTTTATATTCACTTAAACTTTCACCCATAAACTATCATCACTTAGAAGTTACCTTCATTTTGCTCCTTAACTTTCTTTATAACAAGAATAATTTTTGTCCCATATATAAACCTTAGGTAGCCTCAGTAATGTGAGCAAAACAAGGTCTAAAAACTAAAATTAAGCCTTGGAACTCCCAGGCACAGTCTCAGTGGAGGAGAAATACCTATTTCCTGCAATGTCTGTGGCCACCACTGTAGACAGAAAGCAATCAGGGGGTAATGTTCAGATGTTCCTAACAGCAAACTTCTGTACCTGATGCAGAGCCCTGAGTTACCAACCTGGTACTCAACGCTTCATGCTACCCAAGACCTGCATCCCTCCTCACCCTGCCTCCATCAGAGCTCTGTTTGATCTCAGGTGTGGGGCTCAGCCTCCTCCCTCACAAAGCCAGAAACAACTGTATCACCATAGGCATTCTGAGAGCAGTGGGACAAAGATGCATCATTCAGAAAGGCAACTGATCTCATCCTAATGACATGAAGCAGTGTCAAGGCCATCGCCATTGTGGTAAGCTGTTTCAATATCTATTTACCAACACTGCTAGGAAGGGGCTTCTATTTCAAGGTTGAATTCATTTAACTTCAGCTTACAGATATTGGATCTTGTTATATTTTTATATATGGCATTAAAATATCATCCTAGGTCTCATTTCTCTGTGTAAATACCTATAAACACAGATCAAGTCACCTCTCAGCCTACATAAGCCTTGTCTTTGGGACTTGCCTTCCACCACTTGGGTCATCTCCGTAGCTGTCGTTTGAATTCCCTGCATTATTTCACATCTTCCTTGAAGCATGAAAATGAGAAGTGGACAAAGTGTAGTAACAGCTGTCATTAATTCAAAATCACTTTCCTTCTTCTACTTCATATTCCTTTATTATACATCTATGGGTTGCATTGGCCAATTTTTCCCACCATACGGCATTAAGTGCTTGTGGTTTGGTAATTATTTGCAACGACCCCCGTGTCCTTCTGTTCAGTACCACTTTCCAAGAAAGGCCTCTTCATTCTGTGCAAGATTTTCAATCAGAAGATAATGCAGTATGAAGTCAAATGGCTTTGAGAAGTATAAGCATAGATATTGATGCAGCTCTGTGGGCCAGTAATCCTATCATAAAAGGGCAAGAGGTTTGTGTGATGAGACACGCCACACCTGAAACCATACTGACTTACATTTGCTATCATTTCTGATGTAACTACAGATTGGTTTATTGTTTATAGACTCCTGAATTCAGTCTTCTAATATTTTGACCAGGGTGTCAAATTTCCCTGAATTACACTGCTCGCCCCCTGCCTACATATCCAGTTTTCTCAAGCTCTGAGCACCTTGACTCACTCCTTTCATCCTCTTGGCTATGTGTAAACTGAATAGGCTGATTTAAAATTTTGATCTTTAGCAGATGCTGCTTCGTGAACCTTCTTCTGTACTTCAGAGGTTTCTACTCCCAGCTCTAACTTCATCTGAGCTGGATATATTCTCCTGCTCCACCCCACCTACAACACAAAAATCTCTCTGAAAATGTCTGCCTTTTTGAGATCCAATTCACACACCCACCGTCTGCAAGCAGCAGTGGAGCCTTAGCTGACCTACAAATTTATTTCTTAATATGACAAAAACACCTTCTTATTGACTTTAGCCATTTAGACCCAAGCTACGTGAGTGACTCCTTCAGCTCTCCCCATCACTGGGCATTATTTACAGTTTTTAGCTTCACTGTTCATCCACCCTTTCAGCCTGGAAATCTTTCCAGCAGCACATCTTCCCCATGTGACAGCAGAACCAAGGCTGAGGGATGCCAGTAGGACAGCACGAAACAAATGCTCAGCTTGAGGTAATGGTTCCCAAATTACAAATCGGTTCTGTCAGCAAGAGGCTTGAGTTTTTGGAAAACTCTCCCTTTTGAAGTTCAAAATATGCATGATAGATGTTGGTACTTTCTTTACAAGGTCAATGAAACCAGGCTGATTTCACTGGTGCAGGCACAGCTGCCAATTTTTAGGTCAGTGATGATCTCATCTTCTTCAAGCAGAATGAGAACCAGTATGCGGAGTTGTCATATGTTCTCCTGATATCCGCATGGCTACTGCAGCACCAAGGTCAATACTAATTTAATCTGCTTTTGTGACTGCAGTGAAGCCACAGCACCTCTGCATTAAGAAATCATTCGTCATTTCTGGAAACTCAGGAAATGTTGCTGCTGGCCAAGGGAGTCTAGTCAGTGTGTCCTGAGAGAAAGGGGTGTGTGATAATGCAGTTTTACTGCACATTATATAGAAGGATTAGGAGCACGTAAGATTAGATGCACTTTAATAAATGTTCACTAACATCAACATGTCTTTAATTCATTGCTTGAAAGTGCAGCCTATAACCTTTCAGAGAGGCTGGTTAGGATCTGTAATGGTCTAAAAAGTACTGATGTTCTTAATGGACAGTGCCTTAGGTGAGGCTAATGTCACTAGTGCAGATCCTCAGCATATATATCAACCTGGGATGCCCGACATCAGTGTCCTTTATTATTGTGACATTGTCCTTCACTTCTGGAGAGCAGAAAACTGCTGTGGGATCCACCTGTTGCTCCAAGAGCCATATGCACTGCCAGCCCCCTTGGATTGATGACTCTCTGCATCTTTTGTGTTGACTGGGACCAGCTGGGAGGCCCTTATGGGCTTTTCTGAGATTCCTCTGGCTTTAGACAAACAGGATTCCTCAGTTTCCCACTCCACCACCTGTATGTCCCCTCTTGGTTCTTGCAGGTTCTTTGCAGATGTCTGATTCAGCACCTGGTGGTGACTTGATGCCTCCTGATGCAACGATAAGATTCCGGTTCTTCTGCTTCTGATCATGACAAATTGCCAAACTCTTTCTTTGTTTCTCATGTTCCCTGCGCAACTTATCTCCATTCCCAAAGCTTGAAAGATTTGCCATAATACTGGCCAGATCAAGGAAACTTTATAAGAGTGTTTGTATTTCTGGCCTTTTGTGAGATCATCAGCTTTTTTTAAGACCTTTAACTTCTCTCTGTAGATCTTGTAGCTCCCCCTTCAAGACAACCACAGGTAAGAAACAAATATGATGTGGTAGAGGTAAAAAGAACTGGTAGTGCTCTTCTAATCCTGATCACTGCATTTGTAGAAGAAAGCTCTCAAACTACCAGAGAAGAATCTCCTAAATGAGATGCCTGAGCTCAAACTTCATATTTTTTCAAGAGCTGTTTGCTCAAATAAACACTTCTACGTTTCGAGTAGAAGTGTTTCCACTTGCAAAAGATATACAAGAAGTCTGAGCAGTGTTTGGCAATGATATAGAATGAGAAATGGATACGATTAAGGTCCTATTAAAAAAAAGTTTTGAAAGGGATTAAAAGATAATTATAACGAGGATTAAGAAAAGAAATAATATTTTTCCTACTTTTTTTTTTTAAATTCAATGCCTAATTCTCCAAAAAGAAAAAAAAAAAACCAAAAACAGACAAAAGACATTTATACTGTATATAAGCTTAGCTATGAAAAATATGCCTACCTTATTTTTATGGTATTTCAGCTTTTGTTCTGTAGCTTTCAGTTTGTTTTTTTGCCTACAAAGACAAGGTTTCTATTGTTGTTTAGCACATAATGTACTTTATGTCATTATGATCCACAAAGCAAAGAACTGACAAAGCTGGGTCTTTGACTGTACAATAACTGGAAAGCACTGTGGGCCCTGTTCTGCTCTTACGCCTTAATCAGTGCAGTAATAGGACCTAATTCTGCTCCCATTCAATTTTCACTGTTAACTTTTATGAGAATAAGGTCAGAAAATATATTGCACGGAACTAAATACCTGACAAGTTGGATGTTGTTTTCTTTTTTTTTTTTCTTAAAGGGCTAACTCTTCACACTGAATTGCTGGGAGCTACAGTGGAAATGGAGAATGAGTTGCTTCAACCTTTACAGGCAGTGCCATGGTTTTGATCTGTATTACAAAGGATCACTGAACATGAAGAGACCTGGTGGCTTTGGAAACCAGCCCCAGAGTGGCTGTGAACATATTTTGCCCCACATCCCACCCACTTTCAGTCCATACAGCTGCCTCACAAACAGTTTCCTCTTGGACTGTTTGGATGCACCTGGGAGCATCCTAGCCCACAGAGCAGGCTCAGGCAAGCACAATCCCTGCAGCTGCTGTAGAGAGCACACCTTGAGCCCAGGCAGACACTGTGCTTACAGACTCCCATCATGGAAAACAGTCAAGTCTGCTCTTGAGGTTGATATTGGCATAGTCAATACTGTCTCTAGAGATTTCTGGAGACCTCTGAGTGCTCTCTGTGACCCAGTTCAGTTTCTGTTGCACCGCTGTTTGCCCATAGCATTTCCCTGGTGTGGGTGGAAAGAAAAACATGTTGTCTGCCAGGTACAGATGTCAGAAAGGGCTAGGCCCTCCCTGCTCTGAGCGGAGCACGCCTGCATACTCATAGGAGAGGCCATAAGGAGAAGAGTAGAGCTGGGCTGTGCAGCAATTGAGGGCTAAAGCTGCAGCCAGCACAGATCAGCCATGCTCCAGGGATGTTAGTGATGCTACCTCGCCTGTGCCAGCTGAGGATTTGGCTTCTGGCATCCTTCTTGTCCGTCAGAAAGGCCCAAAATGCAACATAGCTGTGAGCGAAAGAATAACAAAGGTTTTTGCTAGCAGCAAGGGTTAGAGAGCGGTATCAGTTTCTTCAATTGCTGACAGAGTCCCTGCTGCCGGCCTCATCACCTACCTGTTTCAGGCAATCTCTTCTCTAGGCTGCTTTAGCCATCTGGTAAGATTACAAACAGAACAAAGCGGCAGCAAAGGAGAAGAAGAAGTAGGTGCAGACAGAGCTCGTTCATCCTACCTCCCCCCTATGCCTCCTTTCCATCCTCTGAATGTGTAAATCCTGGCTGTGGCCAGGCTCCTAACAAATTGTGTGCGCAGAGGTAGCCAAGGCCATTTGATGCAGCTCTATTGGAAATCTGATTTCTCGTTGGTTTTACACAAAGGTCCATTAATTAGGGCTGATAGAGTTTAGTAAAAAAATCTGCTTGGCTAGCAAGGGCACTCTCTCATTTTCTCTCGCTTTTCTTAGATCTTGCCAAGATCTCAAAAATAGAGGGAGCTTAATTACAGTCAGTGGATTAATCTCTAAGGGAAAGAAATTGTAATTAGGTCTTTGAAATGCGCCACTTTTTCTTCTGGGCTTTCAGAGTTTGTCATTGTGTCTGTCTGTCCTTCTGTAGGACTGGAAAAAAGGTAATTCTGCATAGCTTTTATGCTTATTCTTCACCCCAAGCCAGAGATGCAAATGGCAGCCTGACTTCATAAACTTTTCCAGTTGAATATGATGAAACTGTTGTTTCTTCAGTTTTTCTCTTAAGTCCTGCTTGCTGCTTCCCGTGGAGCAATTCTCTGAAGCCGTGGTCACTTTGGGTCCTGCAGCTAAGGCTGCAAAGGGCTTTTGGTGTCTCTTTGGACTCGTTCTCCCCTTCATGAGAGGAACAAGGAAAGCCTGGGGTTTGACTGTGCCATTTCGAGCTGTTCATGTGATGGCATGAGTTGTAACTGCCCGTCAGTGATCGATGGGAAGGCAATAAACCCAACGCCTTGTAGTCAATCATTTATGTTCATGTTCAAGTAGGTTTGAAGGTGAACAGGGGTGTTGGGGAGATCTAAAGCCAGAACAAGGCATTGCAAGAGATTTCAGTGAATTCCCATTTCTCACACATGGGAATTAGGCACAGGTTTAAAAATCACCTTGATAAATGAGAATGTGTCCAGCAAAGACACACCAAGCACTCTGATTTATAACAGTCATTGCATGCAGTCATGTTCCTGATACACAGTGCCTTTGCTGTTGACTTTGCATATATGTAAGCTGATTTTCCAGACATGTAAATTGGGGTACATCACACTTTGGCAGGTGAGACCAAGCCCTTTATGTGTACACAGTGGCAGTGTATCAAGGAGAAGAATAAAAAGAGAAAATTAAATACTGTCCTATGGGGGAGTGAGCATGGAAGGATCCTTCAAGATGTATATCCCTTAATCCTTCTGCCTAGTATTTCATCATTCCTCAACAGTGTAGTAAAGCTATCCCTTCATTAAAACTCTCAGTCCTAGGGAAGGTGACCCAAACTCCCCTTCCATCCATTTGAATCTTGCTCTGACAGCCAGTGACTAGTTAATTATTAATATGAAATATTTGATGGTACATACAGCAGCTGAACCCAGTTTAATATATGCTCAGGGCGACTCTCTGAAGCTGAAATCAGCCATTCTGATGCTTTGGATTTTTCTGCTGAAGTTTTGCCTTTTGCTTCCTCTTTTACTTCCCTGTCTTTCTTTCTTGTGCCTTTGTGCCTTCATGCTGAGTGTCTTTTTTCATCTCAGCGATGAACTTACAGGTCTGCATTTCGATTCTATCCCTTTATGTACTGATCAGGCTTAATGGAAAAAATAAGAAACAGGACACAAGCCCTGGCTTCATCCAATCCTCAGAAACCCTATTTCTTTCTTCCATCTGAAATGGTCAGCCAGTCCAGCGATCCACACTTTGAAACACTGCTCTTGTCTGCATACCCCTGGAGTCCGAGCTGTGCTATTAGTCTCAACTTATGTGAAATCACATCACCCAGAGTTAAACATGTGCTACATGGGGTAAATATGGGCTTTGGAAGATTTATCTTTCGTCTTAGGGCGTGCTGTTAGGATGCAAATCTCTTCTTTAGAATGATTTGCTCACCAGGAGATTATGATTGGCTACCTGCATGCTTTGTCCACACACACATAAATTGCAGAGGTCATAACTACCTGCCCACCCTGGGTGCAGCCAGAATTACTCACAGAACCTGTTTTTTTATTATTCAAATTAGAGAGATATCATCTGTTTGACTCCCATGCAAGCTCTTCAGCACTGATTTTTCAAAACAATTTTCTTTTATTGGGGCAGGTCACATTTGGCTACACCGCTTTTGTCCTTTGTTTGGGCAGCATCTTCCGTGCTGATCAAGAGAATCCACTTTAGTTAAGGTTCCCCATCCACCCACCCCCACTTGCAGCAAATATTTTTATCCACTTCCTTTCATTTTGCCATTTTGAGAGTCATGAGCTATGATAATACACAAAGGCTGGGCCAACACAGTCCAGAATCCAAGCTTGGTCCTGGAGAAAATCCCTCTCCTGACTGGCAGAAGCAAACCCCAAAGCACCCAAATATCATTTCCCTCTTAACATGAGAGTCAGCTCAGTTAAAGCCTCTTTGAAAACCTGGCCATCAGACCATTCAGGAAAATAGCAACCAGAACAGCTACTACAAATAGTGCTAACGTCAAGTGTAGCAAAGACACTGGAACTTGGCAAAGCCTGATTGTCTGTTCTCTCTTATTTACTGTACCACCAGTACTCATTTTATGATCACCAGAATACACACAGTAGTTATATGCTCATTATATTACACCCATCCCTCTCTAGGGAAAACGTGAGCATGTATTTAACCAATATTCTATTGCCTGCTGTAATTCCAGCCCATGTTAGGGACTTAGCAAGCAGCACACAGCAGAAGCAATAAGCCCCATTCCTTGTTCCTCCTCCGCTCATCCAGCAGCCACACTAAATAATGCACGTTGTTTTTCCTGAAGAATCTCTTTAAGCAGCATCATAAACCAGCAGTATTTGCATCGCTGAGACAACCTTTGTTCTACTTAGCACAAAGTAACACTCAGTATCTGCGTGCAAAAGCAGAAGGGGAGGTGATTCAGAAAGTATTTTGGGAGAGTTTAGAAAGCAGGATTGAGATTTTATTATTATTATTATTGGAAATGTGAACATTTTCTATCACATTAACTGACTTTACAGCAATTTATTTTGCTGCTATCATAAAGGGAGGTAATGAACCATGAAGTTTCTTCAGGAAATTGTCAGCATCTGCCTGCAAATAATTTTCAAACACATGAGCCATGAAGGAAGAACACAGTGATTCAAAGAAAATTGCTTGTCCTCATCCTAAAGGAAAACCAGTCAGTGTCATTGGTGTTGGACACATTCAGGAGAAGGATCTAGTTCAAAGATATGTCAGTGGTATGTAACAATGGAAAATTTAGATGCATGTTAGTCATCTCACAGATAAGATTATCTCCGTTGAAAGCATATATTTCCACAGCTGGATAATCATACTGAAAGGATAATCAATAAAATGAGAAGAAATTCAACAACCTGCTTTTTATTCTCTTAGGGATCTCACTTTTAAAAACAATTACCTCTCTGTTATCTGTGACACCTCCTTTGTTCCTCACAGTAGGTGCCCAACACTAAATCAAAACCGAAACCCATATCTAATCAAAGATAATAGGAAATTTAAAAGATTTCCTTATCAGTTCCAAACACATATGGCATCAGGTAGCAGTTATCTTGGGTTAGGAAGCTTTCTGGGTGTGATTCACAGATAGAATTTACCTCATATCTCTCTAGCTTTGGTGACAAACAAGGTACTGAAGAATAAAGCAACATCCTCAGGTTGTGATATACTGGAAATCTATGGGAAATGGATTCTCCATGCCTACAGCCTTGTGTGGTCACTCATGGTGCAAGGGGAATATAAAATGCAACCCGCCATATGTGAAGCACTTTATTCACACCATTAGTGGGTGTAATTGACTGTGCAACGTGCCTGGAAGTGAAAAGTCAAGCTCATGTATGTTTTAATCTTTAAAAAGTTTCCCAGTGATAGAAAAGTTGTACATTTTCTCTATTCAAGCTTTCATTTTATACAGTTAGGACATCTACCATTCCCTCTCTTGGATCTTTTCTTCCTTGATGTAATAAGAAAAAAGGGGGTTTCATTTTTTTTTCCTTTACTGATATATTATCATTAAAAATATCTCAGACTTTGTTATGACTTCACACAAAACTGGTCGCTGATATTTCTCTGACTAGGAAAAAGCCAGTGTATGTCTTCATAGCAAGTTCAGCTGAAGAAATGTCTCACTAAACTCATCACAAGCAGAATTAGAATTCATTGATTTACTCATTTTACCCTGTGCTCATCACTTTAACAGCTGAGCATTTCATAACTTTTGAATGGATTTGTCTCTGAAATAGATTGGTGAGGTAAAGAAATTTTATTTACTTCAATTTTAGTGGTGAAGAACTGAGGCAATGAGAGACTAAGTGACTTGTCACAGGTCGCAAAGGAATCCAATAACGTATCCAGGAACAAAGACCAGACCTCTTTAATATCAGTTGGGTGCCCTAGTCACAAGAACATCTTTCTTCTCCTTTCTCCCTTAATAACCTCTAACTCATTTCTTCCAGGGATTCTTGCAGCAGTCTGTGTCTCTGTTCACAGCTTGCTTGCTTTTACTGTAATCCCATCAAACTCTCCATCCTTATGGTGCTTTCAAAAACATTTTATATTTATTTCTGATATCAATGCAAGCAAACAATCACAGTATTCTCGAAGTAGCATTATAGCAAAGTCAGTATGAAACAGATGGAACAAATAAAATGAGGTGATGAAATGCCTCTCTAACAATAGTGCAAAGATGATATATTGCTAACAACACACAGTCTGCTGCTTCTCCACTGTGTGTGTATAAAAGCTTTGTTAACAGAAATCACAACTAGTTATTAATCAGTATTATGGTTAATGTTTGTTTTTACTTGGCTTTCAGCTGGGAGAAGGATATGTAGCAATTCCTCCCAGAGTACATGTCAGCAGCCTATAAATGTCAGAAATACCTGGATTCAGTTATGCACCGTAACAATATTTCCTTGGCTGGGAAGAAGATGAGAAGGAGAGCTTGCAGCACTTAGAAAAAGAGGAGAAACACAGCATTTTGGATACATCCTTACAAGTGCCTATCCCATTTTCTAGTCTTGCTGCAAAAACTGTAATGGTCAATGGGGAAATGGATGGTGTTCATCAAGGTCTCTGGAGTCAGCAACAGTCCCAACTACAGTCATGTAACTGCCGGTGAAGTCAATGGGACAGGGTATCCAGTGGGCTGCAAAGCCATTTCTCCAGTGTATGGCTCATACAAATCATTCCCATTTCAGAAGTGACCTAACAGATGATTTATGCTGGTATCAGTGAGTAAGCATGCAAAAAAGCCATGAAAAATTTGAAGGTAGAATTCATCTAATTGAAGGTGGAATTTCTCCGTGTTTAATTTTCAACATGGCTATAGGTCAGGAAAAAGGTCTGTTCCGTATCTGAGCTGGGATTCTTGAGGATGCCCACGTTCTAACTCCCCAAAATCCTTACTGTGTTTGCATTCAATCTGAACTTAGGCTGCTGCAATTTACAAAGTCTGCATGTCCTTCTAGTATCACTCTTGGGCTCTTTCTACGAAACACTGTAAATCTTCTCATCCACCCAGCTCTGACTGTGCCACATGGATGTGGAGGCTGCTGGCAGGGGACAGTCTGTCACACCAGGCACAAAGACTATGGCCATTCTCCTCACCATCATTAGCGCAGCCCTAAACAGGCTCAGAAACCCACCCGAGTATTCCCTCGTTGTAATTTTCATCTCACCACGATTTTCAGGGTGAATACCAGAGTTCTTCAGCAACTTAGGCCTCAAGCAGCATCCAAAATTTTCTTGAAGGAAGGTCTAGACTCAGCTGGGATATTTAGAATTAAATAGTTCCCACTTACTTTGTTTAGCCCACATTCAAAGTTCCACTAAGTTTCACATCAGCTGCAGGTAAATGTTCTAGATCACACCTGCAACTTGTGTCTTAGGGGGAAATATTACAGTGCTTGCCCCTGAAAAAAGTAGTAGTTTCATTTAGCTCCTTCAGTCCCACTCAGGTGTTTCCAGTGGAACAAGGAGTAGAATAAGAAAATCTCCCAGATTTACAGAAATGGTGTACAGGTCAACTCTGTCAACTACTTTCATCCAGACCTGGCAGGAGGAGTCAGCTCAGTGAATGGGACTGAAAGACAAAGGGCTGGAACTACTGAAACTTCAGTATGTGCCAGAGGTACTGGTTTTCTCCAGCCTTTTCAAGGTCTGACTCTACAGAAAACTGGTCCAGAATCAGCAGTGGCAGCCCCAGTGTGGATGAGCATCCACAAAGCTCTGCAGCCACAGCCACATCCCGTGGCAAGGCAGGGCGCTTTGCACAGCACTGCTGAAGGAACAGCCCCTGGTATGGCACTACTTGTGGATGCTATGTCAAAATCCATCAGCAAAAACCTCAGCCTTTCACTTCAGAAAACACATTTCTGGAGAACATGAATATACTTTTTTGTTAATTCTGGTAACATCTGTAACAGTCAGTTTTCAGGAAGTGCCATAGGTTTTTAGCAGAAAAGTCCAGAAACGTTAAAAACCCCCAAACCTCCAAATAATTAGAAACACTTGTACTGGGAGTGATGGCTTTCTCTTGTTATGCTATAAAACAGAGAAACTTGTCTTTACATGAATTTCCAGTAACCTCTGTTTTTCTTACTCTTTTATACATGCTGTCCTCATAATATTTTTATAGGATGTGACAAAGAAACTATTTCAATAAAGCTTTCCTTTCTTCATGTACTGAGGAACTATAACTTTTCATTTAGCCTTTTAAGATATGACACATCCTTTGACACTTTCTGACTCCAGGTACAAGGCAAAGGCAACTTCTGAGCTTGTGTTTTGGTTTTCCTTCTCTTTTTGATCTGTTTAGCTGAGCTCTTATCACTTGAGAAAGAATTTTTAACCCATACATTTCTGGATGCTGAAAAAAAATTGCTTTTCATTAACACCAGGACTGCTGCACTTAAGAGCTGCAGCAGAGCTCTCTTTTCCACCACATGGGACTGGACACTTTTTAGCAGAGCTTTCTTTTCCACCACAGAGGACTGGACTCTTCTATCCTTTAGTGCTTCCTTGATTTGTTGATAATGTCCCACTTATTAAAGTTTTCCTGTCATAAGCTCCCTTTAATAATTTTCTTATTTATTACTCATTATGAACATGGCTATTGGCTTTGATCAATAACATAATCCCACCTGCCCTACAGAGATCACTAACTCCACAGATAAAGATGACCTTACAGGTCTTTCCCTTCCTTGGTCTTTACTCACTTTTCCACCTACTTCTGAGCAAAATCCACAAATACTCAAGTTGTCAAATTTTTAAAATTTTATTTTCTTCACTAATATTTGCATTGGCTATTTGGGATCTTTAAGACTGAAATACTGAAACTAAATTGTCACACTTTTGTATACAAGTATGCTCCTACAAAGGCTAATAAAGAATAGGCTAATTTGCACATTCAGATAAGAAAAATTGGAAAAATCAAATGTATTTTTGTGAATAGACAATAACACACATAACACTTCTTGCATATGAATCTGAGCTTGATAGGTACATTTTTCCTTCAGGTTAACATCAAGAAACATTCTGCCCAGTCACACCCATATTCATCTGCAGAATTTAGCCCTAAGCCAGTTCAGATATAATTATTATCATTTCCTCCTACTTCCCTTTAAAGTACTGCAGGCATCGTTTGCTTTGAAAAGAGCTGAACAACTTTTTCCCATGAAATACATAAAATAATCCTCTACTTAGAGCACTTGCTTCTTTTCACTCTCTACTTTACACAGCACATGTGGTTCTCATGACAAGAGAAAGGAAGAGATTATTTTCCTCTCCTTTTTAATTAATCCATTTTGTGCCAAAGCTGTAAAAAGAAAGCAAAGATTACTCAGTCAAAAGTTTTTCTCTCGTGACCTTCTCAATGATAAGTAAAAATGGAAATTACTTGGAATTAGAAGCTGGGTAAGGTAGTGACCTAGCTGTGCATCTTTACAGGTTTGCCTCACTGCTAGTTTACATCAGACATACAAATTAAGTTTGTGGTCCTATCCTGGGCCTCATTTGTACAAATCACAAGCTCCAAGAGGGCAGTGCTGTAAATCACCCCCACAGGCAGCCAAGAGAGGTGGGTGTGTGTAAGTGCTGTGTTTCAGCCATGGTCCTTGGGTCAGGTAGTCTCCGAGTTTCCTACCAGCTCCTCATTCAGCTCCACTCTCATTTCCTCCCTCACCTCCTGGCCCACCTCACTTCCAAAAATGCTCACTCCTCAAAATAAGTCAGTTTTAATAGATGAAATTGACAACACAGAGCCTAGAAGAAACCACTTGCAATGGTTAAAATGAGGGATTTATAAGCAGCTGACAGGAGGTAAGTATCTGACAACCTTAAGTTAAAGTTGCTCTTCTGGCTAATATCATTGTTAATGATAACAATATTTAAAAAATCAAATGCCTCACTGAAACATCCCATTGTACTTCTTTATCACACTGAACTGAGGCAAACAAACCTTTATAAAAAATTTCAGAGCCTTAAAGGCTCTTTCAAGACAGGAGCTGCTGTAGTAGAAGAGTGTGGTGCTGTGAACTTCAGAGACATTGGCCCCAGGACAGCACTGGGGGAGCTTTCACATAGACATGTTAGAAATTCTGACTGAACCAGCTCAGCACAAGTAAACTGTAAATAGACAATAATTCAGAGTGAGGAGAGGGAGCAAACAACCAAAGATAATAAGATAAACAATACATAATTATTCAAATAGACTAAACAAAAATAAAGCTGCATGTATGTCTCTGTAAGCCCTCCGGGTCATTATGGAATTAAGGACACAATTAACAAGGATTAAGACATTTTCAAGAAGCTGAATTTATTATTTACATTTGTTCTCACTGTAGTGGGGGATTTTGAAATTTATTGAAATGATGATTGTGCTATTATGAAGATAAATATTTCTGAAGAAGAGGTACTGGAGCAAGTTAAGAAAACCTAAGGTGATGAAGTTAAAAGAATTCAGGAGTGTTCAGAAGCTAAACTTCAGAACAGAGAGACTGGCAAGAGCATGCCATGTGCAAAAACAATGGTGTTTTCCAAGACAAAAGAATTTCTCTCTTCCAAAATATGAGACAGAAAGGAACGCAGGCAGCGTCAACCCCAGCACCGAGGATGCTCACTATGTGCAACCACAGACATTGTTACTTTGGGGTACAGGATCAGGCCAGGTGAGCTGCTGCTCTCTCCCTCAAACCTGCAAAAGAGTCCCATTAAATTAAGGAAGCAGAAAGTGTCAGCAGGTTCTCAAAATCCTTTGACAGAGCTCCAGCACTGCTGGCAGAGCAGTGGGTCAAATGACAAACTGTGGATTAGTACACTGCATTATGAACAGATTAAGCAATAGGAAACAAATAATCTTGGTACAGTCCTGTGAGACAATAGTGAATGCTACACCCCTAGTGTCTTAGAGGTTACCCCTCACATCTTCCCTTTTCCGTTATGTTTATTTGTTCATTGTGAAGTTTTATGAAGAGATTGCCTGAAGAAAAAGGGGAGTGTTTTCTTTCAGCTGGATTCTCCTTGCCTTCGCCACCCCTGGGATGACATTGCTAGGTTGAATAGCTATGCCAAAGTTCATGGTACCATGTTATGCATTCCAATTTCTTACTATTGGGACAATATTTCACACCTTCCTGGCTGTGATTTTTCTTCTGCTGTGTCATCCTGCCACATCAGAACCTGGTCTGGAAAGTGAAGCAGGAGAAACACAGAACACCATGGATCTGGTGCTGTTCCTCAAATGATTTTTCAAAATGATTTAGAGAGGAATGACAAAGTGTCACTGAAGTTTATGCATGCTGCTAAGACTGAAGAGCAGCACAAATTATGGAAGATGGTGAGTGGTTTCAGTAGATCACACGTATACACCCCAGGCATGTAAAATGTAGTCTGAGGAATACAAAATAACATGCTCCTAGGTGAAATAAGTTTCTTGACATGAAATGGTATTCTCTCCACATCGTGGTTTCAGAAAAATTCAGTACAGGTTGCAGAAGGCATTCCTCCCACCTCTCCCAGGATGCACATAACTACACTTAACCAAATAAAATAGCATGAGCCATGCTAGGTAAACAGACCAACACACTGCAGGCAGTTTCAGACCTCTCTATTTGGCAGGCTGCTTCTTCTGTGTGGAGATCATTGCTGAACAAGGTCTCTGGTTTGGGTTTTGTTCTGTTTGCCATAGCTGAAGCAGCAGCTGAAGAGATCCTGGGGAAAGCTGGTGGAAACAGAAGCATGGCTGACTTTAGCTATGGAGAAGACATGAAGGAAAATGGACATTAGCCAGCAAAATACACATATGCCCACCCCCACTGCTCATGCAGGCAGCTTGCTCCCAGCCCTTGCTGCACTCCCAACTCGCCCAGTGTCTCTGCCTCGCATGGAAGGGGCACACAAGGCTCAAGAGTTCCCCATTCCAAGCATGCAATGGGCCAGCAGATCCATCATTTTTTCTTCACTGTCTGAGCCCACTACATGAACCCCATGTCCCCTCCCCTCCTCCCTTCCCCGCCGCACCAACCTGCCCCTCTCCTTGGACTCACAGCACTGTGCCTCGCTAAAACACAGAAGTGCTGCCATCTGTGCCCTTGGTCAGATGCTGGGGAGCCTCCATGCTGGGGAGCATCAAGCAGGCAGATCACCCTCTTGTGGGGTGCCAGGCTGGGGCGGGGGTGCCTCTTTGCTGGACTCTCGAGGCAGTGGATTCACATCGATGTGGGGTGCTCTGCCCTGTCCCCAGCCTCCCACTCCCTCTCCTCCCTTTGCGTGTCCTGGTCTTATCTATCTCCTGTCAGCTTGTTCAGAAGGTTAGGCTGGCAGAAAACTAATTCTGCAAAGAAATGTGCAGCCACCTGAGGTCCCAAACTGGCATACTGTAACACCAGTGCCTGACTTAGGGGCAAGTAGTGGGTGAGGGATGGGAAAACACAGCCAGAGGTGAGGATGTCATGAGAGTAGCACCATGAGAACTGTTTGGAGCTGTCTCAGAAGCACCCCCTTAGGCACCAGTCTGCTGGCCACCTCAAAACTGAGGTCTTCACCTGTGCAGCAATGACAGCCTCAGGCTGTAAAGGCAAAACTTTGGGATGAAAACCTGCAGAGTTTGGGCACCTCTTTGTTTAGGAGGCACCCCTCTGTTCAGGAGCTCAGGGTCACACCTTTAGGCTTGAGCACTTAGGTCCCATGGGGAGTAGTTAAGCCTTTTTTGATCTCCTTTACCTTCTGAGATTGCTGTTAAGGTCCATGTGCTGGATTTGAATAACCATTTTGCGATGTACATAGAAGAAAACCATATGCAATGGAGAGAGTGCAGAGAGGATTATCACTCTGATGTAATGGAGCCAGGATCACACTGCAATGATGCTCAAGGTCATGCAAGGTCATCAAAGAATTATTTGAAAGCATTTCTTGCATTCTTGCCCAGGAGAGAAGAAAATCTGGACTAAGCTAGGAAGGAGAGGGAGTCTCAGAGGCACTGTGTGTTTACACAGAGGAGCCCAAGCGGAACTCCTACTATTTCATGAGGAAATACTGAAAGGGCAGAAAGAAACTGGCACCACTGCTGCCCTCTGTGAACCTTTCCTATGCCCTGTTCCTCTGCCTGCCACTGCCCTCTCCTTTGAAACAGTGGGAGGGAGGCAGCGTGGCCCGGCAGCATCCTCTGACTGCTGGCAGACCTCTCACATACAGAAGTGAGACACAGAGAGGAACCTGTCCAAACCTCCTAGAAGGATAGAAAGGGAGAGCCACTGCCCAGTGCCAACAAAAGAAATCTCTCCAAAGCAATCGTTTTGCAAGTGGGGGCTGGGAAAGAATTAACTGCTTCAGTTAGGCAGGGCTCAAGGGGAAGGGAGTGGTAGCTTGGGTATTTTTTATCTAGACAATTAGGTCTGATCCTCGGGCAGTGGGTGTTAGGCCAAGGCTGGAAAACTTTCCCTAAACTAGCAAAGCACAAAGCTTTCACGCAGTGTGTGCTCAGCCCCGAGAACTTCCTGGTAACTCTCAGGTTATTGAGGCAGATTGTTGATTAGAATCCAAGAGAGGATTAGAAACCCTTTTAAGCATAAATAGTATTTGCAACTGTGTGAGTTAAGCAAACGGATACAAGGGAAATCAAACCTCACGCTTCAGGGCATAAACTGCTCTCTTGTGAGTCAGGATCAACCTTTTTTTTTTTCCCCCTCTACGCATAGCATCTCATAATTAGCTAGGTGCTTGCTGTGGTTTTGATTTGCTCTGAAGCATCAGTTACTGGCCGCTGCCAGAGGCGGGATGCTGGACTAGATAGACCCGTGATGTGTTTCTGTAGGGCAATCCTTTTGTTCCCATATTGGCAAAGCTTTGTGGGAAAGCTTTAGTGATTCATGTCTTCAGCAGGTCCTAGTCTTGCCGAACATTGTCCTCTCATTTCCATAGGCACTAAAGTCACTCTGAATTGCTAGAGAAATAAAAAGGCAAAGTTGCAGGAAGGGTTATTTATCTACATGGTGCAGACAGCATTTATTTAATAAATACAAAGATGCTTTTAAGACCTGAATGGGCAATTTTTTGCTAGCAAGAAATTAATTATTTTCCATTTTCCATTTCAGTTGCAAAGCCAAACAACTTCCAGAAGGTTTTGTATGTCAAAAAATACATATTTCTCTGTGTGTGTGTATACACATACTTTTATGCATACATATATAAATATAAGTTGCTCCAATAAAGGGGTTTGAATTACTAGCATTTCCTTACAAATTAAAGGCAGGCAAGGACCAGTAATGCAGGTGACAGAGCATGCACTAACAAAGTCTGCCTCTCCATGCTGCCTCTTTGATGTACCTCATCTTTGCCCCGAAGGAATTTCATTATCCTATGGTGAGCTGGTAATGAAATCTGCACTCAGAATCAAGCCTTCATAGAAAATGATATCTTGAGTCTTTGTTCTGTACAGACTAACTGTGTGTGGTAGGAATATGTTTCTATTTGTGTGTGATCTGAGTGTACTTTGAATACTGATCTCCAGATAAAAAGGATAGAGATCTAATTTGACAAAATACTAAATTACTCTATCTTGCCTTATCTAACAAAATTCTGATGCTTATTATAGTGATGAATATTTGGGGCAATACTTGTAGTGTTCAGCATGTGTGAGAAAAATCTCTCTGTGGAGAACTGACTGGAGTGTCAAAGACCCTGATTTATAAAGAGTGCAGAGGGCTCTTAAGTACTATTTTTAGAACAATGCCGCAACAGATTTACACGCAGGGAAGAAACCTTCCTCTACAGTCACTTAGGAGCAAAGTAGCATTTCACTGCATAATAATGAGGAATTAATTGCTCTTTGTCATCACTTTTTATGCAAATTGCCATAGAACACTTGCCCAATGTGCATTTTACCTTTTAACAAAGAAAGTAGTCATGACAAAATAGACCAAATTTCATAAGCTAAAGACAAAAGTAGGCTGTACCATAGAAAAATTTAAGCTAGAAAGTCTATTCCTTTGAGGAATTCTATCAACATCCTATAAAAGTCCATTAAAAAAAAAAAGAAACAAGGAAAATGTTTCTTGGCCTACATGTCTAGTTAAATTAAATTAAGTACAATTATTAGACAAGTCACATTTCTTCACATGGAATTTGCTCATCACTCTTTACAGCCTTTGTTTAATTTTTTCTTTTTGCTTGGCATAATCACCAAATATCACCAATAGTTTGTTTCCTTACTGCTTAGAAGATTTTACTGTATCCTTACTGGATTTCAAAACTCACAGGTTGCCAGTTATTAAAAAATGTTCTGATTTATATTAAAAAAAAACCCAACAAAAATAAAAACATTATCAGCCTCGTGTTTCATGTATGTTTTCACAACATCTACATTTAGATTAAACTGACAATTCTTCTCAGAGAAAACTAGAACAGAAACAGCTACAGAATAGCATTTCCTTTCATTGCGAGAAAGAGAAATACATAATAAATCATCATTCTTCTACATGAAGCTTTTTTTTTTTTAGTCATTCTGCAACTGACATTGAAAATTTAATGTAAAAATTAACTAGATGGCAGACTGGGTCAAAATGTAGACATCCTAATGGATTGCCTTGTGTCAAAGCATTTTGTCCAGAAACATCTCAATATGTTTTCTTTTTCCTGAGAAACATAGGAAGGATATCAGTGTGCCAGGAGTTTCTGTCTTGCATGTGCAATGAATTAATTCAGTGAACCAGCGGGTCTTTTCAATCTCTAGTTTCTACCAACTTCAAACATAATAGCGAGTTCCAACAGAGTCCCTTTTCTATTCATAAGCTATTCGCTGCAAACCTTTGTAGTTCACAACTTCAAGTTAACATAGCAAAGAGCAGTTTCAAATCACTCCCGTAATCAGGGGTCACAATTATTTGCTGCAGCTACCAAAAAAAATCCCAAAAAACACCACATGCTGCAAGCCAACACACTCTGCTTTCACCTCTAAGACAGAAAAATAACAGAGACTTGACTTCTGCCTTAAGTGTTAACACTTCAGCAATACTATCTATTAATCAAAAAACAGTTGAATGCAGCTTATAAATCCCTCTGCGTGGAAAGAGCCATCTTCATCCTTACAGAAATATATTTTCTGTCCTGGTCCTTGCTTAAGGTACCTTCTTGATAAAAGCAAAATAAATGAATGTGAAAAGTAAATTAATCAAACAGATAATTACATATGTCAGTGGACACTCACAGTTTCACTGGGGTCAAAAGTCTTTGGTTAGTATTAAAGCTAAAAGCAAAATGAACTACCCTGCAAAAGCCAAAGCCGTCAGTGTAGCACTGAAGCACTCCAACCCCCCCCATAGCCTCTCAGAACCCCCCCATAGCCTCTCAGAACAAGTCCAAAATACTCCAACGGCTTCTCTAAGGCCATCAGAAGCAGGGGGAGGCACCATGCCAGTAGGGCCAGTGTGTGCCCGCTGAGTGCCAGTACATCTGCATCCTCCATGTTCGCCCCCAGCATTCCCACCAGTCCTTCTCCAGTCTCTGCTCACCCAGAAGCCATCCCAACCTCCACAAGCCTTCTTATGCTCCAGTCATGTTTCAGCTTCATGAAGCACACATTATAATTAAACTACATGACGATCAGACTTGCCTTTTAAATTTTACATTCCCAAGTGTTGCTGTGTGTCACTTCCCACCCCTCCCTCTGAAGGACACAGTAGTGTCTACTGCTGCTGGGCTCTGACAAAGCTGGTGGCTTTGCATTCTGCTTTGTCCTCCCCTCCATCTCCACTGCCCACCCCCAGTGCTCCAGGCTTCTCTCCCAGTCACACCAGCACTGCATTGTCTCCATGGCTCCATCTGCTACATCCTGCATGACTCATCACCAGAAATACCTCTCCAGCAGCAGCGTGCTCAGTATTCCTTCTCCAGCAGAGGCAAAGAGAGCACACAGCCACCACGACAGCAGCCCAGATGGAGAGAGACCGAGAGAGACAGTGCCAGAGGCACAGGAGGCAGCCAGGCATCCAGTCAGACATCCCACCAGAACTGCCACTTCTGAAGACATCCTCTGCTGTGGCTGCACAGCCCATCCAGGAAAGAAAGAAAAAGCCCCTGTTACAGTATGCACTGAAAGCAGAATCATGGGTGCTAGAAGGTCGCAACTGTTACCAACTCAGTACCTCTGTGAGTAATAATTACCTCTAGGCTTTTACTCTTAATAAGTGGATTTAAGCCTAGTCAGCCATTGGCTCATGTGTATAAACTCTCATTGATGTTGAAGACTATGTAGAGTACAAGAGTCCTTAGAAACAGCAATTTCTCTCCACAGAACAGTGCTTTTCTTCTTACTTATCCTCTGTTCCTTCCCAAAATCATGACTTTGAATTAAATCTTGCGAAATAACTGGTGTCCTGTGACATGTCAGAACTGCGACCTAGACTGCTCAGAAATGTCTCTGAGCTCTTGAATGGAAAAAAGTCTCCAGCCTGACATTTAATATGTAGAACACAAACACCACTCTGTCATATCTAGATTAACCTCTGTGTGCCCTCTTTGTTCTCCAGCCCCAGATGTTTTCCCTCCCTCGGCACTGTTCAAGAGAAAGAAGTGTTTTTCTAATCCTCTTGTGCATCCCTTGATTTGCAGCAGGACAGCCTGGACAAAGCAGATGTTTTGCCTTGTCTCACAGTTTGCTGCAGATATTTTCACTTTTCTGGATAACAGGGTTAGGAATGAGGCCTACAGCCATGAGCTATGCCATAACTGATACGGTGAAGGGATTTCCATGAGACAGTGGTGAAGGAATTACCATGGACATGATGGTCTGCTGATGGGGGAATAACCTATCAGGAGGACAGATGACCCTTATCAATTGGCCAAGTGGAAGAGGGAGTGGTACCAAGGTGTCACGGTTCTGTGCTGGCCTTGCACAGGACCCACAGTCTTTGCACCCTCTCTCTTTGTAACTGTCCATTTACATTTGAAGTGGCTGCCCTCCTCCCCCAATTATGACAGCAGTAACAGAATATTTTACTACCTCCACTTCTCCCCCAAAGTGGAAACTGGCATTTGAAATCCCTCACATTGCAGACAAGTCAATGGGCTTTCTCCTCCCTTTTCCCCAAAGCCAGGGATGCATTTTTGGTAAGATTTGTACTTCTGACTGCATCAGAGTATACCTGGAAATGCTCACACATAGTGCTACATGCTAGTATTTTGCAGGTGTAGTGAACTTATCACCAGCAGTCTAGGAAGAACCTATAACACGTAGCTCCAATAAACAGCACTATTTGTAAAAAAAAAACCAAACCGTGTTTGTGAAAGTTTCTATTGAACCCGACAGTGCTGAATTGGCACACTGCACCATTTGTGAATCTTATTGTGAAGGAGACCAGACTAACAGTGTAACCCAAACTATTTGTGCACCTGGGACCTTAATGAAAGCAACTGGATTTACAGTGTCAAACTGGTTCTAATCAGAAATTAAACTCAGCCACACCTAGCGCCTCTGATCTCAGGGCTAGCTGGAGAGCAAGAGGGCTTAATTTCTGCCAAATGTCTATACTCTTAATACAATAATTATAAAGACCAAGTGCTGTTGAAAAAATGGATTACAAGGCTTTTGAGCAAGCAGAACTAAAACAAGGTTTTGTCCACAACTGCCCTCAAACAATTTGACTGTGCTGATTCTTAGTGATAGGAGAACGTGTGAACCGAGATTTAAGTATGTCATTTCAGATGTCCTTGCTTTTGGAAGCAGACTCTGGGATCATCCTGACCTGCAAAATCATGGAATTTGACAGAATTGACCTTTAGAACTCTTAAAAAAATAAGTTTTATATTATATTTTTAAATACCACTCTAAATGCAAATTCTAAAATGTAACTCACAATTTGTAAATAATAATGAGCACACTAAGTAAAAAAAAGCTGAAAGCAGTAATAGAGCTGAGGAAATTCTCAGCAGATGGCACTGATTTAAAACAAAATGAGGAAGGACAAAGACTTAACCTGGCTAGCCATCTCCAGGACTTGCTGTGGGCTGCATTTGCACTGCTTTTCACAGCACTGAACTTCACAGCACCAGCAGGCTGCTAGGACTGTGTTTGCTTTGGGGCCGACAAATTCTTATCTCCTGTAAAACCATTGGAAAAAATAATCTTTAGCTCATTCATCCTACCTGTCTAGCATAGGTGTTGCAATTACTTTTGCCAAATTAAACTATGTCAAACTTAAGTCGGGTGATCCCAGCAAGCAGGTGACATGAACAGTTTACTTCTTTTCTTTTTTTTTTTTTTAAAGACAAAAACCAGAGAATCCACTTAGTGAACACAGAACAGTTTTTGGACATATTGTGCAAACCTTAATGATTCCTGGCCTTTTGTTTCTTGCCGTACATAGAGTTCCTTATATTCCCTTTTTATTATGTTATCTGCATCAATTTTTTTAAAGGTCAGTGCCTGCCATGTTTTCCTACCTTGCTTCCTGACACTATAATTTTAGTCCCAGCAACAGTGCTTCATTGGTACTTCAATATATTTCCAATATTATATCCCATCACAACCTCAAAATACCATGCCAGGGATCTGAAGCTCTGTGCATGACAAATGTTCCTTTGTGGAGCTTTTGATGTGATGTCAAGCCACGCTCCGGAGACACTACATTGTGGATCTTTGATACCGCGCACCATGACAATGTCTCCTTCGTAGCTGTCACCGCCACTGACTCAGGGTGTGCTGTTAGTACTGTCAGTGCTCCAGGAAACGTAATGTACCTGGGGTGTGTTAGGCTCTGCTTGCGAAAAGACATATGGTGCCTGTAGTATAATCAGTAATCAACTGTGAATTTCTTAATCACGGCAAAGAAAATGATGCAATGTCATTAATTCTACCTGCGCAACCCAGGAGAATATGTGCATAATTACCAATAATGACTTAGATCTCTGCACAGGACCAGGGCTTACCCAGGAAAACTGGTATTTTTCAACCCAAATGCTGCAGGGCAAAATGTACTTCAGAAGGAAATGACAACTTCCTGAATTAAAACCTGCAAAATTTGTCCTTATTTTTCCCTTTTCACTCCTTCATTTCCATTGTAAAGATCAAATTGCACAAGATCCACTAACGTGTTGCTCATTCATAGTCTTTGAGTCAGCGTGGTTGAAGCCAAGACTGCAGCACTTGTCTTCCCGTAGCACTTTAAATTAGGAATTGCCTCTCACTAGGAAAAAGCCATTTGTTTTTATAAATACGTGACTGAAATACCTTGCAATACACAGAGCTCTCCAACAAGTGGCACTATTAAGACTATTCAAGTAATGAGATTGATATGCAAATGAGATCTCAGAAAGGGATGTTGGGACATGTTTTACAATATTGGATTCACTTTAAAATCTTTTAAATTTACATATGAAATATGATTGAAATATATATTCATAATTCAGCTACTCTGGAAAGTCTTGTGTTATCCAAAAAGGAACCACTGAAAAGTAGGTCAAGTGCCATAAGCTCAACCAGGCAGTCCTCTCCAAAGAGATGAAGTCATGGCAGTGTGGAGAAACCACCTAATTAATATCTTAGCAAAGGTAACACACAACCAGTATATTTGTCCATAGTACTGAGCCAATGCATGTTGTTGAATGTGTGGATGCAGCCTTTTCTCGAGGATGCGTTGCAGCATTCATGGCAAGTCATCCTTTAACTATTCTTGGGTCAACTTCTAAATTGTACCTCTTCACATTCATTCTTACCTTATTTTGTTGTCTTTGCTTGACAATTTGGGGATTGTTTTGAGAGACCATACATGATGCCTCTTCAAATAATTCATATTTGTCTGGAATATATGTTTGGCTTCACTGCAAGAAAAATGGTCCAGAAATAGTTATATATACAAAAATTTAGGCATGAAGATAGTTGACTGCAATGGAAACAGGATCAGATTTTTTGCTGGAATACATAGATTTGTTGCTGGAATATAAGCAGTTTGGAAATGAATTGGGAAGCCAAGGCATTAAAATGCAAAATATGTGATACAAAAATAGCATTTTTAAACAGTAGGCTTCATTTGGTTAGTATAATATTCCTTCCATATTCGGAAATCAACTCTGTCAGTTTTTCCCAGTTTTCTAGTGTTACATAGAGGTACAACAACCACAACAAAATCATCATCTGAGTGACATACAGGAATGTGAATTCTGTCTTGCATTATGAGCTGATCACAAAATGATTAAAAGCATTTAGGTACCAAAAGCTGCATAGAGCTACTTGGTGAGTTTTCAAAAAGCCTCTGTGCAGAGTCCCTGCTTAGCTCTACCTTCTTTCACTCTGTGCCAATATCTCTGTCCTGCACAAGCGCGACCTGATTCACACTGAAGCCACTACAAATTTTATCACAGCGTAAATTGAATAATAAAATCTAAAATGGACATTTTCACATTACTCTTCCTTTTAGGCAAATAGTAGCATTCATTTTAAAACATCAGCCAGTAAGGTAAATGGCAATTATTGTGCTATGGGCAGAGCGTACACAGCGTGCTTTATTGAGTTCTCAATTTGGACGGCTTTGACTACCTGGAGCCGTATCTCCTGGAGTGTGCTGTAAACAACAGAATACGTGCACTTTGAATGCAGTGGCATAACGAGCACGTAGCGTGCTAACTAAAGCATTACAAATGATGCATGGCTTATTTTTATCTCTCTGTCCTTCTCATTATAGCATTTTTATCTCTCATGCCAATACAAAATTATTTTTGTGTCTCAGGGAAAAACAAGGCAACACGAAGACTCAGCCCTACCAGTGTATAAACATGATGAGTCTCCTTACACCCTGTGGGACTTTTTTCGTGTGCTTAACACCATATATGTCTGCAGAACCAGAACCTAAATTGCACTGGTGAGCAAGGCTTTATATGAACATTATTTGGAAAGAGAAAGTGAAGTTTATGAGTCAAAATCTCCACTGGGGTGCTGTTCTGCAGCCACATGTAGCTAGGAAAAGTAGGGGCAAAATGCTATAAGGAACTAAAGGCTTTCCACTTTACTCAAGCGGACTATAGTGCAAAATGCAAACTGGGAAGGATCACGTTTTGGAAAAGCGACTATATACTTGCCCTGACATACAAAGAGTTGAACCTAGGTTGACAACATAGTTTTCTGTAGTTTAGCAGACTTTGAAAACGCAGGTAGCCTGATGAAGCTGCTGCAATTTCAGGAGAAAAAATCATTGAGAAAATTTCACTGGAATAGCTCACTCCTCTCTAAAAGATACAGAAAACACAGCATATCATCTGGCTGTAGTGAAAGGGGAAACAGAGGATGAAAATGTACAATGAAAACTGACAAACGCAGAAAAAATAACAAACATGCACGTTAATTACTGAACGTGCTTTTGTTAGCAGTAGGTCACCATCATTCTTTATTGACATTTACTGCAACTGCAATTTCTTTTTCAAGACCACTGACCCAGGAAAATGCAACCCTCTAGTTATCCAACGCCCTTTAATTAGAGATGTCTCCAGAGATAATCTCACTCACGGCCCCTATTGTGAATCATTTATTCTCCAACTTTCCTTTTTATCAGCTGTCTTTCATCTTTATGTGTTTCTGTCCGAGCTCGGCTGAGTAACTCGGGCTTGCAGAATGCGGCTTATTCATTTTCCGGCTCTCCCAACTGCGTTTCACGTCCATTGACATTTGGGGTCTCGCTCAGAAGCACCGGCTGCCGGCACCAGGATAATTTGCAGGAATCACAGCTTTCCACTTGGCGAAAGGAACCATGGCGCCAAGCCTTGGGGTGGGAAAAGGGCTCGGAATCGGGCGCTTTACACACACACACACACACACACACACACACACGCCCGAGAGGAGGCGAAGAACAATCAGCGCTCCCGCGCCGGGAACACTTGTCGGGGTTTTGTTTTTGTTTTCTGTCCCGGGAGCGCTCATCTCCCCGTGCGGTGTTCGGCACGGCTGACTCATGACTGTTGGGCTCTTGCGGTCGGCACTCTAAGTAGGATGAGGTTTCTCCGGGGGGCGGAGCGCGCAAAATAACGCAGACATCAACACCGAGGCGGCCCCGCCGGCAGCCAGGGGTGACCGGGGTGGGTGTTCTTTGCCCTGCCCGTCACACCCTGCCCCGTGCCTCCCCACCGCCACAGCCGTCGCCGCGGGGCCCCCTCGGGCCGGCCCCGCCGCCATGGCTGCCCCTCGCGGCGGACTACGGCTCCCAGAGCCCCTCGCGGCCGCCGGCGCGAGCCCCGGCGCGGGGTCCGGCGGCACGCGCGCACGCACGCACCCACTCTCCCCCCCCCGCGCACACACACACACACACACACACACACAGAGTGCCGCGGGAGGGAGCGAGCGAGCCCGCTCTGCGCATGCGCCGGCCGCTGGCGGAGGGGCGAGGCGGGCGGAGCGCCGGCGGCGCCGCCGCCGCTATTCGCGGAGCGGCCGTACGCCGCTGCCCGTGCGTAGGGGCCGAGGCGGGCGTAGGCGCGGCGGCGGGCGCTGCGCCGTTGGCGTAGCGTTGTTGTGAATGAAGCGCGCGGCGGGGCGGGGAGGGTGACGTCAGCCTGCGAATGTCAACAATGTAGCGATTGAGGGGCGGGGGCGGCGCTGGGCCAGGGCGCGGGAGGCGGCGGCGGGCGGGCGGCAGAGCCGGGCAGCAGCAGCGGCCGCGGCAGCAGCAGCAGCAGCACAGCAGCGCCGCCTTCTCTCCTCCGCCTCCACCGGTCGGGCTGCCACCGCCGCCGGCCCCGGGTGCCGCTCCGGCAGCGACACAGCCGCCGCGGTGCTGCTCCCCCTCCCCCCCGCCGCCCGCCCTCCCTCCGCTGCGGCTTTCTCTCCTCCTCCGGCCCCCCTGCCAGCCCTCCCCTCCTTCCCTCCCTTCCCCCTTTATTTTTCTCCGCAAGACTTTGGCTCTGGAAACAGCTGGTTCAAAGCAATCGCCATGTGATGATCGCCTGGGTCGGGTTTTTTTTTTTTCATTTGGGGGGGGGAGGGTGCAGGTTTCTGACCGCAGAGAAATACTAATAAGAATTTCCGAAACAACAGCAGCAGCAACAACAAGAACAACCTCCCCCTTCCCCAAACCTCCTCAGCCGTAACAGCCCCCCCAGCCCCGGGCCCACTCCACCCCGCCCCATTGCCTCCCCCACCTCCCGCCCAGGCTGCAGCGAGAGGGGCGACCCCCGAAAGTTGCGCGGAGGCGAGGTGAGTGCGCCTGTTCCGCGGCTCGGCAGCCCCGCTGGGGAAGGGGAACGGGCGGGGGGGGCGAAGTTTGGGGGGAGGCTGGCCGGGCGGGGGGCAGCGTGGTTTCTCCCCTCCTTCTCCTCCTCCTCCTCCTCCTCCTCCTCCTCCTCTCAGGAACAGCAGCTGTTGCGCGGGGTCAGGCGGGGGGCTGCACCCCCGCCCCCGGAGCTCCGCGGGCTGTGCAGGCGCGCTTAGTGCTTATTCCTTAAAGTGGGAAATACGCACGTTGCGTAACGGGGAGTGTTCGGCGGGCGCCCAAGTGCGCGTGTGTCCGTGCGCGCTCTCCCGCTCCCCTCCGCGCCGCTCCGCACGGCCGGGAGCCCCGGGCAGCCCCTCCGCCAAGCGCCGGCCCCGCGCCTTGCCCGGCCCCGCCGCGGCCACCTGCAGCCTCCCGGGACAGGCGGGCAGCGCGTCCCGCCGTGCCTCCCGGTGCCCCCGGTGCCGTCGGTTCGGTTCGGGATGCGAACTCCGGTAACAGTTTCTGGGATCATTAAGGCGCAGCGTGCGGGCAAGGCAGCGCGCCGCGGAGACGCTGGCTGTCATGAAAGAGGCTAAGTGTGAAACCGTGCCTCTCCTTTTGTGGAGCGGGCTATTTTGGTCATGCAGCGGGTGTCTTGCTTAAATCGCTTCAGTTGCAGTGAGATCATTGTGCCCTTGTTATTGAAGCCCCGGAGGCTCCAGAGTAAACCCCGTGTTTCAGTCTTTAATAATAAACGTGAGGCAGGGACGACGTCTGATTAAAAATACTCCTTAAGATGTTGGAAAGATTGGGAAATTACAGCGTTCCTGTTTGCTCTAGTTGAAGCCGTGTGTCAGTGTTTTCGTGATGAAAGCCCGTTTTCAGAGACTTTGGAACTGTCGCTAAACTTGTGCATATTTTAATTTTTTCTTCTGAGGCTCGAGCTGAAAACAAGTTGGGGTTTTTTTGAGCTGGGAATTGTCTGAGATTCTGCTGTAGCTGGTGGAATGCTCTGCAGTTTGGGGAGGGTGGTGATGCTTGGGTAAATTGACTTTTTCAGGTGTGTAAATACTGAATTTTGAGGTAATTGCTGAGATGAGATGGGTAGAATAAAACGATAAGGTGGTGTATTAGACTTTTGCTGCAACAGCCCCATAGACAACAGCTTTAAACCACTGTTCTAGGAGCTTTACATCTGACAAGTAGAAATAAAATTCCACCTCTCATGTGGGCTTGCTCTTTTAAAAGCCTTGTTGGCTTTTGTGTCCACCCGCTTGCCCCCTGTCACTGGGATCTGGGCAGCTGTGCAGCAAAATGGATCGGCGTTGTGCTTCCCTGCAGTGTACTGAACCTGTGCTTTCAGCATCGCTTTTCGCGTTTGACCCTCCAGCTTCAAAGGCTGTTCTGAAGGTGCTCTGCAAGGAATGGAAGGAAGCCGTGACTAATTGGAAAAGTAGAGAACTGAAAAATCAGGATCATAGGTCTAGTTTTCTTGTTAGTTTCCTCTGTAATGCTGGGCGAACCACTCAAACAGATGTATGCCAGTACACAGCTGTCAAGTGGACAAGAAAGGTCCCTAGTGATTTTGCAGGTAGGGTGGTTCTCAAGATATTTAGGTATCTTTTGTAGAAATGTTCCACAGAAGCAGAGTGTGCATTTCTGGGCAATCCTGGGCAACTCTGCTGTGAGACTTGAGGTTAAACAGCTAAAATTTTTTTGAACTTTTACCATTGTGGAGAGTAGATGGGGAAGATGCAGGCAGCAAATACATGACTAATGCACATGCCGACAGATCCTGAGTTGTTAATCAACAGCAATTGTTTATGCTGAGGTATCTCACACTGGGAAGCAGTGCTAGGACAGGTATTCCTAGTCTTTTTCTGACCCAGAGGTACATCTGGAACATCTGTTGGTGGTAATGTGCATGCTGGCAGATTGCTCTGGTGATGCAGGTGGGATGCCTTCCTCTCTTTTCCTCTTGCCTTTCAGTCATTCATTTTGCAGCAAAACATTGGCTGTTTGCTCTTCTGTGCTGGGCAGGAAGGAAAGTTAGGCATAAAACCGAGTTTATGAGGAGATTTTGGTAAATCTTTGACATTGTAAAAGTCTTCAGATACTCATTGAAATAATAAAATCTCACAAATCTCTTTCTACAAGTGCATAATAATAGACAAAGAGACCTGAAAATAAAACCCTGTAGAGATGATGTGTAGTGTGGAATATGTGGCTGAAGTTGCTTGCCTTTGCTTATTTTAAAACTTTCGTTGCTTGATTTTTCAGTTCTGAAGTGCCATAGCTGTTTTTCTTAATAAGGCTGCAGTATGGTTGCCAATTAGTTATTTTCTTTCATGTTTTCTGAAAAAAAAGGTGTTATGGAAAAAAATCAAGTGGTTTTTTTTTTTCTTTAAGAATAGAAATAGATGTTTTGTCATTGTGTGCCTGTGACGCACACAGGCACACAATGACCCTTCATGGGTAGGGCTTCACATATGCACAGATAAAGAGGAGACCTCTCAGACCATAGTGAAGAGAGGTTTATGGTACTATGCTGAAAAATTATATGTGTAACATTAATATATGTGAAGTAATCTTTTCAGTTGTAATCACATTTTTACATAATAAACAGTTGGTAAAATTGAATAGCATTTTTTGTGTGATGTGAGGAGTCTCTTGGGGTTTTAATTTAGGTGGTATGAACATGTTTTATATATTCAAATCAAAATGTATGTGCCTTTTTACTCAAAGGAAGACTTTCTCAATGGCTTCTTAGTTTACACTAAGAACATACCTGTAGCGTTGAACAGGTCTGACTTAGATTTGAAGGCATGCATGCTTTTGTCTTTCATCTTCGGGTCTGAATTTTCAGCTCAGCTCATTTTGGGTGTGATAGTTGTATATCATCATTTTCTGAGTTGAGCTGTTAGGGGAAATACACTAATCATTCCATTGATGAGTTGAAGAAAATTCAGATTTAAACTTCACGCTTTCTCTAAATCTGAGTTAGTCCTGCTGCTTTCAGTGTTCCTGTGGACTATAGATGCTTTAAGAGAATGTGTAGAGAGTGTTGTTCTGATACTGCAGTTTTTTATTGATATTTGAGTAGGTGCCCAAATGATTTTGATGTGGTAGATGAATGGGCAGTAGAGTTCTACTCCCAGTAACTCCTGCAGGATTTCCGGAATAGTGCTCAAAGTACTCATTCAGGTTGTTAAAAAAAATGATCATCATTCCTTTAAATTCAGCCAAAAGATACTAACCTTGGCAGCTGTCTGAATATTACATTTATTTGAAGCTTGCATCAAGAAGATGTAAAATGTATGAATATAGCCAGCTGAGTTGCAATGTGCTCTTCTTGCTTTTCAGATAGGCAGAAACATCTTTGTAGTGGATTGAAAAGAGCACTGCATACTATGCCGCTCTTTGACTATGAATTACAATTTTAAAGCAGGCAAGCAAAGGAATGTACACAAATGCCTCTATGACCAGTGATGGACTTGCAGCTTCTAAGTTACTAGAACTAATGATCAAAGAGCAACCACGTGTTCAGAACAGGCAAATAAAAAGGAACGAGGGAATAAGTTCAGGAAAACCCTTATGCTAAAAGTTTACATGTGTGGCAGAACTTTGATCTGTCAAAAATTGGGCTCAGAAGACTCCTCTGCTCGATTGTATTGATCTTTCTGCAGAAGGAGCCACAGCAACAATCTGAAGAACACCACCTGTGCTGCACTGGCATCTCAGCAGATCAAAAGATGGGTCCCGTTTAGCTTGAAAAAGACTGTCTGTAAAAGCTCCTAGTACAGTGGGGGCTGAACTGCAGCTCCTGTGTGGGTGAGGGGGCCGCCAGGCATGCAGCCCCTCTGTGTGTAACCTCTCGGCCCTCCCTGACTTCCGTGTCTGCTCCCCCTTTGCTATTTACACCTGCTGGTAGAAACCTGCCCTCGGAGACGGCTGGGGCATTTCGGATTCAGTGCCTCAAAGGAAATGGAGAAGGAGGAGGTGGTGGTTGCAGGGGCAAGAGGCACAGGGACCTGAGCTATGCCTTTTTCTTCTTTTTAGTTTGAAAGGTGACCTAAGATGGTCAGATCCTCCCAGATTTATTCCTAAGACCTATCATTTGCATACAACTGTCTCTGCTATCTCAACTGAACAAGATGTTTGAAAAGCTATTAGGAACAAAAGACATGGGAATTTCCAGTTCATCCCTAGAAGGTATTGAAATAGAAGCCCGAAGCTTTTTTTTTTTTCCCTTTTTCCCTTTTTGTCTTTTTTTTTCTTTTTTTTTTTTTTTTTCCTTTTTTCCTGAGTGTTGAAAACAATCAGCTGGGCTGTGATGGGTAGATGGGGTTTGGTGCACAGGTTCAAGAGGAGTCTCCCCACTAAGAAAAACAGGAACTGTTTGCTGCCTGTCACCACACAGGGCTTCTGGGCTGTGGAGCAGCAATTTTGTTTTTTGAAAAGAGGAAAAGCAGCTTAAATAAACAAAATGACCCTTGAGACTTAATCACAGCTACTTATTATAGCTGACATTCACTGAGGGTTTTTTTTTTTCTTTTTTTTTTTTTTTTTTCCTTCTTTCTTTACTGATCGCTTTAAAATTTAAACCTGAACTAGGAAAACAGGAACTGTAGGTGTGGAGGTGTTCCTTCACCCCGATTTGCATGCAGGCTGTTTTTTATTTAGTGGGTAGGTGTGTTCGGTGTGTGTGAGAGCAATTGAACATGTCAGCAGTTTCTTACGAGCCGCTCTTGCTGACTCACGTGTCTGGTGCAGCTTGGAGCTACCCTGGCTATAAACTATCCACAATAGGAGGCGCGGGCAGAGACCGGCAGTGCCGAGCCGCTGTTCAAAGGTTATTTTCAGTTCTCCGGTCACTGCTTTGCTGTGGTTTTCTTCCCCAGCAACATCAAAACACACTGTCATTTTGCCAGGCTGCCATTCCTCTAGGTGCGGAGGGTAAAGTGGAAGTTCATTGTGCCGCTGCAGAGGTTGCGCTCCAAGTGCATTCTGGCGCTACTGATGTTCAGCAGGCTAAACCTCTGGGGTTTACTTTTTGTCTTTCTTTCTTTTTTTTTTTTTTTTTTTTTTTTTTTTTTTTTTTTTTTTTTTTTGTTGGTGTTGTTTTTTTGGTTTACTTTGGGGTTGGTTGGTTGGGGTTTTTTGTGACTGGGATGTTACCAAAAAATTCCCCTGAGTATCTTTCTAAATTTGGGTATGGCGAGTCTAGCCTATGAATTGTGTTTTCCCTTTCCAAATGCAGGCTGTGCTGTGGAGTCTCCTACTCTCCACCCCTTTTTATGGTAGAAATCTTCTTTAAAGCCAGCAAGGAATTCTGATTAAACTTTAAAAAACCTGGTTTACCTGTGTTTAATTTTCAGAATTTTGCTATTTCTTAGTCTGGTTTTTACCTCCTGTGTGGCAGTATCACTGGCTGCTAGCATGAAAGGATTCCTTCATCTGCTCACGCTCTTGTACAACTGCTTCTTTATTTACAGACTCTATTCTGATTACTCATAAGGATCCTAAAATGATAGCTGCTGCTGACTGATGATTTTTAACTGATCTTCTTGTTGTGGGTTGGTTTTTTTTCCTTTCTTCTTTCTTTCTCAGCTGATCACAAAAGCCTTTGCAGAAGTGGAGTGAATTAGCCATCTGCAGTTCAGGATTTACTGTCAGGGAGTTTAGATTTGTAGCTGTCTTTTGTGTATTTTTCTTCTTCTTGTGGAATAGGGTGAAAAATAAGCGGTCTTTGAAAGTGTGATAAATAAAATCAGCTGCTGTAGAGCAGGGTTTAATAACAAGGTGAGTTCTTGTCACTTGTTTTGTTTTTAGTCAACTACTTTGACCAGTAATGAATAGAAAACCACACTGAGAGCTTTATAACACATGAAGAAAATGGGTGTTCTTGGTTTCCGCCAATACAAATGACTCATCAGTATCAGTAGGGTTTCTACTTCTAATAATAAAACTGTGGAAGACCTTTAAAACGTGTGGTTTTGGCCCCTACTCTTAGTGAAAGGTTGGAAAATATTACTTTGAGATTTTTTTTTTTTAAACTTAGGAAGATTTAGTGATTTGCTGTGATCTTGTACCATCCAAAGAAAACCTACTTATACCACTGCTTGCAGTGCGAAAGTCTTCCCCTCTCCTGTCTCCTCAGCATTTTGCATTTCACCGTAGAGTATTGCTGATCCTTAGCCTCGATGTCACAGATGCACATCTGGAAAATATAATGTATTTATGTCGAGTGGGGGAAGACTTGGCACACTACCTCCTCTTGCTGAGCTGCTGTTCTCTACCTCTTTTCCAATCTGGTAAAGAGAGGGGCAGTAAGACTGCTGAGTGACCTGTATTGCTGTTTCAGCTGGGGGTCAGGGGATCTGGAGAGGAAAGTAAACAGAAAATAGGAGTTGAAACATAACTGACAACGGTAGGATGTGTCTGTCGCTACCTGGAAGGAAGCGCACATCTTCCAGTACTGAAAGTGATACTGAAAAAAGTGCAAATCAGAAAGTGATCTTTTAAATTATTTTATTTCTTTCTCTCTTAAAAAGTAATAGTTTTCAAATCCTTTTATCTTTTTGTAAAGATTCTGCGCTGTGTTCAGTGCAGTGAAGCAACCTCTAGCACATCCTGCTTTTTTTTTTTTTTGAAGTCGTGCCTTGTAGAATGCAAGGTTATTTTGTTTCCATGTAAGCAGATCATGCCCTTCATGGTGTTACAGTATATCAAATTTTAATTCTTTTGTTCAAGGTGTAGTACCTTTAATGGTAGTCCAGTCAGTGTCTCCTGATCTGCTGCATTAATATTTAGTGTTGCTATTTGTTTTCAAGTGGCCTGTGTTGTTACAAGGTTTAAAGACTATACATGAGGCAGAGCTAGTATTTTCTTTGCTGTTAGAGTGAAAATTCCCACATTTATGAAGCCTCCATGATTACTTTCTCTGTTGTTGCAATATTTATACTAGTAAGTTATTCCTTGTAAGGATGTGATGGTTCTTTGTTTCTTCTTATTCTGTTCTAAAAGCAGAGTGTGCTTTTTAAAAAATCTGTTCAGGGGCAGATTCTCAAAATCTAGACTCATCCCAGCTCCCTCATTGTCAGCAGGCATCTTTTACCACTAAATATTTAAATATATTTATGTAGTTGGTTTGGGTTGTGCTGAAATACCTTGGATGTGTTTGTCAGTTTCTTGTGTCACCAGACTGTGATGGAGAATCTTTGTCTTGTAGCCTCTTACTGGGAGAGGTACACTGAAAATAGAGGCACAGAAGCCTGTGGAAATAAAACTTTGCAACATGTGGAAATCCAATTGTTTGTTACATGGCAACAATAAGACAGGTTTTATTATTTTCAGATGGATATAGCATAAAAGGCCAAATTCCAACTTAAAGGATTTTAGGGACAATTCTTCTTGAAGTTCACAGAAGAGTAGTTGGTAAAGACTGCAAAATAAGATGTCAGTGGTCATTCAGAGTTCAAGAGGACATAGGTCCAGCACTCTGATTCTGACTTGTCTTTAGAAAATCATGCCGACAGAAGTGTCGTGAAGGTTGGATCATGGCAAATGAATAATGCGTCTAAACCTCATTGATGTTTTGAGCTCTGCTGACTCTGAAATGGGATTTGTGTCCAAAATCACTGAAGGCTGGACCTGTGAAGGGCAGCTGACAGTGTTGCTGCTGAAATTTGGGACTGTGATTCTACTCAGCATCTCCTCCTTGCCTTTGCTTGCCCTGGCACCTGTCTCTTCCCACAGTGGGCCAGCCCTGAGAATTAAATTGGCAGGAAATTAGTCAGCCGATGTGTAGGGTTAGTTCTGTGCATGTTAAGTTTGCTGTGGAGTCTGTCAAGAACCTGGATAATGCATCAAATTAAACTACAGCTTGTTAAAAGACTTAGAGCTGGCCATGGGACATCTGGTCCCCAAAGTGCACTGACCATCACTGCACCAGGCCCCATCTCCTGGAGATTGTTCTTGTCTTCCTCCGGCAATGTGTGGCTCTGCAGAAAACCAGTAGCAGCCTGTGCCTAGCCTAACCTATAGCTTGGCAGTAGGAACTTGCTTCCCAGGGCATGACAGGTTTGGGATATATATTTCCATCTTGTGTCTGCAACGGACAATTGAAAAAAAGTTAGAGGAAAGCAGAACTCATTTGATTGAGTCTTCGATGTTAACAAAATGCAGAAGTACTATCTCCTGCAAATGTTCAAATAACTGAAAGAGGGTAGGTTTAAATTAGATATTGGAAAGAAATTCTTTACTGTGAGGATGGTGAGGCACTGGAACAGGTTGCCCAGAGAAGCTGTGGATACCCCAAATCTGGAAGTATTCAAGGCCAAATTGGATGGAACTTAGAGCAACCTGGTCCTCTGGAAGGCATCCCTGCCCATGACAGGGGGTTTGGAACTAGATAATCCGGAAGGTCGTTCCAACCCAAACTATTCTGTGATTCTATAACTATTCTAATTCCTACCTGATTCTGGCTTCTGACCTCATGCAACGTGGTCATGTCACCGATCTCCCGGATGTGATGAGCTCTTGAGAATTTTAAATCTGTTGCATAGGAGGAGATGAGCAAACCTGGTGACTGTGGAGAATTTTCTGAACCATGTGGCTGCAATCCAAAACCCTTGGGTCTTCTCGCAACCTTTTATCACTCTGGGGATGATGGCAAGCAATGCTGAGTAACAAGTTCAGCAGATGACCCGAGTGACTTGAATTTACTCAGGTGAGGGAGGGAGTCTAACTTCATCCTTCAAAACAAGAGGGTGAAATTAGGAGCTGGTAGTGCCTTGTGCCACTGGGTGAGAGTAAGAGGTCCTGCTTGGCCACGTGCTTGTGCTTTGCTGAGCTGATTCAGCCTTTCAACCTAGTACACATCAATTTACCCTGGCTAATTTTCATAGGCAATCTGATGAGTAAGACCACAGGTCCAAAGAGCAGCAGAGCTAATGTGGGAAAGACAGGGGAAGCAGTGGGTGGGCAGGTTGCTGAGGGCAAACACAGATCTCCTAGATTTGCTGTCTGTAGCTTCACTCCACCAGGCTGCTAGAGCTGGATGGCTGTTGTTTGGGAGGGGGACGGCACTGCTGCCCCTTTCCTTTGTTCTTGAGCAGCACCTGGGGTCACTTTCTGCAAAGCTGAATGCTGGTTGTGCATTAGGCAAACTTTTCACCAGAACCTGAGTAGTAAAGATGAAAATGTCAGGAAACTTTGAAGGTCCTTCTTCTTCTGGGAAACCTAAATTCTGCTTCAGGTCAGCTTCAGGTATCTGCTGTGCCTGAGGTACTTCTGTGTGTGGAATCTGTACCCTGCCAAGTGCTTGTGACTCAACTCGGCAATTTAACTTCATTTCCAATCCTTAATTTGTTCCTGTAATTTATTAAATGTGTATCAAGGGAAAGTGTGGAGCAGAGTTCTTACAGAAATCCAAATTAAGTGATGGTGTGAAATAATCATGAGGCATGTCAGTAAGCTAACCCCAATGTAAAACTCATGGTAAATTATGAAATCTATGCATAGTTTGTCATAGCTGGAAAATCATGGGCAATGCAAATTTAAACACTTGCAAGGAAATTTATTTGTTTGTCTTTTTCCCCTTCTTGGTCCTCTTCATTTGTCTTATTATTAGACTAAAAGTAGAGTCAGTGATTCATTCAGTAATCTCTTTCTTGGACAGTTAGTCATCTGCCAATTTGTGTTAACTTTCCACTTTGTTCAGAAAGTGAGTAATGCTTTATGCACCAACCAGCAAATTCCAAGCTTAAAAAGCTGTGAGTATCACTTAGATCGTCTCCAAACTTTCTCTAGAAATATTTTACTGTTTTCTAAGATCAAAGTGAGGTCTGCCATGTGGTGTTGTACAGCTACAGTCCAGCTGTTTTGTCTAGCCGCAGTTACTAAAGCCAAACACAAGGTTACAAATGCAATGCACAAGTTCTGTTGTACAGCAACCCACATGTTATGTAGTCAGTGTAATGCTTCTAGTTTTTCTTCGCAAATCCTATTTTCAAGGGGTAAATGCTGCCTCCATGGTTCTCTTTCCCTGCCCTGACTGCCGTGGCTTGTTAATTTCTATTGTTTCCTACATCAACAAATTGTGATGCTATCAAGGCTAATTTAGTCAAAATAGCTTGCAAGGAAAGTAGTAATTGGTATTAGCTGCCTGCTACAAATATTTCTGGTGCTTTTCGTGATTAGTTTTGGTAGAGAAAAAATTATTGTGCTGTTGAAGTGTTATCTATATAGAACTTAAAGCTATAAAGTCTTTCTATAGAAGTGGGGTAGATATTTTGATCTCAAAGTGATGCCAGTTATTTCTGAAGATGAACACAGTACTTGATTGAATCACTTGAGAATTTAACTACTTTTTTCTTTCTTATGGAAACTGGAGTAGCATAAAGAGCAACAAGGTCAGTAATGTCACAGGAGAACTTTATAGGACCAAGTCTTTACAGTCTGCTCTAAAATAACATGAAATGGCTGACTACTGCACCCTGCAGCAAAGGAATTTGAAGTGCAGATGACACTTGAGTGCTCTGGAGAGGGTGTGCAGGGGGGTAGGGCAAGGTGGCAGTGGTAAACACGAATACCAAAAGTGGTTTGCTTGGCCCCCCACTTTTCCTTTCTCCTTCCCCAAGTGCCTGTTTTCCTCCCCCACGATTTGGAGTCCGTTTCTTGCAGTGAAGTTGTCCTCTCTCTGACTGTCCTTTGGTATAGGTGGTTTCAGGGTTTTCCTAGTGCCACAGTTCTGTAAACAAGCAATGCAAAAGCTGGCAGAGAGGACAGAATGGCCTTTGGTTGTAGGGTCTGCAGTGTGATGGGGCCATAGAAGAGCTCTGTTGTGCTCAGCTGTTGTCAAAATAAGACAAACATGATTTGGTCTTGAGGAAAAGATAGAAGAACTTCATTTTCCCAGACTGGATTCCTAGAATCTAATTCCATTCCATGTAAATACTGAAAATATCCTGTAGCTATGTTCTAGTGTGAAGAATAAGGGCTTCTGAAAGGTTTTCCCTTCCAGTCTTAACTTTGCACATCAGCAAGTTTGGATAGTTTGGTTAAGCTTTGGACAAACAGCCATACTGGGGATGCTTATTTGAGTGCCAGCCTTTGGGATTTGCCCATCCTGGTTACTTGCACATTTCCCAGCATCAGCAGTGTTAATGCACTCCCCACCACACACAGGATGTCGATGCCCACACTAGCATTGCTTGCAGATTTCTGATTTAAACCTTCAGAGGATTGTGAACAAGCTTGTCTGCTTGCTAGTTTTGGGGTGGAGGTGGGGGTGGCGGGGGTGGGCAGGCAGAGAAGAGCAAAGGCTGAGGTCGGTGGTGCAGCTCTCAGTTGAGTTTGGTTCACGCTGTACATGCGTGACTCAAGCAATGCCTGATTCACCGCCTGAAGGTGGCTTGGGATTTGCTTGGTGGTTTTTTGTTTGTTTCTTTAAAGTAGGAGTCCACCCAGAGGTGAGAATTAGTGTCCTTTTGTTGGACTATGAGTAAACCAGAACTGTGAGGAATGTCTTTGCTCCTAGCATTTTGCTCCAGATGTGCAGTGGTCAGTGTTGGTCAACAGACCTGGAGCACAGAACTGATGCTGAAGGAGATGGGCATCTGGCTTTCATGGGACTTTGCAGGGTTTGGGGGATCACTTAATTGCCAGATTTGCCACTTCAGGTTGCAGGTCACCTGGATGGGGCAGAGGAGACTGCAGGATTTACAGCTGTACTTGGTAACACCTGGCACAGCTGCTTTCTTTGGCTAGTCAGAAATGGTGGGGTGAAGGAGAGATGACCAGGTGCCTGAGATCTTGTATGTGTTGAAACCCAGATAAGGGCAGTGTTGACTGTTGCAAAGCTGAAATTATATTCAGGGCATTTTTTTTCTGAGGAAATATATATATATATATATTTATTTGGTATTGTCCCCTGCCCACTTACCATTTGTTACTTGACTGTAAAGTTCAGGCTATTCCCAGGAAGATGGGCAGCCGGTGCCATCATCCCACACAGAGAGGCGCCCAAGGAGGCGCAGCCAGGCGAGGGATCTCCCCGGTATTTATGGAGGGGTGTCTCCTGCCCCGACTCACTCTGCAGGTGTGCTGTGCAGTCGGTTAGAGAAACCGCGAGTTGAAGGGTTCGCTGGGGTAAAACAGTTTACAAATAGTTTTCAGTGTTTGTTTTTATTTTTAACTCCCTCCCCACCCATGGGTCCCTCCCCCAGTGTATTGGCAAACGTGAAATGGCTCAGAGAGAAGATCGTTGCAGCAGAATAGGAAAAGCACCCCAAGAGTTTCCAGAAGACCTTTGGAAAACAAGTTGCTTTCCCTGCATCTTTTTTCTGCTCCTTTCTTCTTTGGGGTTTACAGGGGTAAAACTTCTTTCTCTGTGGCTGCTGGGTTTTTCAGGGCAGCGGTGATATCACATGATTTCTTTTTTTTTTTTTTTTCCTTTAAGACTGACCACTGATGAAAAGATACCTATAGCAGTGTATTTGAAGCTGGTGGATTCAGGGTGCCCTTCTGGCACCTGCAAGGAGAGCCCCCAAACCAGGTGGTGCTGCTCTGGCACCAGTTCCCAGTGTCCCCGGTAGCACGGTCCCCATGGCCAGGCATCTTCTCTCAGGCACTTGGTGTATGTCCTTTTTGCCCTAATTTTAGCTCATCGCGGGGAAGTGATCTCAACCATATAGCCGCATCTGAGCATGAGAGGAAATTTAGACATTTCTCTATTTTATTTTCCTAACCAATGTTCAATTGCTTATGGAAAATTCTGGTCAAAAGGGTAAAATTTCTTTACTGGGTGCTTAATCTCAAAACCACAGCTCCCTGTACCCAGGACACAATAGTGGTAATGCCATGCTTACAGCCTTTTTCCAGCACAATGTAGGTGTGGGTAGGTGTGCGTGCGGGGGAGAAAGGGAAAGGGCACGAATGTGATGGAGGGGGTCCCTTTTGCTCCTTGGGCTGCTTTTCTGGTTTGTTTTTTAAATTAAAAAATGAGAAAGTAATTCCGGCTTGCCCGCAGACGAGGTTAATCATAGCAGAGAGACCCGATGCCAGTACTCCATGCATGTACTTCCCCACATGTGCTGCTGGCTGCGTGCGTACTGTGCGGCTGGCACAGCATAGCTGGAATGTATGTGGGAGCATGTCTACTTCCTCTGAGGGTGCTACAGGTGGTCGGGAAGGTGGGGGTGGAGGAGGAGATGCTGGAGGCAGGCGAGGTACGACACCCATTTCCTTTGGCGTGTGTTTTGCACTCGAAGCCGCTCCTCGCCGGCAGCCAAGCGGCTGCATGTCGCGCCCGCGGTACTTTGTCTTTGCACTTACTGGAGGTTTATGACTAAGGTTGTGGTTTAATATGCCCTTTTTAGGTATGCGAAGTGTTTAAAATTATCTAGTGTTGCATTTCTTCTTTTTTCTTTTTTTTTTTTTTTTCCCCTCCATGGCATCTTCTGCCTTTAAAAGTTTCCGTAATTTTTATAGGGCAAGCATAACTTCATTTTTAAAAGAGAAAAGAAATTTTTCCTGATTACTCATCAGCTAAGAGTAAGCATTTTTGCCTTTCAAAGATCACTTTTTGAGACTAAATAATTTTATGGCTTGTAAGTTTTAAATGCCTAACACAAACTGTTGGAGAGCCTTAAAATGAAATAGAAAGCTTAAATACCTGGAGTCTGTGAGGAAACACTCTCTCTGTAGATGAGTTGCCTTTTTTTTGCAGCCGTACCCCAAGAAGCTTGGTGTTAACAGTTGCAAGTACAGATTTGTTTCCTTTTAATTTTGAAGTCTTTACTTGAGGGCTTGTAATTTTCCTGAACTGTTCAGGTGCCTCTTAATGCCTTGAATATTTGTTGAATGTATTGCATGTGGCCCATATTCCCTTACATTTCAGATGGAATGCTATAGCCCAGCAGGCTACACTGGATAAAATGGCACGTGCTAGGTTGGGAAGGAGGTGGAAATGGAAGGGAGCAGACATACACATGCACACCTTGCTGGTTGTAACATTCTTCTTTCTTAGCAGATTGTGCTGCTTTAGTGCCTGTGATTCCTTTTTTTTATTTTTTTTCTTTTTTTTTTCTCTTCATGTCCTGTACTGCCATGGAGCAGGATATAGTTTACGTACTCCTCTTTTTTTATGAAGAAAAATGTGGTTTTCCCATGAAGGTACCTGGAATATTTGGCATCAGCTTGGTTGACAGGAGCTCCAAATGCTCTGCTCCAGGGGAGCTTGAGCAAGCTGAACTGTCAAATGTAGGTATTAGGTATCAGAGGTGCAGAACAGTCTTTCTGATGTTTGTGCTACATCCTGTCTCCTTGTCAACTGAGGTGGCTACTGAAGGACCCAACAGTATTTCTCTTCTGTGTGTTTGACACTTTAGAAATTGTTGTACACAGCCACGTATGTTGATGCAGAAGCCTTAAGGCTTGATACATGTTTTGAAAGGGTGCAACTGCAGGGAAATCTAATGTTCCACAAAGACGTAGCAAGCTCTGTGAATCATTACCAAAGTCACACAGAAATAAATTAATTTAATTTGGAAAAAGGTGCTGAAAATCCCATGGCAGTGTGGCTTTAGCTTATCTCCTGCAGAAAGGCTGCAGATTTGGTGTCTTTTGTGTATTATCTCCTTTGGACTTCAGGTTGCCATTCCTTGTAATCCTACAATCCTCTTGCCAAAATCCATGTATAGATAGGTGTCCCAAATGTCCCTCCTTGAGCACTGCAGGAGCTCCAGAAGCAGCTCAAGTAGAAGGTTCCAGTCCTCTGCCAGAGGATTTTCTGCTCAGTGCTACCTTGCTGATGGTCCTCGGAGCTCAGCAACGCCTGTGGAATTAACCCGACTCAACGCTGCAGGGTGATGGATGGTCCCTGCACCAATGGAACACTCACATCTCTCGGGTAATACAGTCAGTGGGAATGGCTCCTGAATTGCTCATGAGGCAAAGACTGTGATTTAAGGGCTGTTTGCAAAAAGGAACAAGACGAGGGAGGTTGAGTTGAAATAGTCATAAATGTTATATGCAGCTGCCAGGCTGGAATTGTTGGATTAGAAAATGAGAGAGAAAAAGATGCAAAGCCAAGAAGCATCTGAGAAAAAAATCAGGAATTATACAAAGAGTAAAAATGAGAAAACAGTCGAAGTCCAGTACTCTGTCACACTGGAAAGGGAAAGACATAATTGTTTCAAAGTAGATAATGTAGGAATTATCAGAACAGAAACCTGTTCTAATTTGCTGCTTCCTAAGTAACCTCACTTAAAAATTAGCCCAAAAAAGAGCTGCTTGCTTACAGGAAACCATGTTTTTGACTAGAAGGTACAGTAAAAAGACAGGGTGGGGCATAAATGTGCTTTATGGTATAAAACTTAAAGTCAGGGGTATGCTGCAGAGCACTGTGAGTGAATCTATGGTACTTTTCTTTCTTTTTCAAAATGAGCTCAGAAGGTATTGTGCTCTCAAGAATACCACACCAAGGTTTGAGCAGTTGAAAAAGGCGCTTAGCAGTTTCAGGGAGCTTTAAAACATTTGACTCCCTGAAATAACACAAGCAGAAGTTCAGCATATAGAACTTGCATGCTGACCAGAGGCATGGCAAATACAGTTCTGATTTATTTTATTTTTTTAGCAGTCCTGCTGGTAGATGTAAATGAAGCAGATTGAGATCTCACCATGGTTGCAAGCTGTGGCAGAAAAATTAGCACCACACTTTCCAATGGAAGCAGAACAAAAATGTAAAGTCTGCCAATTAAATTGGAAACAGCTCTTAATTTCCCCTCTCCTTCTCCTCCCACAAAGGATGAATGGCTTACTCTTCTGGATGGAACTTTGTGTAGTGACTCATATTTTTGTATGGATTAGTGTGAATATGTAGGTGAGGGAGATGCTGGTATCTGAGAAACTATATATAGTGTCTGGAAGAAGTGTCCTGGAACGCGGAATAAATGAACATTTGATCTGTTCCTCATGCTGAATTAATGGAAACATAAATGCAGAATATCTTCCTCCCTTTACTCCCTTTCCTCCCAGATGCACTCATCGGATACAAAGGAGGCTTACGGTGAACAGAGAACATGCCTGTTATGGTAACGGAATTAGTCACTAAAATGAGGGTATTCCCCTTGCCCGATCTGAAATACGAATGGACAAGGCACTAGGAGCCAGAACTGTGGCACTGCAGACATCAGCAATGAGCATGCTAAGTTTTGTGGTGCCCTTTGTGAGGTGGTTATTGTTCTGATTGGTTTCCAGCAAGGAAAGAAAAGCCTGTCCACCTCTTTGCACTGCACTTCTTTGGTCGGAGGACACTGGTCCGTGCCTTACGCAGCAGCTGGAGGGAAGAGCATCACACACATTGCTCTTCTGGTGGCACTGTGGCATGCCTTGTGTTAGACTGTGTCACCATCATACCTGCTGCTGTAAAGCAATAGGTAGGGCAGCTGCATTCCTGTTTGGCTAAGCCAAAATCTCATGGCTCTGCAGTCATCTATAGCTGGTAACTTGAGCTGAAAGTATGGATTCACATGGGGCTTCTCCAGAGGACTGCCAAGTTTTCATCTCAAGGCTACTGGCTTACCCTCTCCTCTCTACAAACATTTACTATGCATCCATCTGCATCAGAATAGCTTTTAATGGCAGGTCTGGGGAAGTGATTGTCTCCCTGTGCTTGGCACTGGTAAGGCCACACCTTGAATACTGTGTTTGGTTTTGGGACCCTCACAACAAGAAGGGCTTGGTTGGGGGGCTGAAATGTGTCGACAGAAGGCTGATGTGAACAAAGCTGGTCTGAAATACATATCTTAGGAGCAGCTGAAGTTGTTCAGCCTGGAGGCTCAGGAGGGACCTTATTGCTCTTTACACCTACTTGAAAGGAGATTGTGGAGAGATGGGGGTCAGTCTCTTCTCCCAAGTAACAAGCAGTAGAACAAGAGGAAATGGCCTCAAATTGCACCAGAGAAGGTGTAGATTGGATAACTGGAAAAATTTCTTCATGGAAAGGGTCATCAAGAATTGAACAGGCTGCCCAGGGCAGTGGGGGCTCTATCCCTTAAGGCATTTAAAAGACATGTATCTGTGGCGTTTGGGGGCATGATTATTTAGTGTTGGACTTGTTCAGTGCTGGTTTAGTGTTTGGAATTGATGATCTTAGAGGTCTTTTCCAACCTAAGCTATGCTGTGATCTGGTAAAACCCTTCTCAATGAAATGTTCAGGTTAGAGAAAAAAAAGAAAAAAGACAACTTTCTTCAAAGACATTTCAAACTTAGTCATTTAGCTGTGTTTCTCATAAGTGGTAAAAGTAAGGGATCAGTGAATTCCAGTAGAGGAGGTCAAGGAGACAGAGGAGGATGGACACGTGTTGAGCTGGAGTTGCTGCACGTACACACAATAGGATCTCCATCCTCCAGTTTTGTTTACTCTTCTTAGTCTGCAGCAATGTCACTTGGTCCTCAGCAAAAATGACCTTCCACATGGAGTCTCCATTGATGGCAAAAGCGAGAGAGAAAACTGTTCTTGCACCCTTATATGACAGTCGTACCTTAAAATTGGACCTGAACTGTCCTTGTTGAGCAGTTTACCGAAAATCTGATGTAGTTGGGTCATAATTTTTAGATTATTCACCACAACTTACTTTAGCATCTAATTGTAGGGACCGTGTTTTTACATCTCAAACCTGAAGAGATGTATTGTGGTAGTGTAGCATTGTTATTAGGTAAGAAGATTGGAAAATCTGAGGTCAGTTCTGAGCTCCTGGCCTCTGCTATCCTCTGGCAGTGTGTTGCTCCTCTTCTCTGGGAGGACCCTGGCTGTGGGGTCTCCTCAGTTCTCTGCAGGAAAAAAATTCATTTTTCCTTTCAAGCAAGATGCCATGCAAGACTTACTGTCAGGGTGCCACAATACCCTGGGACCGTTTTCTGGAGAAGGGGAAATGCATTTACATTAAAAACACACCAACACCACCAGCAAAAAGAAGCAGCTGCTTCTCATATAAGTGTGGGGGGGAATCCCACAGTGTCTTCAGAGAAGTAGGCTTATTTGGTCATGTGCAGTATCTCAGACCTCCCACCATCACATGTCAAGAAGGTCTGACTTCCATTATAAAACTAGTACCTGGCATGGAATAGAGTTATACTGAAGCCTTATTGCCTAGAAACCCAAACATGGACACATCCAAAATTCATGTCATTTGGTATAATTTCTTGAAAAGAGTTTAAAACTCCAGTGTTTATTTTGGATCCCCAATGCAAGGCACAGGAGGGTATTTTATGATTAATGAGCTTTTCTGCATATGTTTTTTTTGTGCCTCTTGGCATTTAGAAGTCTCACTGACCTAGCTTTTTACTACATTTCTGTCTTGTTGGCATTCTCATCAGTAGTCTCTCCTGAGATGCGAGAATCTACCCTCAACCAGCCAGTCTCTCCTTGGCTGCAAGGATGCAGTCCACCACTCATGTAGCTTTTCTGTCCCATTCCTGCCATCCCTCCTTTTGTTCTCTGCTTTGGTACAAAACAATTCCTGTAACACATAAAGCCGTCATCCTCACCTCGTGAACAGGATCTGGTTATGATGGGGAGCAGCCTTATACTGGAATTTTTGGCTTAACCGAGAAGAGGTTAATTTGGGTACCAGGAGTCTGGCCACAATACTTGCTGCTCATGGGGAGTCAGAATTTCAGCCCAGGCTGGCCCCCCTGCACACCAGGCTGGTGGTCCCAGTCACTACAGCTGCCGTGATGGCAGTGCAGACCTGTCCCACACTGAAACACTGGCCCATAGGAAGAACTGCCCTTCACCTACCTTTCTCTGCCCTCATAAAAGGAGAAACACCGCGTAAAAGCACATGGTTGCTGGTACTCACATGAGAAAGGAGTTTTTCTTCTATGGATTTGTGTGAATTTTATGGATAGGGAGGGGTTTGGCTTAGACATGGGACTGATCCTTCCTCTAAGACAGTGTGAGGAACTTCTGACATTGAAGATAAGCAATTTATCCTTTCAGATGGGAGCTTTCTCAACTGGTGGCAGCCTGTATATGGCACATCAATCACTCTGTCTCCCCTGGGGTTTGTCCCTGCAGCTGCAGACCATGTGCTTGTGTATGTTGCATTCACCAAGGAGGTGGGGGTAGTATCTAACCAGCTGTAAATCAGTGAATCACTGTAGGGGAAATGATTTCCCTTGGGCAGAGGAATGCTGTGCTGGAGCAGAGGCTGGCAGGCCCTCCAGTGGTTCAGGGAACCCATGCTACTACTCTGTGGTGGCTCACCTGGGCTGGAGAAGGGACTCCTGGTTGTCAGGTCCAAGACTGAATAAGTCTTGGGTGCTTCACAGCCACTCTGAAACCATCCATGTCATTTCCTCTGCAACTTTGACCAAGGTGTGGAGGGGCTGGGCAGGAAATGTGGGGACAGAGGGCTGGAGCATGAGCCAGTGTCTCTGTAGAGCGAGAGCAGGGAGATGGAGGACTACTGAAAAATAAGAGTGTGCTGCAGATCAGGCGATAGGTCTCCAGGGACTGGAGCATGAGAAGAGCATGCTTTTGCTTCTCTGTAAGTAGGACTTAGACTTCCTTTCCTGCCTGTCTCCTTACTCAGAGTAGTAAAAAAAAAAAGTCATCTAATCAATCTGTCAGAAGCCCTGCCTGTTGCTTCTGCCCAGCTGAAGAGGCAACCATAAGTTTTCTTTTTTTCTTGGCTGTCAATGCATGAGTGAGTTCAGTCTATACCAGTTTGTTTTGTTCACATACAGCTAGTCTATCTACATAGTAAATATTTTTTGTCTTTCTCCAAACCCTGGATACAACACACCTGCTTTTTACAGTGATAGATGTGTGTTGATTTAACTAATTGTCTTAAATGCAGGAAGTCAGCAAGTAGATGGAGGATTTTAATTTCTTTGAAGCCATTCAGGAAAAGCAGCTGGATTTCTATTCTGCATATGTCCTTATTCCATCCCATGCTTGACTAGTTTGGGAAGTGCTGTGATGAGCACGTTCAATGGTGAGTTCTGTCACCTGCATGAGTGGTTGGATGATCATCGCAGAGGCTGCAGAAGAAAGTGTGCCTGAACGTTTGGGGCAGAGAAAGTGGCTCAGCTTCATTTTTATGGAGGAAGACTTAGAGGTTTGAATGAGCTTTTTCTCTATCCTGGTGAGTAACCCAAAAGAGTGAGGCATTCCAGGATAGAAGCTATTGGAAAAAGTTGCTAGCTGACAGCCCTCTGCTTTGGGGCAAAGGCATCCTCCTCAGAGCTTGGTTTCCAGCGTGGCAAGGGGAACAGAAGAGACAGGATGGGGTAGTTTTTCCTGTGATTGACTAGTGTTAGTCTTTTTGCACCTTGCCCTGAAGCTTCTGTAGCTTTATTTCCTGAAGCTGATAGTGAGGTAGACCATGAGTGTGATCTGAGAAGGCATTTTCTTGTGTACAGTATAAACTATTATACTGACAGTATTTCCTCTGAATGATGCATTTGGGAGTCTTGTAAAAAATGTAAACAAAAAGTACTACTCTGTGGGGAACACTTAGCTTCTACAGAAATGAAAATGAGCAAAACTAAATCAGTGTATTACATCCAGCAGACCACTATCCAATATCCAGTGAAATAGATAAAGGGCTAGCTGTTGATGGGAGATGCCGCATTGACCTGTGCTGATTTAGGGTCCCAGCTCCTCCAAATGGAATAGAAGAGCTGTAGTGAACATTAACACAAAAGCAGCCATTCCCTGTATGGGACAGCAAAGATCATGCTTACAAGCTGTGATCCAAATAATGAAACAGTTTTCACTGTGGGTTTTTGGTGATTATTTCCTTTGCCTGGGAAGGATGTTGTTTGAAAATTGATAGCTCATAAATATGTAGTGAGGCCTTGGTGCTCCGGGCAGTATTATACTGCTCTGAAAAATATATGGCAAAGCTGTTCCAATATGTTTCCTCTTGGATCCTGAATACAAGAAATATCATAGGGGTAGAATGGTACATCAGTACTTGTTAGTGAGATGTGGAAGATAATGTTGATTTAAAGAAATCACCCTTTGGCTGTAAATGCTTTCAGTAGGTCAAGGGGATGGCATAGTCTGGAACAGGTCACAGCATGGAGGCAAAGTGTGAACGTGACCATTAGCAATTGAGTTCAGCAAGGAAGGTATTGTTCATACCTCATGGATTGTGCTTTTCATTTCTTACAAAACCCCAGACGTACCACTTTTAAAGTGTTGGACCTTTGCTTAGTAACACCATCTTTCCCAGAAAATCTATACATAATAGCATTGTTTTAGAGGGCACAAATCCTTGCTTGGGCTACAAACATGTGTTTTGGATGGGATGTATTTGTGCATGGAGTTTTATATAGCAATTGTCCTCTCTGCTTTTGTGGGTAAATTTTTTAGCACTAAAATATTGAGCTGCAACACTGTGCTTCATTGTTAGACTCCCTGACCTTTGCCTCTAGTTGGAAAGGGGGCAGGAAATCTTTGTTTCCTAAAAGCTGCCTGAAGTCACAGAAGAAAGCAGTATCCCTTCTGCTAGCAACATATGAAATGACCTCTTGGTGCAAACAGAAATAACTGCAGCCACATGAAAGCCATGCAGAGGCTTGGTTGTGGGAAGTCAGTGATGATAGGAAGCAAATTAACAACAGGGAACTGGATGGTAATGTTGGTTGTCAGATATGTAAGCTCATAGGTTGCAACAGTTCTGCTTATCAGGATCTGCAACCCTTCTCTTCCCAGTGCAAGGGTGAGCCATGGAGCAGTTCTATCCTCACTGCTTCAGTGGAAAGACCCAGTTGTGAGCAAAAGAAAGGTGATCTTACAGGGAAGGGAAATCAAAATTGTTGCCTCTTTCCAGCTCTTGGATTGTGTAAGAGAACAAAAAGCAATCCAGAATGGTGAAGACAAAACATCTCAGCCTCTCTTGCCAGTTGGAGAACTGCTAATAATGTTTATAGTCCTGGAACAAAAGACAACAAAACAAGTTACTTAAGAAAAGAATCCATCACTCTGACAAAAATAGAGCTTTCAGCTAGTTTTTTGTCTGAGCCTGTGTTTCTTCAACCAATCAATCCTGTTACTGAATAAAACTCTGGAAATAAACTTAACAAGATTAATGTCTGTAACTATTTGTAAAACCTATGTGTTACACAGTCTCCTTAAATGAGATTATGTCATGTTTATAATAGTTACTCATATTTTGTCCCCAGTCTGGTCTAAAATTGAATAGTTTTCATTAATTTTTCTTGCTTGTTTAATTTCATGCTTAAACCAATAAGTTGCAAATCCGCATGACTGCCCACTTATTGTTACACTCGGAATAATTGCACTGAGTCACTGTGCATGGACTCAGATTGCCATAGGGTGTTAATACTTGATACTTAACCCAAGCATGTTTATCTGAGAGCTGGCTCATCAGTCTGTGGAATGCAATGTTTAGTACATGAAGTTCAGCCTAGAATTATTGCAGTTAGGAGATGTAGCCTGTGATCATTAATAATGCCTAGAATTAGTGCTGGTATTTTCAGGGGTGTTAGGGAAATTAGCTGCTAAGTGTGGGAAAATAAATGCAGGGAAAATTAGTGTTAGGCTTTGAGAAAAAGGGGTTTATATGCATTTAATATGGTCTTCCTAAAAGCTTCTTTTTCCTGCCTGTGTTTTTTTTTTTTTTTTAATCCATGTAGGTAACTGGTTTTTGTCTATGCTCTGTCTTGAATGTCTTGGTTACCCAGAGAATTTGGGGTTATACAAGCTAATAATCAATTCCCTTCCTAAATGAAAAGATTTTTTTTTTCATGTCCAAGTTTATTTCCAAGCCTTAGTCCAAATGTTTAGTTCCAAAACTGACGTATTTTTCCCTAGTGAAATTTTCCTCTGTGGCAGAATAAAGACCAGGGAAACTGGTATTTGAAATTCCATTTCACCTTCATTTATTTTGCTAATGTGTTTTCAGATAATTCAAATGCTGAGAAATTTAGTGGCAGCATCACCTGCTGGAGTGTGTTTTACAAAAGAAAAACAAATAATGAAGAGGGTTTAGGGTTTATTTGCACCTTCTGCTGAGGGGCTGTTCTCCAGTACTGAAAGAAGCAAGTGATGTTCTGCCAACTCTTGGCAGGCAGGTAAGAACAGGGAACCCTTCCCCGAGCAGATTCCATGCACCAGCAGGTAAGCAGCTGCTCGGCTGCTCTGTGGGGTATGGGCTGGGTAAAGCCTGCAGAGCTTCTCTTCCTTGAGCGGGGGGGATGATTGCATGTAGGACTTTGTCAGAACCAATACTTGGGTTTCAGCAGAAAAACATCTTTTTTTTTAAACTGCAGTGGGTCCCTAGTTCTTGCTTTTGGGATTACTAGCAAAGTGTCAGCAGCAGGCTGGATGTCATTTTTCGTGGTAGAAGCATCTGTTCAGTTCCTCAGACGGAGATAAAGCAAACTTTGGATTGGAAATCAGATGAGTTTGTCAGTCAGAATAACTGTATTGTGAAGCTCCAGGTGAGGAGTCAGACGGCACTTCATTCTTTGTAAAAACAGAGGAAAGATTTATATGATGTACCACTCTTTCACATTCGTAGTATTTAATGCCATTTAGGACAGTGGCTCCCGACCATGGTGGTTTTGTTAGCTGATTTCCTGTTACTGCAGTTACTTGAATATCCAAAGGAATTACTGTTATGCAGAGACCACTGCTGTCAGCTTAATACTTTGTGTTTCAGTTGGCATTTTTATGTTCATGTATGATAATTATAAATAATGTTTCTTTTAATTTTCCAGCATGTGTATTACAATAAGGACATAACGGGGGAATGGACTGGAGAGAACATAGTTTAAACTATTCTTTCATTTATATACCACTGTTTGATCTCTTGTTGATCGTCTGCTATCTATACAAAGAATGCTTTAGTAAACAATATTGATTTCATAGAGAATGTAGAGGAATTGTATTATGTGCACAAGAGAAGTTTGCATATTTTTTCCAACTGCATTATACTTTGCTTTAGATTTTAAGTACTTTGCATTATTCTTAACAGCAATAACAAATGGAGCATACTGAGGTATACACATACCATTTGTTCTTGGGAACCAGTGTAACATACACGGGTGTCAACTGCGTATCACTGTGGTTTTTAACCAATTTATGATAGTTTTGTTCTGATGCAAAGCCTTAAGTATGCTGGAACCAGGATTGCCGCCCACTTTAAATGTTGTTAGCAGATAGCATTTATTGCAGAGAATTGAAAATCTTAACATTATGAAGTGGTTGTAAGAGGCTTTTGTCTTTCTAAAGCAACTTTTATATTCCATCTGTGTAATATCTACCAGCATTGGTACTGGAAATAATTCTGTAACGTGTAATGTGGGTGTGGAGTTCTACCACGTTAATTAATTCCACTGAGGTCTTGGACCTCCTAGAAAAGTAGAGGCATCCCCTTTAACTGTCCAAGCAGGGTACAACTGACTGAACAGCAGAGTTCTCTCAAAGCTCTTGGTGACCATAGAATCCTCACTGATCCTCTGGATGGAGTCCAGGAAGCCCATCACTTCGAGGAACACATGTGTCAGATCATATGACCTTACATAATAACCACGCACGTGAGAAACCCAGAGGGTGGGTAATCCGTGGGATGTCCAGTGCGATGCTGGCAGTGGACTAGCAACTGCTTGTGCTGGAGAGGTTTGCAAGTGACTACCTTGTGGTTTCTTCAGCTTTCATTTGTCCTCCTGCTTTTCTCGTATAGCAGTTAGGCTGGAAGAATGGGAAGTACGGCTCGTGCAGTCCACTCAAATGTTTCTGGAGGAAGCTCATAGATTGTTCCTGTTGCCTCCAGTCAATTCTTTGGCTGAAATTAGCTTGAAGATTAGAGGAGAGGATACAGCCACAAACATGCACACACAAGCTTACAGAACAATGAACATACCCAGAGAAATTGCCCAGAGTAAATTTTTTGTGTGTCACGTAAACAAACAGATCATAAACATTCAGTACCTGCTTGTTAGGTTTGTTTGTTAGGTTACCCTGTGTTGCCTAAGAGCTTAAGTTAAAACGCTTACCAGTGGCGTGTTTGATCTTCAGGGATCTACTGATAGAAACAGGCTGAACCTCTTCACCCCTTCCTCTGTTTCTATATGTGTAAAATGGACACTACCTGCCTTCCCCGGGGCTTAGAGAGGATTATTTACTCCTTACAGCCAGCTTTGGAGAGGAGAAGCACTAAGCAGGGTGGTGTGACGTATGACTGCTCTGATGGAGATGGGGACAGAAAGGCACCAGGGTGCTCCTGGAGAGGGAGGAGCATCAGCCGGTGAGGACAGGGTCAGGAGAGTCCCTGCGTGGGTGCATGGGGGTGAAGGGAAGGCCACTAGTGGCCACAGGGATACCGGAGCTGCTTGAGGCTGGTTGGCCCTGCTGGGACATACACAGCCTGCTCTTTAAAGCAAGCAGAGTGAGACAGGCAGAGGCAAAATACCCACAGTGTTTTGGTGCTTACGAGCACAAACCTGTTGGATTTAATCAGCTTATGCAAAATGAACTGTACCTGGGACCTGCATGTGCTGGGCTTGCTGGGTGAGCTCAGGTTCTGGCATGGGTGTGTGCAGGTCCCTGCACCTTCCGTGGGCTGAGGGTTGCTGTCTTCAGACTCCATCACCCTGCCCCAGGCCTCCCCCAGAAAACCTACAAGGTCAGGAAAGCCTCATCACTTGTCATGATCCTGCACAAATTTGGTGTTTACCTGGAAAACCATGCTTGGGTTCTGCTTGACTAAGTCAAAACCTAATTCATGACAAGTTAACCTTATGTAGCAGAATTGGGAGAGAAAATGTTCACCTGGCTCTTCCTGCTCAGCTGAGCATGTTTCTTTCTTGTGAGCTCTGTGCCATTCCTGTTAGTCCTTGTTGCCTCTGTGTTCACAGAACCAATTAGGTTGGAAAAGACCTCTGAGACTGAGTCCAGCCTGTGACCAAACACCACCAAGCCATGGTACTAAGTGCTGCGTCCAAGTCTTTCCTTAAATGCCTTCAGGGATGGTGACTTCACCACCTCCCTGGGCAGCCCATTCCAATATCCGATTGCCCTTTCTGTGAAGAATTTCTTCAATCTCTGTAACCCAGACCTCCCCTGGCACAGTTTAAGACTATGTCCTCTAATCCTGTCACTGGTTGCCCGGGAGAAGAGACTGACCCCCACCTGGCTGCAATCTCCTTTCAGGCCATTGTGGAGAGTGATAAGGTCATCCCTCAGACTCCTTTTCTCCAAGCTAAGCAATTCAAGCTCTCTCAGCTCCTCCTCATAGGACTTGCACTCTAGACTCTTCATCAGCTTTGTTACCCTTCTCTGGACCTGCTTTTGCACCTCAGTGTCTGTCTTGTCGTGAGGGTCCCAGAACTGGACACAGCACTCAAGCTGTGGCCTCACCGGTGCCAAGCATAGGGGAACTCTGTTGAAGGGATGCAACCCCATGCTGTTTGCTCTCCTCATCAGTAGCTTCCCCATCATCTGCTGAAGGGTCCTGGTGGCTTTCACCCCCCTGCCATGACTGGTTCTCCTTCCTGCCTATTCCCTTCAGCCTCCTTGGGGATTTAACTCCATGTAGTTGGTCTGGATAATCCCCAACAGATAAAGCAGTGTCTGAAACTGGGGTACAGTGAGCTCCCACACTCTGCAGAACAAAGGGATGCCCAAGTGCATTCCTGCCTTCCAGAGGACTTCAGATCTGTACACTAAAAATCAGCTGGCTTCTCACATTAACTTTTTGGTGGTGGTTTTTTTTAATGCTCCTCATCCCTCCCAAGCAGACAAAAGGCTGTAATATTAGAAGAAAATTTTATAAATCCAGGGAGAACACACTTCTCCTTGTACAAATTAATGGTCTGTAATAACTACTGTGTAGGAATTGATTTTCTGCAGGTAACAACTTCATGGTCTTGATATGATAAGGTAATAGAATTGTGCATTTTGTGTGTAACCCCTGCAGTATTTCAGGGCTGTGATAGAAACAGCCTTTATCGTGCAAGAATAACAATTGCATTCCAACATTTTTAGGTTTCAACATCAAACACAAGAGCAACAAAACAAAAAATCTGAAATTCATTAGCCATTTTCATCTGAGTTTGCCAGGCCCCATGCTGTAAGTGTGGTGGTACTTCAAAGACCATGACAGCTCAGTTTAAAAAAAAATTAAATAATGTCATCCTCTTGAAATATTAGCATAGCAGAAAAGCAAAGGAAAAGCCTCTCTTGGCATCTGCATCTGTGATGGGTGGATGATTCCTTTGTCATCTTGAAGTTCTACCTAAACTTGTGACAGAAAACCCTGGCACTTCATTATCATTAGGCTTCTTGCTGTCTTTTTTTTGGAGCAGTTGGCAGGCTCCTTACTTTCCCCATGAAACAGGGAACCTCCAGCTCACAGAGATCCTGGAAGAATGCGCAAGGAGCTGCATAGGGGCAGAGAGGAGCTGTGAGGTGCGATTCTGTTGTAAATGGGCTCACTTAGGCCTGGGGGCTTGTTGCAGCAAGAAGTAGGGCTTGGATGGCAGGTGGAGTTGGTTCCTGATACAGAGGATCACCACTGTGATTCTAGACAAGCGATGCCCTTAGAGTGCTTACTATGCCCTTCTCTGTGTCGGCTGAAAAAAAGGGTGGAGCATGTAGACAGAACTGCTGGTTTGCCTGGCTGCATGCAAGTCTCGTACTCATTGAAGTAAAAGATGGTTTCTAGAGCCTACATAAAATCCACCCATATGCCTGGGTCCCTCTTCTGTGCCTTGGACGAACTAAACTTGTGGACACGGAGTTAGGTCTGAACTCTGGCTAAGCATTTGTATGTTTAAAGCTGCTGGCAGCCTGAGAGGATGGTCCTGGTCTGTGGAGAGAGGGAAACTGCACTGTGATATCCTGTTTTGAGGGAAGCCATTGGAGAGCGTGACCTCAGGAGGTGCCAGAAGAGACACCAGTGTTGATACCTACTTGGGTCAAGACAGACCTAGAGGGTGAAGTTGGCTTCCCAGGGCAGCAAGAGTGGGCATGGATCAGGTGCTGTGATTCTCCTGGTTGCACAGGTTGTGGTTCTCCTGGTTTTACCCAGAGCTGTTTCTTCAGAGGAGTAGGACTTACCAAAGCCATAAGTACCAGCTGGGCTGGTAGCAAGCAGGTGCTGTTGACACACGAGCAGGGCTGCAGGGCTGTTACCTCCTCTCCTGGTGGGGAGGGTGATGCGCTTGTGCCCCATCCCTCCCTGCTTATGTTATCAGCACTGCAGTCCTGCAGCCAGCTCTTCTCAGTGTGGCATTACAAGTCTCCTCTGTTTTTATGGCCACATTTGAAATATCTCATTGCTTATTATGCAAAGCATCTGCTTTTCATCACTACATCTTTTTGTGTGAATGTTGTATTGAGTCTTCAGTATGTATTTAATATTTCTTGAATGTTACATGTTAATTGCTTCCAATTTTCTATTGCTTCATCTTTTGGCCACTTCAGCGTAAATTATTGTTATAGCTGCCCTTTTGTGAAATGTGCAATGCCTGTTCCTATTTTTCTTGTCAATTTCATTTAAATACTTGGCATTTTAAATAAACCTTCTTGCCTTATATATTTTGTTTAGAACAACAGATTCCCACTGAATCAAAGATGGGAATTTATTTAGTTAATAGGGAGGCTGTGTTGCATTACTGATTGTAAAACAGACTGTTGTAGCCTACAGCATTAAACTGAGAATGGTGCATTTTTTGAAAATTGAAGTTTGTATTTTGATTCTTTTTTATATATCAGGTTCTCAAAAAATTTTATTACTGCTCTTCACGCAGAATTTCACCACAGCAAATGACATGTGCTATTCCCCTAGATCTTAGCCTTTGTATAGGGAAAAGGGTAGAGAATCATCTTCATATTCTTGTTGTATGAAAATGTTCTCCTTCAAAAGGCTAATGAGAGAAACTGGACCTCAGCAAGAAAAATGCATCAAGGTGATGTGTCCCTGACTCTGAAGTTTGTGTGGTGCTTTCTTCAGTGGCACGGGGGAGCTGCTGGAGTCCTTCTGAAACACTGCTGAGTGTCCTCATCCCAAAGACAACTCCTGAGGGATGTAGGGGACAGAGCAAAGTTTGGAAGTTGCAGGGGACTGTGAGAAGGGAGCGGCCAGCAAAGAAACCTGCATAGATGGTGATAAGTTTTATCTCAGCCCACTTACAAAAGCTTGAATTCCCCTTGGATCTGTTGGTGACAGAGTGACAGCTCTTCTGAGCGTGTCCTTTCCCTCTGGAAAGTGAAGGATGGAAAACTTCTTCCTAGGATGTGTGGGAGCTAGTAGACCAGATGAAATGAAGGGTGACAGGAAGGGTCCCTGCTGCAGTGTTAGGGTATTTTATTTAATAAGACAACTGTGCTAGGACTGAGAGGTGCTGATGCTTCCCCACAGTCTCAGATCACTTCTTTCCTGGCTGGCTGGCTGTGCAAATCCAGGTCCTGCTGTTTGCCCTGTACAGAAAGTATTTGGTGTAAAGGGGATGTACACACAAAGACTGGTGTGAGGAAATGCAAGATCTCCCAGAGATAGCACGGAATAGTTTCTTAATGGGGTTGTGGTACAGTATGTTGTAATGGACCTTCAGAAAAGTATGAAAAGTATTTGCCTTGGTGTCTTAATACCCTCTCCAGAGCGGGGAGTGGTCTCCTGCCTGTGCGCAGCTGTTCTGGGCTGGAGCCTCAGGCTCCACTGTGGTGAGCAGCTCCTCTGCATCCTGCACTCATCACTTCCACTCTTGAGATTTTGTATTTAATAACAAGGCCACTCACAGGCTGGGATTTGACACTGTCTTTTGTAAATGAGTGTTTTGAAAGGAAACCAGTGGACTTTGCTGGATGCCCATGAGTTGGTCCAGGTGCTTGTTTCTAATGCAGTGAGTAGCTCATTCATGGGCATAACCCAAAGAGGATGTAATTGGCTGTATCTTTTTTTTTTTAACTGAAAAAAGTATTTTTGTAAGTTATTTTAAAATGGCATTAAGTTAAAAAAAAAAATCAAGCAGGTGCCATGCTGAAACATGTAGTGCTTTTACAGTTTCACAGCATATCTGTTTTCTTCCTTTGTGTTATTGTTCCCCACAAAAGCAAGTGAATTGAACACACCAAGCAAATGACTGATCATAATAACCTTTAAGGTGCTGGATTATTCCTCAGGTTTATGCTGTTTTGGGATGCCTGTTGGTTGCATGCTGACTGTGAAAGAGTTCGTTTATCTTAATAGTCGCAAAACAAAGAAGCACAGGATCAAAAGAATGGGTTACTGTTGAGATGTTATAACCCAGAAATAAAAAATAAATATGCTAAAAATGCCTTCCATTTCTTCATAAAATAAATTAAAACAGTGTTAAACAAGCATCCAGTTATTTTTAGAAATTTCTAGAAAGCTTAGAATGCAAGGACATGTGTGACAGCTACCAGGCCACTGCAAGACCACATGGAAACATTTAATTAAGAGACCGTTTTCATTTCAGATTATAAGATATTATTTAAAACCAATTTCAGCTTGTTTTTAAAATCAGTTATTTTCATCCACTAACCTCTAAACACTGCCTATTTCTGCTTTGTCTGCTCTGCAGGCACTGAGTCTGGGAGAAGGCGAGAGGGGCACTGAAGCTGTGGGTATGTGCCCTGTGCTGCCGTGGCACTATGCACCAGATGGTCCCACCCTGCAGCTCACTTGCTGCTTATTCCCTTTGGTTTCCCAAGACTTACTAAATTTTTTCTTCTATAAATCATGAGTTTCCTTTCCTAGGAATTAATCATTTCACTTATTTTTTGGTTCTATATTTAGTCCTTCCCATTCATCAAGTCTCTCACACGTTAATCTTCCAATATTGGAAGAGATGCATGTATTTCTGTGCCAGTTCAGATCCCTGTCCATATACCCCAATTTCCTCTCTTTGTTTGGGTGACCAGGAACAAGATGCTCCAGACGAAGGAGCAGTACTCCTGCCCCACCTCGAATGGCAAATACAACATCCTGACAGCCTGTGGTATTTTCATCCCTTAGTTATTGGGTCAAGACTGGAGAGACATGAGATGTTTGTGTTCTTTTCCATGTCTTGCTGAGATGAGAAACTCATGTCCATTCTCTTTTTTAATCCAGATGGGCTTTTGTCCTGCCTGGTATAAAGAGAAATGAATTACTTTTGGGTAAATTGCATGTTGTATAGAGCATTTTTTTCACATACTGAATTTTTATTTGGGTGAAATTTATTTTCTTCTTGAGTTACAAGAAGCGCAATCTCCTGGTTTATCATCCCAGTTTATTTTCTAAAACATGTATTTTGAGCAGACCAAATGAAGCATGCTCTCCAGAACCGGAGCACACCTTCCTGCCTCTCAACAGCACTAGGGCATAGGTTTTGCTGTCTCCCCTTTTTTGGATCATGCATTGCTGGAATGCCCCTTTTTGGAGCCCTGGTATGGGCTGGCCAGGCACTGGTCCTGTGCTGTCCTGCCACCACAGGAGGGCAACCCATGCCACCCCTGGTGGCACCACAAACTGCTGCTTAAATTGGAGAGGTGTTTGTCAAATGACTTAAAGGCCACCACCGTGTGGATGCATTTCTTGTTTGTTTTTTGGGGTTTTTTTGGGGGGATTTTTGACAAAACAAGGTAGAGATATCTATCAGCTGAGTGGCCTTCTTGAATGGAGGTAGGACAAGGGGTAATGGCTTTAAACTGAAAGAGGATGGGTTTAGATTAGATATTGGGAAGAAATTCTTTCCTATGAGGGTGGTGAGGCACTGGAGCAGGTTGCCCAGAGAAGCTGTGGATGCCCCATTCCTGGAAATAGTCAAGGCCAGGTTGGATAGGGCTTTGAGCAACCTGGTCTAGTGAAAAGTGTCCATAGCAGGGGACTTGGAACTAGGTGATCTTTAAGGTTTCTTCCAACCCCAGCCATTCTATGATCTCTGAATAAGAGCTCTTTTGTTCCAAGATGCACCTGCAGCATCTATGTAGATTGCTTTATTTTACTTATATCTATGAATTCTACAGAAAACTTTATAAAAGTCACATCAGGTCTTTTAAGTGATTCTCCCAACCAGCCCCTGGCTTAAAAACACTTCATGGAAAGGATGAGGGGGCGTGCTGAGGTGTTGACATGTGCAGCATGAGTTGGGAAGACCTGAGGCTCCTGTGTCCAGTGGAGTAGGGCTTCCTATGGTACAAACCTGGCCTGTAGAGCCTACAAGAGAGTGTGACAAGGGGGTTTATAGCTCTGGAGTTGAATGCATGCATGCAATGCCTTATTTTTGGCAACGTGTCCTGCCAGCATCTCTTATTGTTCCATGACTTACTCAGACATGTGAATAACTTCCCACTTCTCAACTGCAGGTTGACAGTGGTGCCCTTTGTGGACTTGAGTGAACTCCTTTAGAGTACATAGTGTTGCTCTACCTTCAGTGTGTGTACAAAACTGCTCAGATAAAATAAATTCATTGTACCTCACTGCAGCTGTCAGTTAAAGGAAGTTGTGCATTTTTCCCTTCAGTTTTGGGATAATTTTTCTTCAGCCTTTCCTTCTTTGAAAGTCCTATAGCATGCTACTTTTTAGATCAATCTCTTTCTTTACAGAGGAAAAATCACTTTCTGATTATTTGTGTTCAGAATTATGCAAAGGAGCTGCTGAACATAAACATGCAACTGTAAGTGCCATAGAAATGTACTCTACAAAGATTCCACTGTTAACCGCACCAAAGAAAACAAAAATGCAAGGTTATTCAAATCGATGTCACGTGCAGGAAGTGACATTTAAATTCTTACTCATTTAAAATTAAGCCATCTTACCATTTTCCTCTTCTGAAGTGTTGAAGATTTTCCATTAGTTAAAGGGTTGCCTTGCAGGCCTTCAAGAATAAGTTTTTCCATTATTTTTTTTAAAGGCTTGAGCTGCAGGGTTTTTAAAAATGATAGCATGCATGCAAGTGTGAGAACTGTGTACATTTAATTGGCTATTTGAGAAGCTGTGCTAGAAGACTGACCTCAGAAGCATTAGGAAATGGCAGTTCCACTGCTTATATTTACACTTCATAAAAAGTATTGTTTAATTCTTGGAAGAAGAGGGTGTTTCAGTCTTGCTCAGTTTTTGTCTTTGTTCTGGTTTGCTTTGCTTTTGTTGGTGTTTTTCCTTGTCCACTTCAGTGCTGGAATAAAGTACTGAAACAACTCTGTGGTTTATGGCTTTTACTCCGAAGTTTTTCATTTTTTCATTGTGTTGAGCCTTCTGTAAACAGATTTTCTTGAATCCAAACAAAAAGCTAGGGTTGCAATGTGGAGCCTTTTTTGCCTGCGAAATCATCAGGGTCAAAATCACTTGCATTCATCCAGTCCCAGGGGCAGTGGGCTTGGGCTTGCCCAAGTGTTGACCTTCCCCACTGCTCCTGGCTGAGCTCCTGCCTGGATGGTATCCTGAGCTGTCGGTCCCCTCCACCATTCAAGTTGTCTAAACAAGAGTGCTCTTCTTACTTTTTAAAGGAGTGTTGCTGGAGGAAGCATCTTTCCTTCCTCTTTGTTGCAATTGCTGATCCTTTTGCCCACAGGTTGCACTGTGTTGAACGCAACTGTTGATGCTCTTCCGAAGCATGAAAGGACAATGCATTTGTTTTGTTTCTCAGGTATCTGCCTGAAATATTTGATACTGTTGAAATATCGAGATGTTATCTCAATCACTTTTGTACTTGAGCATTTCTCCGTTGCTAAGATTGAAAACAAAACCACCAAATCTGAAGTATGAACTGTGTTTCTAAAGAAGTATAAAATTTAATATACTTTTAGCTGGTAACACAAGTGCTAACTGGTGTAATTTTTATAATTACTGTTGAATCTTGTTTATTAGATTATGTGTGTGTTCCTTGTATCTACCGTTTATCCACAACATTGAGGAAAAACATGTCTTCATTTCCTGTATATTATTCTGTCAGCCAGAAGTGTTTCCTATTGGAAGATGTTAAAATACAGTGTATCAAGGAGAAAATAAATTAAAAGATACTCTGTTAATAAAAAGGGGGGAAAAAAAGCTAAAATCCTGTTAAATAATTAAGATGCTTTGGGCTTTATCAGGATTGACAGTGTTCTTGCCATAATATACATATGCAAAAACTGTAAGAAGTTTAATATTTTATAGCAAGGATAACTCCAAACCCTAAATCTACTGACTTGTTTCTATGGTAACAAATATTGAAATATGTCTAGCCAACACTGTAGGTTCCCCCTATTTAATTTCTGTCTATGGGTTCCAGGAATTTGTTAAGGCTGTAGAATCCTTTTAAAATTGGTACATTCTGTGGTAAAATTCCCTAGGATTAATGTTGAACACAACTCTAAATTTTAACATAAACATTTCTTTGAAAGAGATTTCTTAGCAAGTGAGGGATTAGAGTTTTATTCTAAGACTGTATGTGCATTGATCTGGTATTTTTGTTCTTCATTGGCAAGTTGAATTTTTTTTTTTTCCTGTGCATGACTATACTGAAAAAATGGAGTTTCAGTCTATGGATTCTGATGAAAATATTGATGTCTGCTTAACTGGATGAGTCTGGCTGGAAGACAATTATGGCATGAAGTCAGCACCTGCAGGCTTTGGTTTAGTGGTCAGAACTTCTTGGCCAGGGCTACTTTTTAGGGATCCTGTCCGACTCTTAAGATAAAAATGATGATTTACAGGGAGCTTCAATCTTTATTTCAATTAGTTGCACTTAACTTTTTTCTAAGTGTCTGTTTGACATCTTCTGGTCATTTTTCTTTTGAGGGCAGCCCAGCAGTGTTGGGAAGTAATCTGAAGTGTTGGCTGTGAGATTCCATTTCCCCAGTGGTAACTGAAACCACAAGCACCTAGTCCCAGCTGTAAGAGGAAAATTTTGAAACTTTGAAGTGAAACATCAGGTTGATGCAATATTTTGCATCTGGTTGACTAGCCAGAGTTAGATGCAGCTGGAAGCATAAAGACTTCCTCCCTCAGCCTACAGGGACTCTGGTTTCTGCTGGCATGTAGTAAAGATAATGAGGCAGCAGAAAAAAAATTTCAGAAACTGGGATTTGCGCTTAACAGCTGTGTTTCAGGAGCCTTGGTTATGGACTAAATGCATGTTTTCTCATAGGGCTAGTAGCATCCAACCTTTTTTCCCTCAAAGAGACTTATAGCAGGGGACTTGGAAATCAGACCCAGCAACCTTAACTGATGCCTCACAGGGCAAGGAGGTGCAGCTGGCAGTGAGTGAAGTACTCAATAAAAGCAGAAGGTGGTGTTCAGAAAAAGTGCAATTCATTCATTCATATCTGTCTGGAGCAACAAGGAAGAAAGTGGGCTATTTATTGGGCAAAGGATTATCTCCACAGTCCTGTGTGAAAAGGAATGATTTCAGTGTGAGCCTGAGGCAGTGATTCCCTCCTAGTGCTGGAGGAGCTGACAATTCTGCTTACACCTCAGGCAGAGCCAGGCTGAAAGAAGGGGAGAGTGTATGTTCACAAGGGAACATGAAAAGAAAACAACAGATATCAATGCTATTTAACTGTATTGTGAGAAAAATATCCTGTCACCTCACAAGCCCTAGGTAAATATCCAAAACCTCTTTTTATTACAGTAAACAATATGTAGAAAAAGAATTGAGGCAGTGTTCATGAAGAGCTTGCTTTAGGTTGGATATGGGAGGCTCGAGAGATGTTCCTGTGGGATCATTCAGGGTTCACAGTGGCAGGCACAGTCCCACCACCACTGCTGGGACTGAAGCCCCTTCGCAGCAGGCAGCTCCAGTGACCTGACCAGTGCCCTGCATGCCTCCCTACACACAACACACTCACACAGTCCAACGAGGTTTCCTTACTAACTCAGCACCAGGTTTCCCCAGACATCTGGATCTTTAAAGCAGTTTAATCATGGTGCAGTAACATAGAAACAGGAGCCCCACAGAAACAAAGGAAACCCTGGGCTTTCTTACACTTCCAGTCTATGTGCAAGATAGTCTAGAGTCTTCCTGCTGATTCACTGGCTCCTGCTGTGTCTCTGAGTGCCAGTGACCTGGCTGGCACCACTGGTCCCTGTGCCTTCTGTTGTACAAGGGGTCAACAGCACCAGTTTGTGGCCTCTTGCCTGGTGCTCCTGCTACCCAGGGCACAGCCTGCAGCTTTCAGACTGAGCTACCTGCACTGAATGTACTCCTTAGCAATCCCAGCTGTCATCTTGCTTCACTTTGGTGTGTATTTATCTGACCCTGGCCTGAGATACTCCTTTTTCCGCCGTGTGTGTCCTGTGATGTTCTTTGAACTAGCATGGGCTGTGGAAATAGGAGCTGCAGAGTCACCAACAAAAAATGTTATCAGCCTCCCTATGTCATCAGTGAGTTGTATCACTGTGCTGTCTGAAAGCTCTCGAGAGTGTGTGCTTTTGTGGTACCCAAAGTCCCTGGGGTTTCTCGTACTGGGAAGTGTTATGGCCGTTGTGGGAGTTTTGCCTTCATGCACCCCTACACCTTGCAGTCAAGAACAGTGATGTCCACTCTCATCAGTATTTTGAACTCTCCAGGCTTTCTCCCAAGTCTGTGGAAAGACTTTTGATCTCTGCAATGGGCTTTACCCAAGGGGCCAATTTAAGTGATAGATGCATATTCCTGTTACTCTGAAATGATGCTTTTCTGCAGGGCTGCCTTTTTTTTTTTCTTCCTCTTTTCCTTTTGTTTTAATGATGAAGTTTCCCTTTTATTGAAATAGAAAAGAAAACAACCTCCAATCTTTTAACGACAAGGTGAAACTTGTCTTTTCAGGATGTGAAGTCTCCATATGTATTTGTAGAGTGCAGTGAGGGTTGTGGCTGAGGTGAAAGCCTTTTTAATTTGCTTTTTTTAATATCCAAACACAAATTCAGAAGAAAATTTTCTAAAGGAAACTGACTCAATACTTGCTAGAAACAAATGAAAAAAATTTGCTCTTTGATTTCTTGGGTTAAGTGTGGTGCTTGGCAAAACCATGGATATGCTCCAGCCCCAACTTTTTTGTGTAGGTAACAAAATGATTCTGTTTTGAGGCCTTTTTCACATCACAGTGATGGACTTGTTAAATTTATTTTCAGGAAAAGAGAGTAGGATTATACATGTGCATGAAGGCTGTGAATACTCCCATTGCATTAGGCTTGTAATCTTCCACAGGCAGAACAAGCCTGCTCCCTGTAGTAAGGCCAGTTGGTAACTTTCAGGAAGCTTTCATGATGGACAAATGTGTCCACACCAGTTTTTCCTTACTTTAAAACATCTGGTATATATCAGGGTCCTACTCACCCTTTCTGACTCTTGGAGCTGTGAAATGAAAAAGTAACTTGTATTCTTCTGTGACCGATTTACATGTTTTCATATGGTCTCTGTGCAATCAGACACATCAAAATATGCTTTGACTTGCTCCTACAGTTTGAAAAAATACTGTACTGATGAACTGTGTAGTAAAATCCTGCGGAGAGTGAGCACGAGTTGAGGGGAAGCACACGTGTGGTAAGATGCCAGTGGTTGTATGGACTGCTCAGCACAAGGCAGAGATTAGCCTTCACAGTGTTCATGCAGAACAGGTAGTCAATGTTCTTTTGCAGACCTAATGCTAGCATTTCCTCTAACATAAGCATGCCTAGAAAGATGCATACCAGATGATTAAAAAAAAAAATAGGCAGCGTGAGTACATGCAGAGAATACCTGCTTTGTTACGGGAGCATGTGTTTCCTGCAGGAGAGGAGAAACAAGGATTTGTAGAACTGTATGTCTTTTTAAATGTCTGTGAGTGCTTAGTGCTTTCCTGATAGTGTGGGTAGTTGGATTTTTTCTGATAGGTTATTTGGAGGCCTACAGTTTGGAACAGAAGGTGGATGGTAAAACTCCATAAGGCCTTTTATGTGATATTCACAACAATAATTTTACCAAGAGTGTCTCCCTGCTCCATTTCCCAGATGATTAAAAATTCAGTTTCTTATTTTTGCATGCTCTGGAGGCAAAATTTTGAGAGGTCAGGGGTGACTCTGTTGCAGCTCCTTTTCTGTCCTCAATTCCCTAGCCTTATGGTGAAGTGTTTTTAACTGTAGTTGGTTCTGCCGTAGTGGTTAAAGACAGAAAATGTTTAGCTTAACCCTGAGGCAGCTCCAACTTTGTGCTGGATTAATTAAAAAGTAGTTCTGTGCCTTCTGCAACAACAGTGTTTGAGAGGAGAATGGAGGAAGGAGTGCTGTGCACTGGGGGCAGGAGGGCTCATCATGCCAGCCAGGATCCCTGGTGTCTGCCAGAGATCCTGGCACTTAAGGGCAGTGTGTATTTTCTCCCAGGTCTGCCACAGCTCCTGGAGCTGAATTTTGCTTGCAATGGTCTGTTTGTAAGGGAGCTGTTCCACTGTCCCAGTGGTTTTTTTCTTTTTAAAGTTGTTTCAACAATCCCCTTTTCCATCCTGGGGGGGAGAAGAAAATAGCCCTTTGGAAGAGGGGCTAGGTAACCAAGTTCTGTGCTTATCCTCCATGTTATGTACTTTGTGCAAGTTAAAAGGCTTGTTCTGCCTTTCATCTTGTGTGCTGTTTTCTGCAGATATTTCCTAACTTCTCCCATGACGTTTTTGCCTGGTTCTTCAGAAGATTGTATGGACTGAAAGAGACTATTGTTTCCACAAGAGTGCAGGCATGTGCACATTGGCTAATCTGGTTGGTACAGGATTTCAGGAGTGGGTGTTGAACTGAGGAACAGGGTTGGGATGTGTGCGCCTAGAATTCTTGTGAACAGCATGCTCTCCTATTCTGTAAATAATATCACATTTCACTTTCTAGGTTTACCATTCATGTTTCTCCAAAAGTTGAACTCCCGTACCATGAGATGTAAACAAGGAAACGGCATACAGGAAGGTTGCAAAAGTTTTGGTTAGCAGGGATTAGAAAGCTGATCTGGTTTTCAGTCCTGCACCTGGATAAGTGTCAGCTACTTGATTGTGTGGAGACTCAGAATGTTTGTTTTTCATAAACATCATATGTTTAGAATGTTGTCTTTCTGGTGTTTTTCTTCCCCAGTTTTGAAGTACAAGATAGGCAAATGAATACATTTTAGCCTGGTGTTTAGGAGGAGGCAGACTTTGGCAGTCGAGGTGCATTTGCCAGCTCTTGAGAAACTGCAATCTGAACCTTGCATTTGCAGAAAACTCCTTCTGCAAAGCACTTTGGATACAAGACACCAGGCGATATTCGTTGGGGTTTTGTTCCATTTGGATGATATCACCAGGGAGCAAGGAAACCCCCAGTTGTTGTTTTTGTTTATAACCAGCATCTTGTCAAATGAAACCTTGCCACATACTTGTTTCCCCTTTTGGGAACATTACCTAAAAGATGATGGTGCTGGGATAACTCCAGCTTCCTGGTGGTGACCCAGATCTCTGCTGGCAATGAGATCTCTATCTCCGCTGGGCACGGAGCGAGAACAGCAGTTGTGTTTTCGGCTGCTGATTCGCGGGCATGTTCCCATACAGTGTTTCCAGGCTCCTCAGAGCGCCTTGGCTATTGCTGCTGACGTGCCCTTGTCTGGCGGCAAAAGGCGGGATTTCATTCCACTGTTTGGTTTCATGTAGGTCTCGTAAGAGGGTCTGAGGCAACTTTAGTGTTGTTAAATACTGCTTTTAGAGTATGAGACAGCATAAAAATCCTTGTAGGTTTGTTTGGGTTTTTTGCAGCAACAACACTGTATAACTGACAATTTGCTGCATCTTGACTTGATACAGTTTCCTTGCTTGGTCAGGAGTAGTTGCTGCTTGTAAAACACCTCCTTGGAACTAGAGGGTGCAAGCTGGGAAGACTGACACTTGCTGGTAGTTTAAGAATTTATGAGGATTTATTCTGTGGTTTGTTGATGGGATTTGGCTGGCTGAAATGCGTGTTGACGGATGCACAGGAATTCCCAGGTGTTGATAAAAGCACTTGGCAATAGTCAATCGAAGAGGATAGAGAAGAGAGATAGTGAAGTGAGGAGGACTCGAGGGGTAGTCTGGTTTCTTTCCATCTATGGGCTGTCATATTTAACAAAGAGCTGACAGCTTCACCCATAGTCTTGTGTGGTTTTAGCACCGCTAGACCAACCTGCTGAGTTGGCTATCCTTGAAGGGTTTTTCCAATGCTTCTGTTGGATGCAACATGGGTCAGCTTCCTTGCTTCACAGCCACCTCACTGTTTGCCCAAGTAGTGTTTCTGAAACTGCATGTCCTTTTCAGCAGCTCATGGTCACAGTATGGAGTACTGGAAGCAGTCTGTGAAGCTATCTTTTCCTGTCCAAGACTCCTTTTGTGTTAAAGTCCTTGCTGGCATAGCCAAGGATGTTTGAGACATATTTCTGCTGATGGTTTTCTGCTCTGCACTCCCGAGGATTGGATGTAGGGCAGTTTGGAGGGTTCCTCACAGTGGAACTCCCTATTTACAGTCAGTGAATTCATTAGAGCCCTGAATTATTTACCTTAAAGAATTCAAGTCCTGAATTATTTACCTTTAAGGTCTGTCTTCCTGTGCTGTGCATTTGGTTGACTGTAGACCTGTGTTCCGTTATATGCTATGAATGTCTAAGGTAGCTTAATATCCAAGGCAGTTTCAGCTATTTACTGTTAATTTTATTTTCATACACAAATACATTGCAACATTACAGCTGATCTTTAGGGTCCCTTCCAACCCAAAGCACTCTATGATTCTCTAAGTTCAGAGTGGTGCTCTGATATAAAATGGATTTCTGCAGATCTTGTAAATGCATAGACAGTTTTTGAGTATATCACACTCTTCTCTTCCTGCAAGTTGCCTGCCTACTGCCAGCAGTAGCTGCAAGCCCTGGGCAAACTCTCTATTCAGCATCTTGTTTTTTCCCTGCTGTCCTCTGTTTGGCCCAAATTTTTATTTATGGCACAGTACTCAAATCCTACTGAAGAAGTTTGTAATTTCTTCACGATCTTACTCTGTTTACCAGTGTCAGGCTTCAGGATTTGACAAATGATTTGGGAAGTGCCACTTCTCTTTACAGGAAGAGACTTAAAACAAGAGGACAAAGCATCCTGAGGATCTTACAGCCTTGCTGCTGAGATGTCTCTGTACTGTATAGTACTTTGTGCACTGGAAATAAAGTTCCCTTCTGCTGTGACTGTTCATTACTTTTAGTTGAGAGAAGCCAGGGTTTCAGGTTGGTTAGGAATTCACTGTTAATGGCCACTTGAGGGATACTGAGTTTAAATAACTGGTGTAGTGGTTCACTGGAGCTGCGTGGCAGCTCTCCAAGGCACAGCTCATGTGCCTGGATGCTGAGAGGGTGGCAGGGAGTATCAGGGTGGCTGCCATCCTTGCTGCCAACAGCTGTTAGAGTTGTCATGCACTCTTATCCTGAAGCCCTGATGCTCAGCTCAGGTATATCCCATGTGCCAAGAGTGATGGCAGCCACAGCAGGCAGCACTCACCTGCCACATTTGCCTCCCTTTTGAGGGATGAGTGCTTGAACTCATCCATGTTCTCTCTTGCAACATACCTGTGGTACACCAAAGATTTTTGCAGGAAGAAAATAAATGGCAGCATCCACTGGCATCATAGAATCTTGAATGTGATTCTTTGGCAGTGCTGCAGCTGCACAGCCACCATGCAGCCCTCCCTGTCTCACCCTAATTCTTGCTCTCTCCCCATCCTACCTCCAATTTTCTGTTCCCATTAAGTGAAATTTCTTGTTTTGACATGTTTTTCCATGCCGTCCCCTGGCCCAGATCTTGGCTGCTCTGTTTTGAGCATATGTGACTCCAGGCTGCAGGAGAGAGGTCACCTGGATCAGGAGACCCTCCTTGCTTGAGAGTTGGCCCTGCCCTGTGGTTGGCAGCAGATGCCAGAGGCAAAGGTCGCCTCTTTTCTCCTCCGCCCTGGACTAGACTGTGTTCTTTGCTTTATGTGGCATCAGGCTAAAACCAGGTTTAAACTCTGTTCCAGAGATTGCCAGAATTTGGTCTTTCCAGCCACTTTTTTGGGAATGTCTCAATCAGACATGACCATGACCAAAATCTTGTGACAAAACTTTCTGTCAGTCATCCATGTCAACAATGGACAGAGTGTGCCAAATGCCTGAGCCCTGAAACGCAGGAAGGCTATCGCAGCCATATTCCCCACCCTGTGCTGTGTGTCTTTCATTGTGTATGCCCTTGTGAAAGTAGGCAAGGGATCATGTGCACATGGTTGAGTTGCATCTCTTTAAGTAAAGGGGTTTGTTTTGTTTGCTTTCAAAGAAAGCAATGAAATACTGACACTAATGGCATTTCCAGTACTGAAAATCCAGTTTCCTTTACTTATGATGTGTCTTCTGGCTATTCAGGGAGGTTGGGGGTGGGGGGTTGAGGCTGTGTCTTCAGTTGGATTTCTATGGTATAGGCTTTTTTCTTCCTTATTTAAATGTAGAAATGTCTTCTATGAAGTGTATTGGCAGGAGAATTTGACACTAAAGCTTAAAGCTACTAATATGGGAAGCAAAGAGTAAACACAGACACTAAAAGACCCTTCTGAGAATTTTAAGTGGAATCACTACTTAAATAATGTTGTAGGTACAGAGTACGGGGAAACTTTATGATTAAGTAATCTACCATCAATGCAATTTTGCGAGTATTATTTTTACATCACTGCTGTGGTTATTAGTGGTATGTATTTGCTGTTGACACTGAAAGAAATTTAATTAGCTTTCTCTCCCTCCGTATTTCTGCTTTTGGTGGCACTGTCTGCTTGGCATTGGTCCTGGTGCTGCCAGGCAGGATGCCCTGGGAGGAGGGCAGAGGATGTGGGCATAGGAGAGCTGTGTTCTCCTGTGTAGCTCTACAAGTGATGGGCTGTGGTATCTCATCTGCCTTTTCAAACTGGCGTCTGTTGCTTCTATTTGATCAATGAGCGATTTTGGGGAAGCACTTTTTCTTGTTTAATGTTTTTATGAGATGAGGCAGAAAACAAAAGACCTGAATATCTACTGCGAAACTGCTGTAATGCAAATAATAGATAATGGCTTGCAGTTAATCAGTTTTCTCTTTTGTGTTGTTTTTCACACAGAGCAATGAGGCAAGAGAGAAGTTTTTAAAAACAGAAAAATGTGATTGCATAAACATCGTTGTTGGCAGGAGGACTCGGTGGATTCAGGTAATAATGTGACACCACTTTTTATTCTGCTTTAAAAACTGGCTGGGTTTCAGGCTGCCGGTGGCCCTTTGTCAGAGGCCGAGGAGTAGAGGAAGGTGACAAGGTATAACAAGACCCAGTAGCTGGCTGTTAATTCATTCAGACTAGATGAGAGGGTGTGGGTGTTCCCATAGTGCTGGTGGTTGGTGAATAGGGGAGTGATGCTGGGGCTGCAGTAGCTTCCTTCTTTATGTCAGGCTGGTGAATCTGAGACTGGGTTTTTTTGTTTTGTTGGGGTTTTTTTCATGGGTTTGTTTTTAAGCCTAGGAGATTATCTCCTTCAACCCATTACAGCTGCGTCGATGTAGGTGGGGAAGCTCCATGCCTGTTTCATGGAAGAAGGTCAGATGATTAGCTGTCCCTTCAGACTGCAGAACTCTGAATCTATGAATATTTCCCTTGAATTCCCCCTCTAAAAGGATTTCTGGATCAGAGCAGATCATTATCTGCTGAAAGACCCAGACATAGACCTTTAGAGAACTACTGCTGGTTGTTTTCTGTGTGAATGAAGACAATTTCTCATTGCATGGTTGTAGGAAACCTGGTGCGTGATGTTTGAGCATACTACTAATGTTTGCAACATATTATCTTAAAATAATGGACTTTAACATATTTACATCCTCTTTTTGTAGGAAAAGTAAATTGCTAGCTAAAATGCATCTCTTATGGTTTAAATCATTTTATTTATTTCCCTCACTGAAGGGGAGTGCAAAATGAAGGCAGGGGGAGTTTACAGTGCTAATTGCACTCCACATTTGTAATTGGGAGCAGATCCTATCCTCAAGCGTCTTAGGCAATCCTAGTGAAGTCATCAGGCTTTTCACAAGCATATGGTTTTCCCCACGCCTGTTTGATTCTAGGATAAGGGCCTACAGTGTGCTTTTTCGTTCACTGATTTCTCATATGGAGCAAGTTTGAAAAATATGCATCTTTTCCAACACAGACTCTTGGTTTCCAGCAACGGTTGAAGAGGTTCTGCAGTATTTTACTGAGAAACAGATCAGTGAAGCTCATTGCCTTAGACTGAGCTGTTTCTAACTGGCAAGCGCATTTTCTTCATTAGGTGCAAGGTGGAGAAAAAAGCAGTTGTGGCTTTGCATTGCTGTAGTCATGACCAAAAAGGATGTGAGGGGGTGTGGATTTGATATTTCCTAAAGCCAGCTTCTTTTTAGTATTAAATTGCATACTCCAGGAAGCTAGTTGCTGTATCAACATTGGTATAATGACACATTATTAAAAAAATCAATATCCAGTCATAGAAACAAGTCTTGGTGTAAGCAGTCGGGTGCTTACAGCTGTGATTTGTATGTATTTGCAAATGTAATGGGCTTTTTTTTTTCCCTCGTAGCACTGGTAACTTGGATAAACACTGTATGTGTGAGTCATTGCGGAGTATAAACTTATTTTAAAGGAGCAAGTGCTGGATTTGCTGAATATCCTATTGCTTGCATCCCTGAATACTTACTTGTAATGGGTCATGATTAATCTTAAATTGGCCAACCTGAGGGGAAAATTACTGCTGATGTCCCATAGGTACTTCAGAAACAAACGGAATGATGGAAGTGCTTTAAAAACATAAATAGTAATTAGAATTCACAAAATCATAAAGCAAACATATGGTACAAGGCCTTCTAAAATATAACACTTGAAAGCTTTTTTTATCATTTCAGAAAGAGCTTGTTTAGTTATCACAGGAAAAGTAAATATTTTCATTCCTTTTTCTTCAGCGCACTCTCATTCCATTCCTCTTTCTCCTTTTCTTTTTTTACTTCTTTTTTTTCTCCCCAGAGCCTTCTTATTTTGGTGGGACAGGGGACCAACACCTAATGTGCATAGAAAGCCCTACATGAGAGCAGGAGATAACACTGCTAATGGTCCTCCTGTTGTTAGGTACATTCCTGAGGTCCTTTTGCAATGTCGGCATGGAGTTGATGTAATCCAAACTGAACATTCCCTGTGCGCATGTGTGCGTGAGCGAGATGTGATGGTCACTGCAGCAGCTCCTGGACCACTCAAGAACACACTTATTTTTTAATGTGATACCCCAGACATTGGTGATGAGGGATGCAGTCCGTCTGTGTACACATGTGCAGCTCACGGAGGGCAGAACAACGCAGCATCCCTGCTCTTCTGGTGAACCTGTGGTGGGGTGGCTGTGGTCTCCACCGCCTCGAGCCATCAGTGGGACAGGGAGGCAAAGTTGCCGCTGGAAAGGCACGAAGGAGGAAGATGGGGAGCAGAGGAGTGGGGAGCCGGCTGGGGATCGGGGGCCACGGAGGAAGACACAGCTCCAGAGGGAAATACTCTGTGCTTTGCAGTTGCTTGTGTGGATAGAAACCAGATGGTGCGCTGGAACACCCGCTCGCTTGGGCGGCGGCGGAGCCAAACATATGGTTAATGGTTAGGAGAAAGAGCTTTTCGAGCCAGGGCTTTGCTGACTGCCTCGCATTACAGATTGTTGCAGTGTGTCATTACATTGCCAAGCTAAGTGCTTAATACCCGCTGCGGGCGCTGGGCAGGCATTTGCAGGAAGGATGCAGAGGCTCCCCGGTCAGGGTGGGAAGCTGACATCACGTACGGCCCCCTGCCACACCCCCCCACGCCCCCTTTCCCCTCTGGAAACCCTGTAAATCTCCCCATTTACAAGCCCAAATCCTACAGCAGGCAGTTTTCCTGTTCTGAGTGTCTTTAAACCATTTATTTCCAACAGGGTATAGTTGGTTTTGCCTTTTCTTGAGCCTTTTTTTTGGGGTCCTCAAGCAGCTGAATTCACTGAGGCTTGCAGCACCACGCTTACATGTCCGGCATCCGAAGTTCCTGCTCTGGGATCTTTGGGCGACACCAGACCCCATGTTATCTAAGGAACTGCTGAGCTCATTCATCTCCTTTTCACGGCCCGCTTCCTTTTATTTTTAGCCAAATCCGTCAGGCCTGACAGGCGGGTAATTTGAGCCAGAGAAAGGGCAAAGCTCCAGGTCCTTTCCACAAAGCAATTCTTCTCCTCCCTCCTGGGAAGGCTCCAAACTTGGCCTGCTCCAGGCAGATGGATTTGTTGAGTCATGTGAGATCATTTACACAAAAACACAGCGAGGCAGTGAAAAGGAAAAAAAAAAAGGGAAAGAAAAAAGAGAAAAAGGTGGGGGGGAAGGGGTGGGAGAGCGTGCACTGCCGGGGCTGCTGCGAGCGTAGGAAATGTGCTGCGAGGCAGCTAGACAGAGGAATGCAGCAGATTCATTCTTGTATAAGGTAATGTCTCGTTTACAGTACAGGGTGGAGCCAGCACGGAGGAGAAATCTCTCGAAAACAGATTACTCATTTAAAACAAAAATCCTCCTTAAAATAAATAATAATAATAAAAAATAATAATAGTAAAAAAACCAAAACAACAATGCAACCAGCAAGCAAGCGGCGCACACGGGCGCGCAACAAAGGCGGCGTTGTTGACAGCACTGGATTACAGTAGCGGTAAACTCCGGGCTGGGAGGTTGCTGGAAAATGAGTTTGCTCCGTGATGCAACTGGAGTTTGCTTTGTCTGGCTGCCAGTGCAAGTGGTGCGGGGGAGACCGGGAGCCCAGCGGCAGCAGGGCGAGCTTCCCTCCATCCAGGGATGGTTTCGGACAGTGGGGAGGGATGGAGGGAACGGTTAATAATCCTGGGCGGACAGACTGGGGGGGCATCATTAACAGTGACAACGAGGGGAGATATGCATGGAGGGGGTGGGAGAGAACCTCTTCTTGCTTTGGTTTTGAGCTGGTTGTGCATCATCTTCACTGCATCAAGGAGTAAATTGCGTTTGTTCAGTTGAATGTGAATTTTGTTTTCATTTGCAACCTGAGCTAACCTCAGCATGTTGGGTTTTGGTTTTTTAAGTGGGCGGTAAGAGAGAACATGAAACTTGGAGCTTTTCAGATCTTGTTACATCCTAGAGAATTAGGTTGGGTTAATTTATGCAGTGTTCTAACAAGATGCGTTCAAACCTTTAAATAGACTGTATTTAAGTATTGTTAATATAACTCCCAGTTACTCCGGTTTTCTTAGCAAGGCAGTATCTGAATGTTACTGTTTTGTCCCAGTGGTGATTAAAAATAAAGAATAAAAGTAGAAACTGGAACTGGAAATTGCTGGGAAACATGCACTAAAACAAGTCCAATGCAAAGTATTTCCTAAAATTCTCAGCAACTGTTGAGGAACTTGGGGGAGCATGTAAACAAGGGTTTGTATTTTAACATGACCCTCTCCCCTGCTGAGTAGTATCTTCTGCATTGCTGTCTCCACAGCAATGTCTGTTGAGGTGCTTTCCTCTGGGGAGGGTTTGTCTGGAGCCTGCCTCCCTCTAACTTGACCTTGTCTTTCCCTTTTTCTCCTCCTGCTTCTTTTTTTACACTTTTGTCTGAAAGACGGCTGGCTTTCCCAGCCTGCTTGCCCTGCTGGGCTGCGCCACTGAGCACAGCACGTTCGGTGTGGGGAGAGCCTTCCCTTCTCGCGCTTACAGGTTTTCGCACTTGGTGGAAACCTTTTGTGTTTTCTGTCTCTTGATGAGGCTGCCTCATTACTTATGTACGAGGAGCACTTGGCAACACCCCAAGTCCCAGCTGGGGTCCTGCACTGCACAAACCTGCCATGGGTCCCTGCCCACCAGCTGATGTCTGGTGCGAGGATCTGCAGAGGGATAGAAGTGTAAAGATAAGGAGTACAGCCAGGCTTGGGACCTAGATGGTGCAAGAAGCTGTGGCCGTAGCACAGCAGCCTTTAATGGGGAGTGGCTGTAGGTTGCTCCCAGATCCTCGGAAAGGTCCTGGAGAAGGACAGCATTGTTATTTATTCTGTTTGCATAGTTACTGTAACTTTCTTTCCCTTCTTCCCCAAAAACCTAATCATCCTACATTTTCTGTTGCTGTGAGCAACATTTCCTGTTGTTACCCAGAGCTGCAATTCCAGTTAAATTCTCACTTTGTAAAGCTAATCTCCCAGCAGTGGGTGTGGGATTTCCAAAAGAAAAGGCATTTGTGAAGAGCCAGTTTTTAAGATTTTTGTCTTAGAGGACAATTCTGCAAAACTCCTATTTAACTATTCACATTCATTATAGGTTGAAAGCTCTAGCTTCGTCTCTATTTATGGCACTTAGAAGACTTGTAGGTTTTTCATTCCCCTACAGAGTGCCCCACTCCTCAACGTCTCCTTTTTCCGCTTCAAAGATGCCACATGTGTTGCTTTTTGCATCTTTACGTCAGACAACCAGCCCGACTAGGCAGGTTTCGGGAACTGTTCATGACCTGTCTATCGGGAAAATCAGCCTTACTCTTCCTTCCCCCTCTTTCACAGCCGCTCAACTTCCTCTCCTTCTTCTAAAAGTGTGTTGATGCTATCAGCCCCCTAATTCTTTTATCTCACTTCTCCTATCGTTTCCATTCTTCTGTCTGTCTCATGATTAGACTAGAAATTTCTCTGCCGCTGCTGGCCTCTTCCCTCCTCGCACGTACTGTGGCGCTGCCTCCTTTGGGATCTGAGGAGGGATAAGTATGGAGTTCATGCATGTTGAATCATGTCCTGTGTTTGGCATTAGTTTGCACAGGTAGAGGACATTGTCTGTGGTAATTTTTCTTTCATTTAGTAGCTTTAAACTACTAATTCTCTCCATCCTAGTTTGGAGGATGAGCAGGAGGTCCCCATCAGGGCTTGGTAAGGGAGGCACTGAGAATCTCCTGCTGAGGTTGCTTAACCTTCTTATGTTGTGCCAAGGAGAGATGCTCTGGGAAATAACCTCAAAATAAATAAATCCCTAGCCTGCCTTCCTCCTAACAGAAAATTATAGAAGTTATAGTGTAGTGGTGGCAATTTCCTCTTTGTCATGTGTTCATCTAGAGGGCATTTCAGAGGGAGAGGCAAGATTTGTTCTAAACAGATTAATCTAAATTTCTGTGGACCTTTAAATCTGTGTAAATTTTTCTCATCCAGCAATGAATTGGTGCAGCAGTGAAGTGCAGGACTGTTTGTAATGTATTCGAAACCTAGCTGTTTTCTGGATGCGGCCAAATCCTATTTACTGTGATTTCCCTGCTTCCTTTTTCCTCCTGTCAAGCCTTCTGGATAGCGGCTTTTCTTAACAGCTTGTTTGTAGAAACTGCTCCGAAAATCTCCCAGTGGCTTCACTCTTCTCAAAGCAAGGGAAACTCTGGGAGCAGCTTGTTATCTGCTTATCATCCACCTTCCATTTCTGTTAGAGAGTCTCTGTCAGCCATAGACCAAACAAGCTTAAATCTCTTAGCCTTCCATGTGGTCGAGCACAGCAGAGGTAAAAGTTCTTTTGGAGATTAAACTTTGCAGGTTGTTTAAGGGATACATCAATCCAGACATTACTTTGTGTATAAAATTGCCATCTTGAATTCCCTTGGAGCATCCTTAGGGAACCTTGAGAGTTGAAAGATGCTAATGAGGATGTCCAAGCCCCTTCTCCCACTGCCTTTGCAGTAGCAAGTTTTCAAGTCTGTGTTAAAAAATACCAAGTTGTTTTAAGGCTCTGTTCATTTAGTTAGCTTTTCACTGATAGTTCCTGTAGCATTACTAACCGCTAATGTGATCTTTTCGTTTTTTGCCTTGATTTTGTTATAAATTAAATTGGTGTCAGCAAAAGCCGCTTCTGATCAGATACTGTAGAAATATTTTTTTTTTAACCTCTTTGCAGCCTTTGTATGATTAATTGGAACATACTATTGCTTCTTGATAAGTTCATTCATGTTTAATAGCTATTTATGAGCCATATTTGGCTTTTAAGTGGATGTATCACAGCTCTTGAAGAATTTTGGTGGCTAAATAGCTGGGATTAGACACTCCAGTTGCTCTTGCCAATTGTTTTCCTGTGCTCATACTGAACTCTGTCTGTTACAAAAATATTTTTAATAACCTTGTCAGATTTGTTTAAGGAAAAGAGATGTCCTCATTTTTCAGAGAAGTTTATCTGGGAGTGAGTGGAATTATATTGATGGTTTTTTCTCACTGGATCAAATTCTAAGTGCTAAGATGAAAGGCCCACTATTACTTGCAAAAGTAAGACTTGCTTTTGCAGGAGTGGAGTAATTTATCTTCTGTATCTGCTTTGCTAATTGCAGCCTGTAAAGACCCTAAAGAGTCCCTCTAGTCAACAATTTCTTTACTGCAACCAGTGAAAAATCAGATTTAAAATGCACTTAACTGGTGCTCTGTTCCGCATTTAATACGTCTTGATTACTGTGGTCACAGCATAAATAAATATATTTGATTGCTTACTGGATCATGCAAATGTTGGATGCCTTCCTCCTTCATGAGAACACTCCTTGTATCAAAGACAGCTGCTGTCATAGAGCCCCAAGCTGTTGATTAGGTAAAAGGGAATGCCATATATAGGAAAATAAACCAGCACCCACAAGGTATCTTCTTAGTAGAAGCTAATGAGATTTATGTTAGAAAATTCAGCTTGTTGTTTTCTATTTGAATAGTTTTTCAAAATTAATAATAAAATACTGGAAAATGAACTTGTCATGCATTCTGGGCGAACGGCATAAGTAATTAACATGGGATATCTGTCTATTTGGTTTTGGGTTGATTGCTAATTGGCTTCCACATAGTACCGTGAATAGGTTTGAAGCCCCTGTGGTGGGCTTGGACTAGTCTGGACCAGCTCAGACTTGTTGCTGCCCTTCTCCATGGTGTTCACTGTGGTTAATGGTGTCCAGAGGGATGGCAGAACCCAGATAATTATGATTAAAGAATTCTTCTCCTGGGATTCACCGCTTGGACACAAGCATCAGTGAAGCCCTTTTTGCAGTCAGTGATGTTGTAGGCAGTGGGACCACATAGGGAGGATGTCGTGGGTAGCACTGCACTGCTGAGGGTACGGGTGGCACAGCCAGACCTGCTCAGCTGGCACTGTGTGAGCGAGAGGTTGAAAGGACAAGGGTAAACCATGGTCTGAAACAGACTCTTGCCTCTGTCAGGTCTGTTCTTGGGTGACACTCATTTGGTTTCGCAGCTCAAGTGTAGCAAGAGTTTCACCCCAGCCCACAGGCTGACAATCACACGCCCAATGGGAAGTTATTTTTCTGCTGGGTTTTGCCCCCTGTGAGAGTTGACATTGGACGTAACCAGTTAAGGTGCAGAGGTTTGTGGGGTATCATAGCCTGTTCACCATTTAGAATAAATCTTCTGTGATTAATTCCCATGGGGCAAAGGGGGAGAGGATTTCGTGCCCTAAACTCTGGAAAATTTTTAGTATTTAATGCTAATTTTAACCCTGAAGGATCAGTGAGTTAAGTAGAGCTCAAAGTGCTGGAGTTAGCCTTCATCAGGAAACACTGGATAGTATTGCTGAAGGAGTGGTGACAGCAGGGAGTTCCCATATGCATGTAGTTCCACTTCTAGTAGAACTAAAGGTTGGTATTTCCAAACAGAAGTGGAAATGCCCGTGAGTTGGTGACACATATTTTGGTTTTCAGTACAGTAGGTGGCAGGAGAGACAAAGTGACAGCTTGGCTGGGATAGCTGCTGATCCATGTGCCGCAGTAACAAATGAAGGTCTACGCCCAGTACTGTGGAATAAACGTGACACTGTATTGCCGGGTGCTTTTGTGAGGTCTGTCGTATGGTGTGATCAACACAATGACGTAACAGGATGGGAACATTAGACACACATATTGCAATGTCCCTGTGTCAAATGCCACAATGCGCACTCGTGTTTTCCTACGGTGTCTTTGGTACATGTCAGGGACTAGAGGTTTTTTGGCAGCCTACACCAGTCCCAGTTACGACTGCTCATTGTCTTTCTCTTGCTACGTTGTCCTTGGCCAGGACTTGCCCCATTCCCTCGTGTGCCAGTGTTGGTGCTTGTGAAGCTGACCATAATATGCTTGATTGGGTGATGCCAGTCAACAATTAACTAAGCTGAAGATGTGGTTGGATTTTGTGCAGCTCAGCAGCAGCATCTCACCTCACGGTTGTGAAACTAGTGTTGAGGTAAAATAAGTAGTAGGAAAAGGGACTGGCAAATTCAAGGTATAGAGTGCAGCCTTGATCAACCCTATCAAATAGGATGGAAGGCAGTGAAGTAGGCACCAGAGACTTCTCTAAGCGAACAACTGGTATACTTCAGGGCTTCTGATCTGCAGTTGCATAAAATAGCCTTAAAAGCTGGAAAAACTTTTTAAGTATGTAAGAGTCTTTCCTGATGGAGAGGCACACTAAATAAGTGAAATTAGTGGTGGTTTCCCTTTGTCTCTTAGACATATGTCTCCTTTTATAGGTGAAAGGGGATATTCCTCATCCCATTTCAGTTAAGGTGAACAGATTGTTTCCTTTCTTATTTACGGGAGATTTGGTCTCCCAGTGCCCCCAAGGACAAAACCTGCTCTGGAGCATGTGTAACTTGAGCAACATCAATGAGATTGTAAAACAGAGAAGGTGTTTTGGCTCTGGGTTTGTAACTGGAGAAAGGAAGAGCTTTTGTCCATTGATCTTTATGGAAATTAGTGCATGGCTAAAATATGCCCACCTGTTTGCTGTGCTTTTTTCCCAAGAATTGTTCCCTGAAGGACTTTTGGTGCTGGTGGAAACAACTTCATTGTGCAGGCCTGACTTAGAGACAAAAAGAGCCGACAGTATTTGACTCCTACTTGTCAGAGGAATCTTTAGTATATATACCAGCTTCCAGTGATGACTTTGGCCCTCCTTTTATCTGTATTTGCACATAAACTTTGAATTCTGGTATATCAAAACATGCATGTGTGATGGCCTAAATTTTGCATCTTCATAAGATGTCAAGCCCTGTTTCTCAGCTCCGTTATTTATGTTCTGTTTCTGTGCCCACTGGTTTCGTAGGATTGTTGTCTGCATTTTTTCAATACAGTAATGCTGTTTTCTTCACTGAAGATGACTGAGAACTGAACTGGTGTTGAAGTTGTAAAACTGCTAGTGTAATGTAGTAGCAAGGACAAGACATCTTTTGTCTTTGCTGGAGAGCCTGACTCCCCCATAGATAGAACCTGAGCACTTCATACTGATGAAAAATGAAGGCAGGAACCCAGTGATTTATTGAAGGCCATGGAGGAAACCTGAAAGGTTGAGACCTCCGTCTCTTCTACCCCACCCCAGGAAGCTGAATCCTCTGATTTCTAGTATGATGAAGTTTACTTCCTCTTCCCCTGAGAAACATGAGACTTCCCATTGGGAAAATATTTGTTCTTGTCACGGCAGGTACAGACACACATTTACAAATTTGGAACCAAGTTTGACTCATTTCCACAAAAGCAGGCACATTTAGAGAGTAGCTAGTTACAGCTGTATTGTGCAGAATGAAAAGGGGAATTGATCTGAGGGGCACAAACAACAGTTAGTAACTGCTCTGTTGTTACTTCACATACTCAACTCTTTGAGTTTTATCTGGACCAGAGGAGGGATCTGGGCATACACTGGGTTTAAGCAGCTTTTGGACTTCTCCATCCCTTGCACTCAGGATAGGCCTTTTTTCATAGAAAAGCCATTTGTAAAGAATGGGGCCTTGTTGGCCAGATTTTCCTTGAATGGGCTGGTATCTTGCAGAGACTGGTATGCTGATAGAAACTGTATGGCTGCAAATAATTAGTTGGTTCTGTAACCAGGTTTAACTGTGGAGGGCTCTGCTTGGTGGAGAGGATCAGGAATGAATTCTTATTATTTTAAAGCAAAAGCTGTCTGAGGCTAATTATGAAAAACATGCCAAGTTGAAATACTCATTTTTTTAAATTAATTTCCATAAGCAGCTCATAGACAGGTTTACGCTGCGCTGGAAGAAGTCTGACTGCATTTTAATGTTGATACCTGGATTGGTGATTAGGAAAACATTGTTAAACAACTGGAGTTTAAATACCAGTACAGCTTCATTGTAATAATTTCCCCAAAGGCACATTGGTAATTCTGCTAAATAGAGAGTTTAATAGACTTTAATAATGTGTACTTGGGAGACCCTATACACAAAGGAATAATGCATAAAACATTCATTATAGTAAACTGCTACCTTTGCACGTAGAGAGGAATCTGTTGGAAGAAAACTGTTGTGTTGAGTGTGGCAACATGTTGGAGAGTGTTAACAGACAGAAGTCATTGTCACCCCCTTGCCTAATTCACCTGCTGTGATTGAAGTTGCATCATTTTACTCAATGGTGAATTAATTATTCGAGGTAGACATTAATTATTTTCTGGAAGTGCTTTGAAAGCTGGTGGGCCATGGTGGTTCACAGGGCTTTGTTTTTCTTTGCTATGCTGATTTAGTATCAAGAGAAGAGGTACCCATGGTAGGAAGCACAGAATAACCCCATTAAAAAAAATGCCATAAAAATGTTAACATTTAAACAACAAAAAGCAACCTTAGCGAGTGGCTCTAAGTGAGTTTAGTGTTGTATTTGGATTTGTTTTCACTGTGCTGCTGCTGATGGCCCTGATGGAGAACAGGCGAGAAGAAGGAAGGAGCAGATGCTTTTGGTAGTACAGTAAGGCATTTATCTCTTTTAATGAGGTAACATCATTAGTGCTGACAAAGTGCTGCAAATCCATACGTGTAATGGACTGCTGCTGTCTTTCAGTAGTGCACAGGCTGTTGTATTTCTGAGCATTTGAATCTGCTGAATCACAGGTCCGGCTTTATCTCCTGTCTGACGCTGGGTTGGATTTTTTGGTGGTTTGTTTTTTATTTTGTTTGTGTTGGTTTGTTTGGTTGGTTTTAACCATTTTATCCCCCTCTGTCCCCGCCCCCCCCCCCATCTTTGCCTTTAATGTCTGAGAACTGAAGCACTCCAGGATATGTGTTGGGGCAGGCAGAAGGGTACCCATTTTCCAAGCATAGGAGCTGATTGAGATGCCACGTGTCTATTGCAGTGCAAGGACCTTCTCTTTAACTGGAAAGAGTGAGGTTGGTTATATCTCTTTGAGGCTGATTCCTTTTGCCTAAGGTGGCTACAGGTTTTGGGTTGAGTTTTTTTTTTTTCCTTTGCCCTCTGCCTGTTTCCTTTAGAGTAGTGGCATAATGTCAGCCACAACAATCATGTCAGCCAGTGACACTGGCGTTCAGTAACAAAGAGCTGCAGAAAAAGGGAGAGAAGTGGCTGTGGCACTGGACAAGGAACAGCAGCAGTTGGAGGGAAATCTACAGATTAGAGCATTCCTCTGTACAAAATCTGTCGCAGTAAGAATCATGTGCACTGCTGTATTCAAGGTGTCCAAGGGAAGAAGTGAGATGTGTGTCAATGGATTTGTGTCCTTTATGTCTCACTTTTCAGATGGTAAGCATTACAGCACACGACTATAATAGTATGGAAATAACAAAACTTCAACCAAAAAAATCTAAATTTTAAAAAGGTGGGAGGTTTTAATAATATTTCTGTTAAAAATTACTTAATAACGCCAGAACTCCCATCAAAACCTCCACCACAAACAGGCAACACAATCTAGCCATTTGAGCTATGCTGTGTGTTTATCAGAGAGCCATGGAGTGACGTTTGGGCATCCGTGCTAATTCCAGGAAGAGAGCCTGTCGGTAAAAAAGATTCATCTGAATAGATCATGCACACCAGAAAAAAAAGTGGTTCCTCTTTCTTTTTTTTTATCTGCATGCCCCTCCCATCCTGGGCTTCCCAACACCTGCTTGTGGTGAAAGAATATAAACAGAATTGCAAGATTCCTCAGCATTAACTGTTGCCTGACAGTCCCAGCTAAACACTGCAAGGCCATCCCATTTTTCCTCTTCATTGTTTTTTCTTGATCTCTGCTACACATCCAGTGAGCCTCTGTAGCATCCTCAGGTGGATCTCCATGGTTTTTTGCTCTGCCATGAACTGAAAGTCAGTTGTGTTCACCAGAGTTGAAATGAATCCCGATTTGGGGATCTCTCACTGCCCACCCCTGTTATGTTACCCTCGCACCGAGTGGGGGGACATGACTGAGAGCCAAATAAGTCACAGCTGGTATGTCCATATATCAGCCTGTACTGAAGTATTATCCAGTAGCAACACCACTGAGTGGAGGTTTGGGACAAGACTACATAAAGCTTCATTAATACTTGTAACTTTTGTTAAATTTATTTATGTAACGCTGGAGAGATCCAAGGGTACACTTCAGTGATGCCCAGGGTACAGTCAGCATTCCCCACTGCTGAACTGAAAGCATCGTTCTGCAAAGCAACAATCTCACTAGTGGTTTATTGCTTCCTCGTGTTCCTGACTGTCTTGAACTGGTAGAAAGTAATGGCCAACAGGTCAACGAAAAGGTATTGTCTTGGGAATACTTTAGGGCTTTTAGAGCTTTTAGATCTTTTTTGGTTTTACACACACACCCACACCTCATTGCTTCTATAAATCATCATTTCTACAGCACATACCAAAGATTTTCTGTGCTATCTTACTCCAGCAGTGAAACCAGAGTTCAATTACCTCTCTTTCAAGGCTGGGATTACAAAAACTTTACACCGTCTCACCTCCTCTCTTGCTGCAGGCACTCCAGTGCAATAAATAAATACTTGGCCGAGTTTTACTGCCCTTTACCCCATTAACTAAAACCAAATTCCTTCTGCTTTGTTGAAGGCAAGTCGTGCCTGCTTCTGTTGCTCCAGCCAGCAGTTTCTCAACCAGTTTGGCCTCTCAGGGACTGATTAATTTTTAGTGACTCTGAAACAGCTACCAAACCTTTCTGTGATTGATGTATGAGAAGAAAGTAACATTGTCCATGGCTCTTAGGGAGAGAAAATAGCTGGTCATACCCTTTCCCAAGACTACAGATGACCCATCTTCACTCTCATTTCTCTAATAAAACTGAGGTGAAAGTGTTGTGATGGAGGGCAAAGAGATAGGATGGAAGGGTTTGACAAGTAAACAGGTGATAATATTACAGGCTTCTGTATTAAGGTTATCTACTCCTTTTTTATTTTCTTTCTTGTGGCCAGTTTATTAAAAATATTTTAGCACTTGGCACCACTTCTTGAGAGGACAAAGTGCAGGTCTGCTCATCAGTACTGTTTCAGGGCAGACTTAGAGGTGATGCAGCCACAGGCTTGGCTGCTTGTCAGGCTTGATGCTTATTTCTCATAGGAACTACAGGGCAAAGCCCTGATAGAGAAGGGCTGCTCATCAGCAACTGCAGCACTGGTGGGCCACAGTGTGTTTGCCTGGCTTTCCTGGGTGGTCGACTGTCTCATATGCAGCACATGGAAATAGATCTTTTGGAATGTGAAACCGTGCCTTCTGCATTTCTCCCACAAGTATTTTATAGTTTTGACTGGCATGTGCAAAGGAAATGGAGAATAATAGAAGAAAAAACTTGTATAATCCTTCAATTGTGCTTCCCTTCCATACTAAGATTTTGCATTTAAAGTAAAAAGACCAGTCTTGTGTTGTTGCAAAAGTCTTTTTTGAAAGTTTAGTGAAGAGTTTTTTGGTAAATGAGTAAAGAGGTGGTATTTTTCTTTTTTCCTCCTGAAACTCATCTCCAGTTTAGGTACTGGATATGCTCAGAGAAATGGAATGTGATTCCTGGTTTTACAGAAATAGGTTGTGAAGGGACCCTGAATGTTTGGGGATTTTTTTTTTTTTGATGTCCTTTCCTTTTTAGTAAAGGTGTTATAAACCAGTAAGTATCCAGGCTTTCAAAAGTCTCATATGTGAACACTGTATATGGGATGAGAAGGATGTTCTGTCAGTGTGGCTGCCATTTACTTACTAGCTCTGTGGTCTTGGCTCTCAACATTTTGTTGAGAGCATGTCTTTTAGACAGGCCCTTGCCAGCAGGACTCCTTTCTCCCTCAGGTTCAGCTGAACAGCATGGAAAAGACAGCCCGCAGATGTAAGAAGTTGAACTTTCAGAGTCCGTGGAAGATCCAGCTTTGGTCCAGGATAACCTTTGTGCTGCCAGAGAAGTTGCCTCCCCGTAACAAACAGAAGGATCTTTGCCTTGGAAATGAGAGTTTAAATATACACAAACATGTGGAAGGGGCATTGCAGCAGTAATGGTACTTGTATAAATAGCAGTAAAGTAGTGCAAGAGTATGGGGGGTGAATGAGCATGTGTCAGTCAATAGAAATGCTTGCTTTTCCCCAGTTCTGCCTTCAGAGGTAGCTTCGTTCTCTACGGACATGCTCCTGGTTTTGTGAGGAATGCCAGAGGGCTCAAGTCACTTAGCTTCTGAGCTTTGTAAATCTAGGTGTAAGTGTTTCGTTGTTTGCAAGGTGCCTTGCAAACATTCTCTGGTGAGAATGTGTAAAAAGTATACATGTAAAAAGTACCCCTGCCTTTGCAGTGGCTTTCAGAGTAAAGATCTGCTTTGTTAACTCAGTGGCTCCTTAGCCTGCTTTTTCAGCACTGAGCATGCACTGAGATGCTTCCCAGTGGCTTACAGCTCTTGGTTTCATGTAGCAAGAGCAATCTATAATCCAGGGGTGTACAGGTAAGTGAGCTCTTGAGAGGTCTGTGGTAAAGGAATGATGCATTCAGTGTGATACTTGGAGAAGGTGAATATTCTGACAGTTTCCCATTGTGTCACGCTACTCCATTTTGAAAATTGTGCCTTCCAGTTATCGTCTCAGTAGAACAAGGCACTTCTCTTGGGCTCCTGGAGGAGCCCAAGAAGTGTACACTTAATTGCTTTGTGAATGATGTGAAGCCTTGGAATGCAATCTAGCCATTGCTCATTAACTAGCTGAAGCTATTAAACCTGGACAGCAAGCAGGACTGAGTCGTCCGCCCTTGATTGCAGGCAGCTAATGGAGCTGTGGGAGCAAGCTGTGACTGCAGAGTGGAATTGGCAGTAGACTCCCAGCAACACTCCCTGTTTTGAACTTGCCCTACACTCCATTTAGACTTCTGGCTTTGAGACAGATGATTTCAGAGCAGCGAGGAGGGGGGAAGGCGGAGCGTGGAAAGCATTGTCTTCCCAGCTATGTTAGCTTTGATCGGAAGTTAAAAACGAACCAGAATTCAAATGGCACTGGTAATGTGACATTGAAACCTGCAGAAGCAGAGGGATTTGTCGTCTGGCCATGGCTGGCTTTGATTATTGATTTGTTCTCATGCAGATGGTTCCATATACAATATTAAACAAAAACAATTCCCCAAATTATGTGACTTGGCATCTTCTCAGTGTTTCTTAGCTCTGAGGGAATCAGTTGATCTTACAAAGCACACATAGAGGTGGTTTGGTACCCATGAAACACATCCTGTCTTGCAAAAGAGCATAGTAGCACTTTCTTGCATCTTTACACCACTCTAGCAGCACAGGAGAAAACCAAAATCAATAAATGTTGAGATTTTGTTTGGGTTTTTTTCTTCACAGTAGCTTGAAATAAAATGAAGACAGTTGGGATTTGCCCAGGAAATTTGAAGTGTTTAACCTTTTAAACAGAAAAGTGTTTAACCTTTAAACATCTCTTCAACTGGAGATAGATACAGCCCTGACTATGTAGTGTTTACCTCTAGAGCACTCTTGGCACTGTGCTGGAGCATTGTTTCAGATGAGCTTGTGCTGCTGTCTGAATCGCCAGGATCTCATTCTTCAGCACTCACATGCCTCCTATCCAGTTGTACTTTGTGCCCAGCCTTATTTACCTTGTGGGTTTTGCCAGGATCACAGCTTGGTGGTGTGGCTTCGGGCCCAGTCAGACCATCTGTCAAGAAGAAGAGGAGGAGAAGGTAGTGGTTTTGACATGTTGCATGAAGAACCACGTCCAAATGTGCTTTGAAATCTTTGTTCTACTTGCTTGTTCAATACTTTCAAGGTGCTATGTATTGTGGAATATTTTTCCATTGTGCTGCCTTACTTTCCCTGTTGTGGAGAGATCTTTTCATTTCTAGTCTGGATTCGTACATTTTGTTTGTGCTGCTGGCAGATCCTATCAACACCCACTTTTCACTGATATTTAAACTTTAAAAGATAAAATAAAAATCTTTGGTGTCATGGAACACTGACTTGCTTGTAAAATAGTTCTATATACCAGAGATGCTATTTAAAAATATTGTAGGAGTCTAGTAATACATTAGCATTTTATGCATTTCACTCTGAGCAGTCCCAAAGTGCTTAAACTGTAGTGCACACATGCAGCCCTGCGGAGATGCAGCTCCCAGGACAGGGGCTGTAAACCAGCCCTGCATTTGCTGATGGAGGGATGGGTACAAGCAGCTTAAAGCAAAGCAGCCAGAATAAACTGCCTTCTGGAGGAAAATGCCATGTCTAGGTGTACGACCCCCAGGAGTTCAGCTCGGGATGCTGTCAGAGTTGCCCACCCTGGGATCATGAATCCGTGTGTGGACCGGGACTCCCTTAGCCTGAGTTGCCCGGGTTTTGTCACAGCCGCAGGTACAGCCCCCGACCAGCACTCGAGGCTGGATATCTGGGGGGCAGCTGTCAAACAAGTGTCCTTGTGGGCTCTGTGTTAAGAACTGGTTGCCTTTAATACTCTTCACTGGACTAGCAGCAAGTAACTCTTCTGTTTGTCCGCAGCTACCAGTGGAGTCACCCTCTGTAGCTGTCGGCTGGGCTGGGCCGGGCCGGGCTGGCTTACAGAGGCCACACACGGGACCAGCGTGCGGGCAGGCAGCTGCCACATGTCCTTTGGTGGCTGATGATTCCTTACAGCATGCTGAAGTGGTTGTGTCTCTGTGTGTACAAAACATGTTTCTCTGCATCATCCTAGGTATCCTTCAGCCCATTTTATATTTGTGTCCCTTAGAAACCAATGTGTGAGTTGATCTCAGATTAGCTGTTCTAGACGTAGCTCAGCAGAGGGGAGATGTAGAGCTGTAGTGTGAGGACAGAAAAAACCATTTTCAGATGATTTTGAGATGGCAATTACATCATTCTGGGAAATTCAGCCTTGCAGAAGCTAATAAAAACTAAAATTTAAGCTCTTATACTGTTTAGCAGAACTAATACCACAGTGTGTTTTCTGGTTATCATTTCAAAACCTCAGTGACATTTTCTCTTAATGTTCCCATACAGGCACAGTTATTCACGTGTGAGAATCTCAGGAGCAGCCAGGTGGGGGGCAACAGCAACCTCACAGGTGTATAAAAGAGCTTTATCTTCCCAAAAGATTTACATTGTGGCCAGCTCTGATGTCATAGTTCAGGGTTCAGTGAGTTGTCAGCAGCCTCAGTCTGATGTTTCTAACCAAGCAGCATAGCAGCCTGTGCTCCTTTTTCACTCTTTAAAGAAAATGAGCAATTAATTCTTTCAGTTTTAAAATACATCATGTCTAAAAGAGAGAAAAGAAAAAAAACCCACTATTTTATTTTCATTTGACACGACTCTGTTAGGCGGAAAGAACCTTTTGATATATTGAGTGGGGAAGTAATTAATCTTGGGACTGTGAGATGGGTTATAATCTTAATGTCATTTTACCATTACTAAAATAGACTAATTTTGTCCTTTGCTAATCCATGTAAATCCCATTGATTTAACAGTGTTGTATGGATGAAAATAAGAAATGCAGCAGCCTATATTTTGGGATCTCCTTGCTTACAGTGTAAAAGCTTACAGAGCACATGGTTTGATGAAACAGCCATCCCTCTTGTACACTAGAACACCACTACCAAGTGCTGGCACAAGCCAGAGCATCACCTGCAGCTTTTTTCAGATGTAGCTGGTGAAGCACAAACCCTGTCATTTCTCTAGATTCAGCAGAATATGTGTATGTGCAATTTGTATGTTTATAGCAAAAAGGCTAAGAGCAGAAAATATTTCTAGGGATAGTGAAACCTGCTTTAAAAGAAATGAGAGGCTTTAAAAGCTTATACAAATCTTGAAAAACACAAAAGGGCTGGACTGAACATTGCCATTTCAGTCAAATTTAGAACCTCCACCTACTTAAAGAGGAACACATTTAGGTCAGCACTTTGTGCTTGGCGAACTCGTCTCCCTAATCTCCTTCGGAGCATTTCTGACTGTGATTTAGGTGTAGGGGGGAGGGAAGTGCTTCCAGGCTGAGACTTGTAGCTAAATTGTCATACAGAGTTAATCTGTTGATTACCACTGAAGTGGTAGATAGATAGGTGCTGATTTCTGAAACCTGCTATCCACGGTATACTTGTGTGCAGTTATTCATTTGGTAGCATTCAACCAAGGTATCCAAAACCTTCTGTTCTGGGTTTTAAACCATTTGCCCAAACCATGGCAGCAAATTCTTTTTGCAACCCAGTTGCCTGGGTTGATCTTGCTTTGTTTGTGTGTTTCAGCAAGATTCAGAGAGGTTGTGTCAGTTGATCTATATGCAGTTTCTTGCATTTGTCAAGTGGAGCAGAAATACGGTTTCCTCCTTTCTCCACCTCTTCTTTCATTTAACGAAATGGGAAATGTTGAAGCTACTGGAAGCCTTGATGTGACATTTCTAAATGCAGTGATGCTGTCTCTTAGATTTGGGTCCTGTAAGCAAGTTGCAAACATCAAGAGCTCCTGTATCGCTGGTCTTCAGTGCTGTTGTTACATAAAATTGATAAGGAATATGTGATACATAAGACTTATATATATTTTAAAACAGATAATGAAAAGTGCTTTCTTGGCAGATTATATTAGTGGTAAAGGTGTTGGTAAATCTCTCCATTACTATAAAGGATCCTGAGTTTGAGTCTGCTGACAGAAGACTTGGAATAATGGGAGATAGCATTGCGATTTAGGATATCTTTCACCAGCATCTTGAGAGCAGAGCCTCCAAGACGACTGTAGCTGGTGCAGCTGTGATTGCAGTGTGAACGTGGGCGTCTTGTAAGTGAGATGAGTCTCCTGGGAATGAACGTTGGCGCTCTCTCTTCCATGAAAGCCCTATGTGCTCACCCACGTTGATATGTACGGCTGTCGCCTACCTGCTAATGAACAACGAAACAAAAATTCTGCAAGGAAGTCTTCCCTTGGCATTCTTTCCCCAAGTATTTCTTCTTCTGTCTGCTCAACAGGTGCCAAAATGGAAGGCAAGAGAGTTACAGAAGTGGAGGAGTTTAACTAAGGCAAAGGTGACCCTGTGTGTTCCCTGGGGTTCCCACGCGCCTCAAAGTTCTTGCTTTTGAGAACAGGGATTGGAGCTCATTCCTGTTTGAACTAATGCTTCAGTTCTTGCCTTTCCATGCCTGCACTTAATAAAATCAAAAGCTGAGAACAAACCCAATCTCAATGGGTTTGATGGCAGCCCAACTTATCTACAGATTGTATTAAAACATGCTCCATCAAAGAGGGCTAATTGTCAGGGTGTAGAAATAAAATTGAAGTACAGTCATGCACAGAATTGTTGTCTAGCCATTAGGAGGTCAAGCAAAGAAAATCAGGTATCACAAAATTAAAATTCATAATCAAAGCAAATGAAGCAACATTCTTATTACTTAGGGCAACAGAAGCTAGCTGTCCCCTTGGGAATCTGAAATAGTCATTTCCGTCTTCCTTCAGCTTTCTCTTTGCTTCCTCTGAGACCTACTAGCTACAGGTTTTCAGACACCTGTATTTATTCAGACACCTGCCTTTTGCTAGTAAAAAACTACACTGGAAGTCCTTTGCTGGAGACTTGGTGTAGGGAGTTCGTGTATCCTCTTGCTGATCACTCTTTCTCGCCGGGAGGTAACTCCATGGTGTGATGGTCCAGAACATCTAGGGATGTCTCTTATGTCATTTTAAAGTCTGGATTTGAACAAGTGGATTCCAGTCTCTTTCTGTTTCAGAAACACTTTTTTTTTCTAGAGAGAAATGATGTACCAGATAACCATAAATGGCAAAAATTGCATAACTTTGAGAAAAGTTATACACTAAAACAGTACTTTAACCACCAAATTTTAATTAAACCCAGTTGTAGTATATACAGCTTTTTTGTGTGTATAAGCTGAGGCACAAAGTAGTTGCTTGAGGTTATACAAGGAAGTTTTTAACACAGCTCAGGTCCCTTGTTGTTTGCTTTCCATAGCTGTTTGTTTATTACAGTGTGTTAACATGAAGAGGTGAAATGCAGATGGTTTGTCTTTTTTAAAGCAAGCTATATATTGATTACACTTGCTCAGACTGTATTTATACTACTTGAGAGCTTGTTATCTGTGAAAAGCATTAAGACATCTCTGGGTTTTATGTTCTTCTGAACATATCTTCTTTGTCTTCCCTGTTTCTGTCTTCTGTTATGATTAAAAGAGTGACACTCGTTTCCCAATTTCTCAGAAATAGCATTTTTTTGGTCTCATTTTTTAGCCAGAAAACTTTCTTTTACCCCAAACCATGGTTTTTCCTTCTTCCCTCTCCCCACCCCATCTCCCACCCCATTCACTAATGTGGCTGGTGCCAAAGGTGACACGTCAGTGCAGGTGACCTCAGTGCACTGACCTAATCCATTATCCATCCTGTAGATTTTCAGAGCAGTCCCATAAATCCTGATTTGGCTTCTTCAGCTCTCATTTGGTCAATAGTTACCCACTATAGTTTTGCTCTGGGAAAGTGAGTTAGCAAGTCCCAGGTACTGGCCCCCTGGGTTAAACTTCCTTCCCCTCTGTGCGTGTGTCTCCCTGAAAGACTGGGCTTTTTGCAATGATGACCAACTGTTCTTTTCAGCACTGCTGGCCCATTTCGGCTCTCCCTTGAACCTGACTTTTGAATGTTAATATTTCAGGTCTGTGGCTTGACCATTCAAGCGCGAAGTCTGCTCTTCCCAACAGTTTACCCACTGTCAGGTCCAAAATTACTGTGTCACATGGGGCCCACGTGTAGCTAACATTTCTCGTGTGAGGTAGTAGAAATTGTTGGCAAAAGGGACCTTCCTTTACATTCTCCATCTGCTGAACCAAATAGCACTGTAAGTATAGAAGAATATGAGCTAGTTCAGCAGCCAAAAAAAAATTTTTATGAATGTTTTTCTCCCAGCTCTGGTAGGTGTTAAGTTTCTGTGCTTCACTGTATTTAGGGAGTCCTAATGTGAACCTGCGTAAGATTCAGGTGGTGATAACTACTAACATTTAGTGTGCTGGGGACAAGGGAGGGAGGCAATGCAAAATGTCATGCAGAAGAAGGTATGAAGAATTTACATCAGCTCTGGAGACAGAGCACGGCCGTTTCTGAGATGAAAGATGTGGTTTCTTTTTTAAGCCAGGTATTGAAATGGCTGCTGTTACTGTAAAATGTGAGTACTCGGAATCTTTTCATCTTGAGGCATCCTTATCAAGTAGAATGTAGGTGACAGGAAAACTGCTGCGTTCCTTTAGCAGCTGGCAGTGCACGACTACCACTTGAACCCAGAGGCCAAATCAAGGCTCAAGCTGACCTCGCTGAGGGCAAGGTTGCAGAGTCTCATGGCCCAAACCAAACTGGTCAAACATCATGGTTGTGGTGAAAAGCAGTAGTAGAACACTCTGTGGTTGGGGCTCAGCTACAGGCAAAAAATCTGTCCTTGGAAAAGAGGCCTAAAAGGAAGAGGAAATTAGAGGAAGATGGCAAGATAGCTGTTCCAGCAAAGTACTTGCCAGGTAAACAGCAGATTCTGTCTTGGGTGAAATGATGCGACCTGCTTTGGTGAAAGCCATGAGCCAAGCAAGCCTCTGAAGAGTTCTTTAGGGAAAGGTTTGGAAAAAAATCTAACCACAGAAACTAGGTTTCTGGAACAGTGGAATAAAGTCTGCAACAACAAAAGAGATGCAGGTGAAAGAGATGGAGGAATAGAGTAAGTAAAATCCTTTGAGTAAGCAAACTGTCTGTGACCAGGAATTGATGAAGAGCAATCTTAAGAATGAAAACAAAGCTATAATATATTCATGAAGCAAGATGATGATAACTCGGAGGGAGTAGCATTAATTATGACTTCCAAGGCAGAAAAATAGCTTGTAGACTGGGAACCAATTAGTGGTCGATTGCTCTGAACTAGATTTCAAACACAGTACATGAAATGACAATTACACTGCATTACCAAAAGACAACTACTGCGATGAGATAAGAGCTGTCAGCAGACTTGGACCAAATTTCTCAGCCTGACATCTGCTTACTAAAAGGGAGACTTCTTTCTTGGGGTTAAGGCTGATGACAGAACAGAGGAATCAATGGCCGAATGTCATCTTCTGTCTCCAAAGCAATAACGTGGGGCCTGGCAGAACTCTGCCTGCTCTCTGGGCTCTTGGTGATGCCTGGACATAGTGTAAAGGTGTCCCCACAGCAGTCGGTGGAATTGTTGTGGTCTGAGTATATTGGAGGCAAACACAGTGTTTATCTTTAGCACATCTTAGCAGGCAATAGAAGCGATTCTTTTTTTGTAACAATATGAAAAAGAAAAAGAAAAGGGAAAAAAGTGCAGAAGAGCTAGTAAATTAGTTTTACTACTGAAGTGAACATGCCATATGTGGCTAAAAATGTAACTGGTTTTCAGCTGAGCAATCCCAGATAGTGGGCTTTCCAAGGATGGAAATACCAAGGCCAACACTGGACATTTGAATGCACACAGCAAAATCAGCAGGAAAATCAATTCCAGAACAAGAATAGAGACCCCAAGAGAAATAAAGAAGATAGCCTTGTCCAAGAAGCTGGTCTAGTTCCTGAAAAAGCTATTTCCTTTGCTCAACAGGCCGGGTTCTACCACCCAGTAGGCCTGTCTGAGGTTAGCAAGTGAAAGCTATTTAGTGACAGGAGAAGGATGATGACGGTGGGAGGAGCGCTGTGACTTTGCCAAAGGAACTGAAAATCCCAGAGTAGAGATGCTGTCTCATAGTAAAAAGGCAGATGTGAAAAGCTCTCTAAAACCACAATTTGGAGTAGCTGGAGGTAGAGACCATTGTTGAAAAATCATTGAATAAGCAGTTGCTGCGCTCTTCAAGAAATCCAGGAATATGAAAAAATTAATAATCCAACTGATACAAAAAAATTGCATTCCAGATAAAGTATTTTAGAAAGTGATGCAAGCAATTGCAAGAGTGGAAGAGAAGTTCTGTTCCTTTCACTGGTACAATCATCAGAAATGAAAAAATCCCAAACCACAATGAAAAACAGAGATTCTGGGTTTTTTTCTCTTACAGCTTCAGCTCAGACATTTCAATTCAGGAGATAAAGCAATGGCCAGATTTTTGGATAGCCTCTGCTATCAAGATTTTGGATAGCCTCCTGCTCCCTGGCTTGAGGCAGATCACCTGCCAGTTTGATGCGGTTGTTTGTTTGGAGCTCTTGGGGAGGATATTTTTATTACCTTTTTCAGGAGACTAATCTATTCTTTTCAAGTATGTGTTATTTGTAATGGCTATGAAGTCACTGACAAGCTCAAGCCATTGAACCAAGTAGAAAGCTGAGTGGATGGTTCATCATGGATAATGCTGGTGTAAAACCAACCTGCATTCTTTCACCTCTCTACGGTTGCTGTTGAATAGATGGTGACATGACCAAGTCACCGTAAGAAAAAGTACACCTGGATGTATTATAATGAGCTGGTACATCAGTTAAATCCAGCATCCTGAGCTTGGGATGCTTAAGTGACAATTCAGAAAACATGTAAGAAAAGACTGTCTGGCATTTCAGGGCTAATAATTATTTAAGGAAACAAATCTCAAGAGACCTGTATAGAGATCTGTATAAACAGGCAAAGGAATACAAGGAATGAGTCAATTTTCATGTCTTGGCAAAGACACACCAACCAGGGGGGGAAGTCCAAAAGGAAATGTCACCAACTGGCAAGGCAACAGCTGCGTTTACCAACTTAAACAAAATTAGTCATTGAAAATACAAATGTAAAGACCAAACTAGGAGTCTTCCACTCAGATGTTATTTCCATTTTAACATGTGGATGTGAGTATTGGAAACTCACCAGAGGCACAGACATCTCATGCCTCCAGAGGTAAATACCTGGGGAAAATACTAGGTAACAGACGGAGTGAATGTGTCACAAATGCAAAGATCTGTCACTTCCTCACCAGTGTGTCCCCCAAGTTCTCCAGGGTAAGCGGTGGAAACATTGGGTTGTGTGCAGTGAGTGAAGCCAGCAAGCCTGTCTGAGCAGATGGGCTCTCAAGCAGCTGGAGGAACACGGAAATGGTCAGACCAGATATTACTTGGAGTGTGAACACTTACTGGCACTCAAGGATACAGAAAAACTGCAGAGAGCAGCTGAAGACTGGCACAGGCTTTGGAGCCACATTGACTCCCAGAGCAACATCTGCAGGTGCAAGAAGGCTTTGGGGGAAAAAGTTACTCTTGGTACCCTCGGGGGAGTGGTGGGACGGAGCATGGGACTTTACATGGGATTTTCCATGGCATTTTCTCCTTTAAAGATCTAGACTATTTAAAGTCAGGTTACTGAGAGGAGCCAGAGCTTCCCAATGACAGCATTTCTGGCCCAGGCTGCGGAGGGCTGCACTGCATGGACGAGCCAAGATATCTGTCGTCTCTGGTCTAGTGGGCTTTTTCTGTCTGACCTCAAGGAAATCACGTGACCTCACCACAGGACTAAGATTTTAATTAGAAGCAGTGGACAGTACACTACCTTTTCTAGTTTCACAAGCTGTCCTGAGGGGCTTGTAGGTGAAGTAAATTTCTGTGGAAATGGAAAAAAACCCCCACGTTTCACACGCTGCACTGAGAATAAAGAAGTTGCTTGTAGCTTTATCTATAAATGGCCTAAGATGGTGTAAGTGTAGCTACAGATTGTCTTCAGAGGTGAAGGGTAGCCCTTACCTTTGTACTGTATGTACAAAGTGCCTGTGCATTAGACTTAATGCAGTTTTATGAGTTTATTTCAGCTGGTGTTTTAGCTGATGGCAGTTACCAGAGCAAAGAAAAAATGTTTAGGTTCTGGAATTTTAGACCAGTTTGTAGAACATAGGGACAAAAGTAACATCCCATGCTATTTTTTAATCAATAGTACAAATAGATCTTCAGTTGTTTGTTCTTTATAATTCTGGTTCCTGTATGAAAACCCTGCTTTCTTAGAAAAGTTACCGGACCCTATTCATTCTCCCTGCTTTTGTCACTGCATCTTAGCACCTTGTGTGTCAGGGTTGAAGCAGTTTGCACCCCTCTTGCTAGGCCAGTTGTGCTACATCACTTCTGCTGCTTCTCTTTTGACATCTGTGCTGGGGTACAGCTGTCAAATGATTATTCCTAGTGGCAGTGTCACCTGCCTATTGGATGAGAAGCTGATTTTTCAGAGAGTTAAAAATTTAAAGCAAAAAAGACTGATTCTATCATCTGCTCATGCTTTTCCAGCCAAACTCTTACTATTTTTCATTCAGCCTAGCTTTGAAAGGTTGAGGCAAGAAGATCCCGGCCCTGTGCCTAGGGAGACTGTTCTAGCATCCAAACCAAAGCTTTCTGCTGTGTTTGGAGTGAGAATCCCAATGTCTTCCTCCCAGATTTAAGCTTGCTGTTTTACTTGCGCCTGCCTCAAAGGCATTTTTTACCATTTACCATGAACTTCCTAGCTAGCCAGGTTTAGCCCTTCCGATTCTTCCTCGGTAGCCTTGTAAGATAGCTGTGGCTCCCAGGCACTACAAATCTGGGGCCAAGCATCTCTTTTGAGGGTTTGCTTTCAGCCTGCCCTGTTTCATGCAGCAGACCCCTCTGCAGCAGCAGGGTGAGCCATGGCAGTAGGTGCAGGCACACCTGCACACTTCACATGATACCATCTTTTTGTGTCTATGGCCAGGTGACAAAGTACAAAGTCACCTATTTGCCAGGGAGAGCTAAGCCTTGCATTTTGCCTTCAAGAACTGCTAGGCATCACAAGCAGCTCAGTAAAGTCGCACATAGTGCTTTCCTGAGCTGGTGCTGTGCGTTATGCAGCCATCCCTCTCCAAAGATGCTCAGAAAGCAGGGTCTGACCTTAGGAGCATGATCAAGGATTCCCTTTCCAACCACAGTGAAAGGCAGTCTATCTAAAATGATTCTGCTCCCTTTTGAAAACAGTCTGCTAAGTGGGGCTGGAGACAGCAAGGGCCACTGTCCTCTCCAAGGAGCTCATCTGGATTGCATTTAAGAGGGAGTTTCAGACGAGTAAAATGTAAATGAACCCAGGATCTGCTATATTTGCAATTTTGACATCAGCAGACATCAGAATACAGACTGGTAGCAAACACTGTAGGTAGGTTGGGATGCAGCAGAGGCCGGTTGTGAGAGCTTGGGCCTTGCTGTGGGGTTGCCTGAGGGTTTCCTTGGCCAGTGCTCTGCAGAGCCCCAGGAGCATCTGGCAGGGCTGCTTGGTGGTTTCCACAAGGAGCTTCACTCGCAGGATCTCAGCTGGAATCCCTGTTAAAGTAGTAGCCAGCCTTGTTGGGACCGCTTCCCTTCACCCGTGACCCAACGTGGACGTGAGCAGCACTGCCTGCGTAGGCTGGGCTGGATCAAGGCATTTGGGCTCCTCGCATAAGTGGTTGCAGACATATCCCCAGAACAAAGTCATAGTACAAATTGATTGTGGCAGCAGGGATGGAGTTCAGCAGGAATTAGCCTTTGGGGTATTTTATCAAATTTTTGAAGCATGAGTTGTTGGTAAACCAGAGCTAACATTCATAATCTGCAGCAAGAAGCAATATAAAGCAGCTGCAGCCCTGCTGCTGGTGCCTGGGACTGCATTCCTCCTGCCCGTTCTCTGCAGACTGGCTGTTGTTGTCACCATCCTTCCCAGGGGCGTGGGGTGCACTGAGGACCCCAGTCCAGATGGAGATGGCAAAGCATCTGGAGTGACCTTTGCTCAGGAGACCAGACCCAGCTCTCCTGCCGCCAGGCCGCTTTGAGCAGGAGTTTGTCCATGTGGAGGTGGCCACAGTGGAGCTCTTAGTGCCTTCCCTAGGCAGCAAGGCGTTCATTCACTGCCTCAAAGATGGGTACCTGCAGTGGTGTGACATGTGCCCTGGAAGGGACTGTCACTTTGCATTGACAGTAAAGGGAATTGGGGGAGTTGACTGTCACAGCTGCAAGTTTCTACATTGCATCTGAACCAGACAGGATTAATCCTGCTGTAGACTGCTGGAGTGATTGGGCCACAGAAGTAGCCAGATAGTAGGCAGCTAATTAGACAATATTTTACTTTGTAAGATGTCCACTGTATGTGAGTGTAGCAATCAGCAGAGCTGGAGAGGTGGGTGTGAGAGGCGCAGTAAAACTGAGATTGTTATCTTGTTAAGTCATGGTGCTTGATGATCGTGTTTATTAACTGGCAGAAGCTTAAGTATCTGTAGTGGTCTTGCACATTTTGACAGAGAAAAGTGTTGTACAAATTAATGGGGATGTTCTCTAAAATATATTAATTTCTGCAGGAATATCATAGGTAGCCTTCTGTTTGCACCTATCCATTTCAGGATTGTATCAGGAGTAACTGGGTCTTCAGTCCAAACTTTTAATTTGAAGGAAGTTTTTGTAAGCCTTGAGCCATAGGTTTTACCTTCTTCTGCAAAATCCTATGAAAACATTGCAAACAAAAATAATACATGTAGCTCTTCATGGCCCCAGCTTGATTTTCATACATTGCAAGAGGTATACATTTGTTGTATAACTCTTGATGAGGACAGCAGAAAGAGCTTCAAAGATATTTTCCTTTGTATGAAACGATACCTCTGCTGTGGCTAAACCATAAGGACTTCTCACTTTCAACTGGTTTCCATGCCCTTTAATCTCTCACAGCTCCACATGTCTTTTTGCATCATCTCAAACCGATTAAATAAAAAATGAAAAGTTTAGTTGGAAATTACAAGAAGTACTGAAAAGTGTCATACTCTTTGACTGCCTTTCTTGCAGGAGGCAGTGGGTGGGAAAGAAGAAAAACGTACCTTAATTATACAGTCTCTCTGTTTATTTTCACAGCTGTAGCTTTGCTGAAATGTGCAGTAGACATCCTAAATCCACCAAGCGGGGTCCCTGGGTGTTGCACCTGCCAGTCCCACAATCTTGGTACCAGTTGGGGATGTGTGTGTGGCTGAACAATGCAGGGAGACTACAAGAGGTTTATCCCATTAGAAATAAATTACAGTGTAGTGTAGCATGAAAATGATGTGTCAGTGAATACAGAACACAAGATTACTTTCTGTCTCTTCCCTTTATCATAGATAACAGCAGCAGTATGGGAAGGAGATTTATATTGCGCTTATTTGAAGCTGACCATGCAATTTAGATGAGATGAAATAGGGATTTTATTTCTGGGGAGAAGAATGTGTTCTTGCTAAAATGCCATTAATTGCTTCATTATTTAAAGCACAAATTATATCCAGCAATTTGTTGGTCTCCTCTTTTTTTCCAGTGAAAATAATTCACCGTGGAAAGATTATTCTGTCAAAAAATGATGATGAACCTACTAACAAATTAAGTTGAAAGAAGCTGAACTTTCAATTAAGCTTCTATTTTTGCCCCCCTTCTCTCTCTTAAGCACTGTGTGCATGTGTGAATGTCAATAAAAACAATAGTGGCTTGGCTAACTATGAAAACCTTAACAAAAATTACAGCAAATACCACTGCAGCACTGGAATCACGGGCACCCCGTTACCTGTTGGGAAGCTGCTGTCACGCTGTAGTAGCAGTGGCACAGCACACTCATTGCAGGCAGAGCCCTGTTGTGCTGGTCACACACAGCGCTAAGGAGCTTAGGAAAGCTCCCAGCCTTTCCTGGAGGCAGAGGCAGTCACCAGGGCGGACCAGTCCCCTCCAGGTCCAGTGCTAAACCCTGCCCTTGTTATAAAAATGCTATATAGAGCTTCTTGCACAGACACTGTCCCTGTTTGTCAAACTTCCCTGCTTTGGCTCTTTCTCGTTTTTTTGGATTTTTTTAATCAATCTCTTTGTGATCTTTTTTTGCTCCTGTCAGTGCAATTTTGTGTTTCTTTATTTGGTTCCTCCATTACCCTACCAACAGCAGGCTGGTGGCCAATCTCCATCACCCAAAGCTATGCTTCTTCTCCTAGGGCTTCATGCCTGGAATTTGCCCTGCCAATATTAACCCAATGCTTGCCCATGGCTGATTTATTTGCTTTAAAGGCAAGTTGAGCGCAAAGGAGATGTGTCTTCCATGCAAATCACAGTTTTCTTGTACAAGCACTGCTTGCAGGAATGGTCACTTCTGTATCATGCCCAAAGCACAAAGTTTGGGGTTTCTGTTTTGCCACAGGCTGAAGATTAAGAAAGATTTGGAGGTTATGAGATGAGCAGAGTCTTTTGTATTGTTGGCTCACTTGAGTCACTTTAGAGACCATGAAAGCATTGCTTGCTTTGGTTGTGGCCCCAAGGATTCCCTTACATCCAAGAGGGCAAAGGAGAAGGCATCTAGATGTGTTTTCTGGAACAAGGTGATAATTATGTTTTACTTCAAAAAATAATAGCTGCTCTATGGAAAAGAGCTTTGAGGCCATTTCTTGTATTTTTCAGTTCTTCACAAATAGAAATAATTCCAAGATATATGTATAGATAGATAGATAAATAAATTTAAAAGTTCAGTTATTGCTGTTTTCCTTGTGAGACAGAGTATTGCTCTCTGTTTTGATCAGTGATTAAAGCTGCAGTGACACCCCTGAATTGCCAGCGATTCTGTATCATTTATGTCACCATCGATAGGGAAGAAGAATAGCTGTTAGAAAAACTATTTTTATTACAGATGTGAATTTATAGCTTCAATTGTGCTTCCAAGAGAGCAGCTGTGAAAGTGAGATAGATAGAAAGCTGGATGAAGGAGCTGGCAGGAGGAGTAAAACATAGCGGGGGGACTGCAGGAGGGGATAACACCTGGAAACATCTGTTGGGAGAAGTAAAGTTGGAGAAGGCATGGAGCCACTATACCGCACCAATCCCTGACCAACTACTGGCTTCTTGCCTGGTTTTTGTTTTTATTTTGTTTCAGCATTGCCTGGTGTATTTATCCCCACCCTTATTTGCAACAGACAATTTTTATAAGGTTCGGAAGTGAGCAAATGCTTTTTCCAGCTCTCTGGTCTCCGTGCCTGCTGGAACATCTGTACACACACACACACTTTTCCTGTCTAAAGATAGTTTGAGCTAGTGTGCCCAAAATACAGCTTCAGACTTGGGTTTGTTGTTGTCCTAGTAAGCATAAAAATATGTTCTAATATTATGTCACTCCGCTTATGTGTTTCAGCAGCTGCAGTCTGTCTGTGTCCAGTTTGTTGGGAATGGCCTTGCTTCCTGGGATTTGTTTTTCCATAGCTGGAATCCTGGGTTACTTAGTTTGACCAAGACTGCGCGTTGCAGTCTTTCCGTGAGTATGATCATTCTTGCCCAGTAGGATAATTCCAGCAGGGTTTTCTGCTGAAATGGCATGACCTCCTTTGACTGACCTCACGCTCTGCCAGCACTGCTGTTTGAACATCATCCCTTCCCACCCCCACTGCTTCCCCCTGTCCCTGCAAGCCTTGCTGCAGTTGTGCAAAAAAAATTCCTTCTTTCTTCAGTGCCATCGCTATGTTGAATATTTCTGCTTTTACTTCTCAGGTTTTCTGGCTTGACCTCTCCACCTCCCTCCATCCAACATGGACGTAGTACCTAATCCCTTTTGTGGGATATGTATGTTCCTGTGGTGTGCACTGAAAAAGTGGGATTTACTTATTGTAGACCTTTCCTTATTTTTACTTATATTTTGTTATATTTACTTTAATGCACTGTAGCTTGTGCTGTGTGGTCACAAGGCATAATCTTACCCCCCATCATGAATTCCCAGATAGGAGTCTGGGATGGGAGCTTTATGCAACCTGGAGATCCAGGGAAAGGAAACTCTGCTAAATGGCAAGTTGTGTACCAGTGGCACTTCTGGGTTGGCTGGTGCTTGGAAGGCTGGTGAATGCTGGGAGATTTCAGAGGAGGCTGTTGGGAAAGGTAAAGAGGAGCAGGGAAGTGACCAGGATCAGCAGCAAGTGTTAGATGTTCAGGTATCTGTTAATGGATATCACAGTCCATGTATTTATGTGGGGATGTTAATTTTTGCTGATAAAAGACAAACTACAGTAGGCACTTTTATACATAAAGCAAAAAAAGGGATATGACTGTGCATGACTGTAAAAGCTTTTATACTACTTATTGCTGTAACTTAGGAAATGTGAAGTGGCCAAGTGAATTATGTGGGTCATCTCAAGTGAGTGCCTGTGAACAAATGTTTTGCAGCTCATTATCTATTCTCTTTTTAAGGGTTGTTTTGTGGAAAGGGAACTTTTGAAACTTGGAAAATTCTGATTTTTATTGGTGATATTCCTCTATCCTTGGAGCAGCAAAGGCAAGCTCTCCTTTCTGCAGGAACTCAGCACACTTGGGCTGAAAGGAAGGTGAAGGTGTCAGAGCTTCCTTAGCAGAGCAGGAGGGTCCCCTCACCTCTGCTGGCTGGCTGGCTGGATCCGGGAGAAGGACACAAGGAACCATACAACTGGCATCCTGCTTACGACTCTTAGTGTCTGCCAAAATTGGTTTAAAATAGCTGTTACTCAGAGAGCAGTATTACAGATTTGCATTTGATCTATTTGGACTTCTCACAAGGGTTGGAAAAACAAGATGCCAAACAGTGCAGCTTGCTGGGTTTTTAATACAGACTTTCACGTCGTGCAGTTTTTTTCACAGAGATTTCTATTTCAAGCTCTGGGATATGAGGTGTTTGCTGTAAAGTGTGCTGCTGTTGCAGGGCTGAGTAGCTGCCCTTCTGTGGCATTTAGGTTATCCTCATTTATGCTGCTGTGATGCCCAGAGGCTGAGCGAGTCAGGGCCCCACTGCGCTGTGTGCTGGGTGACAGTCCCTGCCCCAGGAGCCAGTAGCCTGGGTCACTGGCTTCAGATGGCCACTGCCACAAGCTGCTTGGGAGCATCAGCTGCCAGGCCAGAGCTTACTAGAGACAGAAAGCAGGGATAATTCAGGTGAGGCAGCCAAATGTGCGTTTTAAATGCAGTTTATAGTCAGGACATCACTAGTACCTTCTTTGCCCAAGTCAGCACCTACAAACACACAGCTCGTTGTCAGTGACTATCCTCATAGATTTCAAAGCCTTATAAGCCCTGAACTACAATTTGATCTCTGCCAACACCAGTTCCCACAGGAACGCAGTGCCATGCTGAAAACAAACTGTTAGAAACAGAGGCATGTATATTCTCCTTCACAAGGGGGAATCTCTCTGCCATATTCTTCTTCCCTGTGCTCTGTGTGCAGCATCACTGGCTGAAGTACAGGGGATGGTGTCCATGGTTCAAGTGAGAGACTGAGCTGTAATAGTGAAATGCTGGGAAATTTTTTCATGTTTATAGAATGCCTCAGTCCAAGGCATGTGCAGGTTGGAGAAGAGTCATACAATTGTTTAGGTTGGAAAAGACCTTTAAGATCATCAAGTCCAATTTTTAGCTCAGCACTGCCAAGTCCACCTCTAAGTTGGACAAAAATGCACCACTGGGTGCTATTTGTGTGTTGCATAGGAGGGTGTGAGGTGGTTTCTGTAGCATATAATCTCAACCACTGGTGTGATTCTGTTGTGCCATTGCCACCTAGGACGGGTCTGCAGTTTTTGGGAACTAGGACAGATCAAGCCTTGCCCCCACCTCCCCTCGCCAGGCAGCGTGTGTGCTGTACGCAGCACCAGTGTGGGAACAAGCTGAAGGGAAACTTCATTATGTTTGACAGCGCCTTTTTAGCTGAAGTACTGCCACGATTGGCATGACAGCAGTGAATCCTAAAATTGGTTGATTGCCGAGAGAGCCTGTGAAGACAGACATGAGGGATAAAAGGAATTAAATGCTTAATTAATAGGTTTATACTTCCTATTTCTTGGAACATGACTCTTTTCCCCTTCTCCTGTTTTGTTTACTTTAAGGTGCCATATGTTCCACTTGAAGCTGTATAGAAATTTGCTAAAGAAACCTTCACACCAGGGTTAAGACAGTTCTTAACAAGGTGATCTGCTAGTTGAATACTGGACCTCTGAAATAAGAAAATGTTTTGAGATACCAACATAAAGAGGCTATTTGGCCAATATTTTGTACACTAATGATAGCACCTATACAACTATGTAGTTACTCTTGATCCTAAGGGACTAAAGCTTCTGCTTCTCATGGCAGAAGTTCTCTCCTGTTTTCATGTATTCCTGATAACATTTTTCATTAGAATTCTAGTTGCGAATATCAACATTTCTTTGGTGTCTCCTTCTGTTAGTTCCTTGCTTCCCACATGCTGTTCTATGTGAAAGTCTTTGTGAATTGCTTAAAGGAGTAAAATCCTTCATGGTAATGGAGATGCTAACATGCATGACAGTTCTTATCCATCCAAAAATGGCAGCAGTTGACTTGTAGTTTTTCATATAAGCTGATTTTTCACTCAGAAAAGTTTTCACTTAGAGAAGGTAGCTATTAATTACTTATCTATCCATGTTTCAATATGCCACCATCTCATTAAATAACTCCCTTTTCTATTTCTTTCTGAAACTATAAAGCACTCTTTTCTGCTGAACAAGCTCAATGACATCTTGACACTTCCCTAATGTGTTCGAATCCTGGTGGGTTTGAGTGAATTACTGGATTTATTTGAACATCAGATCCAGGGCTTGTAAATATGCACAGATGAAAGCTAAAAAGGTTGACAAGAATGCATTTGCAGTTGCAAGTGCTAGGTTTGGCATAGTTATCTTTGGCAACGTGAGCCTAATCAAGTCCAGGAACTCGAGTGATCATAAATCTGTTGTGATACCCATAGTCGTCTTGTATTACGGTAGTCAGTACTACCTCCTCTATTATTAGATTGGACCCTGAGGAAATGCAAAGGAAAGTGTGAGTCTCACCCACAGTGTTTTGGTACTAAGCAAGCCAAGCACTTGGAGAAGATCCTTATCTTTGCTTAGCAGATGGAGGGTGAGGTGAGTGTATGAGACCATACTGTATCTCATAGTGTATGAGACCAACTGCTAAAGAGGTCTCGTCTTCCAAATGTTAGTCCAGAGCCTTAAAGCAGAATGGCTCTGCTTTAGCGGATTGGTACATGGCTGTCCTGTTTCCAAACAGCAGTGCTGCTACCCACGAGAGACCTGGGAAGAGGAGCCCACCCAAGCAGTGAAGCTTTCAACGGATGGCATTGTTAAGGAGGATTTCAAGAGCTGACTTCTCATATTTCGGTAGTCCAGGTATTTGAAAGATCTGTGAAACCCTCCACCATGGATTTATTTAAATGGAAGGCTTTGTGTAGGGACATTAGTGCTATGTGCATGTAGGTAGCCATTAAGCAAAGAGGGGAAGTAGGTGGCACCTCTTTTGCTGCTACTTCTGCCTGATAAACCTTTCTGAGAAGAATGCTTTTTAGTTTATGGGCTCCTAGCATACCATCATCTCCTGGTGAGCACTGCTTAGCTGGCTCTGTGCAGGGAATGATTGGATTGGTAGGTGTTTAGTTCATAAGTTTCACCTACTCGTCTTGTTTCTATTAATAACTTTATGTTTTAATCCTGTAAGTATATCGCGCCATGCATCTGTCTATTTGGGGAGCTAATCTTGTAGTGGAAGGCATCTATTTCAGGAGCAGCCTAGACAAAGCACAGCCTATTCGAGTGCTGGCCTCCCTTATTGTGTGTAGGGGGTTAAATCACCGGTATTAGTGTAGTGTAGGAGTTCAAAAAGGAAAGACGTTATTTGCAGCGTCAACTCATTAAAAATACTCTGTACAGATTTTTCCAAAAGAATAAGCAGCCCAAGCACACTGGGCCCCATGCCAGGGTATGTAATAGCCTTGCACAGCACCAGTTGAAACTCCAAGTTGGATAAAAGGCAGCTTTTTCTGGGTTTGTTAAGTATTCCTTTAAAAAAAAACAAAAAAGGTTTGTGTACAGAAGTAGCAAATTAATTCAGTCCTATCAGAAAGTAGGTCAGTGGCTGACCTCCTGATAGCATGAGGCAGCAGTTTCAAGCAGAAGTGACAGCTCAGCAGCGTGGACCCTCCATGTCTCCAGGAAACTTGTTTTGACAAATGTAAACACGTTATATCCTGAATTCCTCTTGCTTATTTATTTTTTTGCTGCTGCATTAGAAACCACAATCTGTCACTCTCCGTCCCCTTTCTTCACCCTTTCTGGTCCCCAAAGGGAAATGCCTTATATCGTAGCTAATAATTTTTGCAGGGCTGTGTAATGAGTAAGGCGTTCCAGCAGGGTCGGTGTTTTTTTATGACACACGAAGTTGGGCACTGTAAACCAGACTTGACTAAAATCCAAACCAAAGTCTTTCCAATAGTGAGGGAAGTCAGTGGGAAGACAGAAACTGGATTAATTTCGGATCCTTCTGTCCTAGTGTTGCTTTTCTTTGTGCTGAATGAAATTTTTGCATATACCCACGTGCCTCTTCAATGTTTATGTTGCCAGTGTTGGTGTCCATGTTGCTGAACAGACAGTACTTTGAACACGTCTTCACTGCAGCCCAGCAGCTCCTGAAACTGGGATGTTTTGCAATTTTGGGTGAAGTAGCAAAGTGTGTATAAATGGGGTGGTAGTTCCTTGAACAACCCATAAAGAATAATTGCCTCAGAAGGCATGGGAATACGTTCATCTTTTCATTGAGTTGTCATTATCAGCAGGTATTAAAGGTGGAGTGAACACCACTAGTTAACTAGTTTCGCTTGTACCTTTCCTGCAGTGATTTCTCCTGTGGAAATCACTGTGGATCAAAAGGTCGTGCAAGGTTTTCACCTGTATCCTTCTGACTTGTAACCAGGTTGCACAGACAAGATACTGCCATGTGGAATATATAGAGGAGGATTTCAGGATGTATTAGCCAACCTGGTTCAATTTAAACCATTTTGCTAAGGATCTCATAAAACTTGACATGATTTTCTTCATTACCTAGTTACTCTTCTGGCCTGAGGTGGCTCAAAAACATCTAGAGAATCCTATGGGTATATATACAGATGCTGTACAAAGAATGATTTTTGCCACGTGATAGATAAACCTTCAGAGCCCTTTAGCTGTACATTGCCATTTAACTGAATTTTTAAGTTCATTTGCTTAGAAGTAGTACACTACAGTAAGAGTTTGATGACATTGTCTCAGCTAGAAGTAGAGATTTGATTTGGAAGGATGGGAATATATTTGTTAAAAACAAAATGCTTCTGGGTTTAGTAAAGATTTGATCTGAATAGATGCAAATCAAGCAAGAAGTCATATGGATTTATATAACAAAATCAGCTATGAGAAGCTGGGGAAGAAGAAAGTCCTGTTTCAATGAATTACATGTTTCTGTGCTAATGCTATAGACATAATGTTGGCATTGATTGTTACATACCATGCAATGGATGTCATGCTAAGAGAGTAGTGAAAAATATACTAGTGTATACAGTTAAAAAAAATAAAAGGCAAAGGAGAGGAGTGCCCATGTACGTGTGTGTGAGTGCACTTTGTGTGGGGCAGGCAGTTCCCGAACTGCCTCCTGAGGGATCTTAGCGCTTCCTTTCTGCTGGAGCAACAAAGTGGGACACAGATGCTGGCTTTCAAGTCATTATACTCTCCATGGGGCCACCAGGTGTTGGGGTCCCTCCCCCTGCTATGGAGCCCTGGGTGATGGGTCCATGGGGCCACCAGGTTTCCTCTGCTTGAAAGGGCTGGAAGTGCAAGGTGTGCTCCAGGTGAAGACAAAGATCTAATGCTTTTTCCCAGTGTTTCATGCTTGCAGAGATACTGCTTCCCTTTGCTCCCTCCTGCACTGGGGGTAGGGAGTCAGGAAGGAAACAGCAACTTTAGACTTCTAAGATCATCGAGTCCAACCATTAACCCAAGACTGCCAAGTCCACCCTGAAACCATGTCCCTAAGCACCATATCTATACATCTTTTAATGACCTCCAGTATTCCAATACTGAAATCCTTTCAGTTCAAGGCAATTTGAGCATCTCTTAAGGTTTAAGAACTGGAACCACTTTTAAAGTGCCCACACACACAAAAGTGGGGAGCTGGTAAGTTTCCTCCCACCCCCAAATGCTCACAGGAGGTCCTGCCAGGTTGGGCAGTTAAGCTGCTTCCCCACTGCTCGTAGGTGGCAGAGCTCTGTGTAACAGAGGTGACATGGCCTTTGCAGCAAAGTGAAGACAGGCGTAGAACTGGGACAGGAAGATTGCCCATGGTGTAGGCACTCACAGGTGTCACTTGCCTTTGGGCTAGTGTCCTGTCTCAGTGGTTGGAAAAGCACTCCCCATGGAATAAGGAAGCTGCAATCCTCCTTTTCTTTTTAATTTCTAGCCGGGGGAATTTGTTTCACGGTCTGCATCCCATGCAAGCAGTGACTACCCAGTGCATACTTGGTATAACTATTCAATACATCAATTTACCCCTTCAGTTGTGTGCATGCATCATCAAGGATCAGGACACCTTTGTATGTTCCCTTTTGCTTTTGAAATCCTGGTGACGGCTTGCCTGGGATGAATGTCACCTCTATGGCTTTGTTCTGATGCCCTGCAGATAGCAGTGTGAGGGAGTGTGGCTGTGGGATCAGCCAAGACTCTGCCTTCCTCCCTATGATGAAACTGAAGGGCAGAGTGGAGAGGTGTGATGCAGAGGCCACGGGAGATCCTGGGTCTGCATTTCCCCAATGCTGAACCTTGCTGCATTGGCCCTGTGTTGGGTAGAGCAAGCTCAAACTCACACAAGGGACTTTGGCAAGAATGGCCCTTCTGCTTGGGGGTGGTTTCTTCACACTCACAAGTTGAATCCATCAGGATAAAACTTGCGAAAAGTGAACAGATACTTTGTCTCAAAATAAAAAAAAATCCCCCAAACAAACAAAAACAACTAAAAAACACTTCAGAAAACCCCAGGTCCCACTTTTTCCCTCATAGTATTCTTAACTAGATTAGTGACTTGGATATCTTGGGCTTTTTCCATCCCAAAGTTAGAACTTCAGGAATTTAAGTTGTTTGTTCCCTTCTATACAGCAAAGAAGTAAAAAGGTACAGGAGAAATCGTGCTTTGGCAGTTGAGATAACTTACAGTAAAACTTAAGATTTTATTTGTTTTCTTCCAAGGTGGAGTAGAATTGGTTTTGCCTTCTAGCTAACTCAACAGCTGAAGTTTTTGAATTAATAGTTGAATCATCTTTATTCCAACCCTGCTGACTCTTAAACTGCGTCTAGTGAAATAATGCATTTCATATGATGCACTGAAAATATTTATAAGTTTTTGTTACTTGGGGGAGGAAAGTAGGAGTTGCCACTTTAGTGCTTTTCTGAATGTACAGTGATCTATGCTAATTAAGCATGGATGATATAATTTCAGTCAACAGCACAAGGCAATGTCCATCCTGACTATAATGATATAAATGTCCTTTGCTTTCCTTAGATCTGTCTGAGAGTATATCAGAGTAGCATCTCAGATGTTGAAATTCTATACAGGGTGTGTAAAGTGGGAGCAAGTGAAGAGTCTGTATGAAATTTCATCCCTCCCTAATGTTTTGCAGGAGCTCTTTTTGCTTGAAGTAACATGTTGTGACTTTTGTAGAGAAATTAGGTGGGTCATTCTTGCACTGATGCAGGCATAGGGTGAGTTCTACAAAGGTAAAACGTTGCCTCTCCTCAGGACTTTGGAAGCACTCAAAGCATCTCTACTTTGTACAGGTGTTAAGGAGTGGGGAAAAAAGAGAAAATTAATTCCTTGTATTGCCAAGCTAATTTTTGGAATGAATTTATTCTGCTTTCTTGTGTGGTCTGTGCTCTGAGATTTGGTCATCCTAGGGAGAGCTACTGGAGCACTGGCTGTCCAGGTCACTGGTGCACAATGTAAAGCAGTGGCTTTTACATGCTCCTCGTGAAGCCCATTTGGCAGGTGCTGTGAGTGCTCATTTTGCTTGGCTTTGTTTCTTTCCCTGGATTTAGGCTAGTTTGGGGTTAATGTTTCAAGTTTGCATCACCACCAAAACACTGCTCATGTCAGCTGGCAGCACTGTTTTGTCCATTACTGATTCCAGAGTGTAAACTAGATAGTTTATTTGTCCTGCCCTGAGGAGAAGGAGTTAAAATTTAAGAGCTGCCACTGGTGGGCATGAGTGCTGACTAACACCTACTATCTTGAGTACACAGAAATCAATTTGAACCTTGTCTGATGAATGCCACAGCTGGAGTTCTTTCTTTTCCATATAGAGCTATATATGAGAATCGAGAAATAAATGCGTTCACTTAAGATAACATTGTGTGACAGCTGAGAACAATTAAAACTCTTACTCGTAGCTATATTTTTCTTCCTTCCTTTCTACAACAGGAGGGTGGTGTTTGCAGCTCTGAGGAGTTGATCCAGGCTATTTGTCACTGCTGTGATCTTATCTAGAACAAGTATAGTGCAAGGTTATTTATTTTACAGCCTTTTATTCTAGTTTTGCACAACACACAGATCTTGGTAGATGGGAAAGGATTTTTTTTTCTTACTAGAGTCTTTTTGGCAATAAACACATGCCTAACTGTAAGAGAAAAAACTTTCACAACCAAGCTTGTTTTGTGAAGCCCAAACATTTGTGAAGCTTACAAACCCTCAAACTTTGCATAATGTGCCCATCTCAAACATGAAGTGGCAGAAGAGGGAAGTGTTACTTTTTTTAACCAACAACTTATGACTGTGTCAACACATGACAATTTGTCAAAGCTTGCTGTAGCGGTACTGTAAATTAATTTTTAGCATCACTTGTGAGTGGTAAACACTTTGTGCAGTGTGAACAGCTCCTAGTACAGTGTGAGTTGTCAGCAGCTTGTGAGCTACCCTAAAATAAAAAAATAAAGAAAAAAAAAGCACAGAGGAAAGGATGCAAGCTCGTTTACTAGTACAAAATGGATCTGAGTCTGCAAAAATTAAACATGTGGTGGTATGTTGACTGAACCTTGAAAACTTATTTTTTCCATTAATAATAATCACCTGCAAGGCTGGGAAATCACAACTCTCAATTCTGTGCCCCAAAGAGTGCCTGATAACAACCAGCTTTCTCAGGCTCATGACTTGGTGAAGTAGAGCCCTCTCTTTGCTCTTGGGTTTTGCCTTTGCTTGCTTGCTTTAAAAGCAGAATATCCTGCAAATGCAAGTATGCTCTTTTGCTGAGAAATCTTGAATCAACCACATAAAATGCCTGGGAAAAAATTAATATGGCAGCCCAAAGAGAAATGGGGGGGGCTGAGTGCTCTCTCCTCCTCACCTGTCCCCTTGCTGTTTCTCCTTGCCTATCCCATCTGCTGTGGTGGAGCTGGCAGTGGTGGTGCATACAATAGGAGTTGACATGATGGAAGAAAATTATTTGGTACGAAAAGACAGGGAATATGTATTGTAGAAAACAACTTTTCAGATACAAACCTATTTTAGCTTGTCACTTTAGCAGAACAAGCAGTAATAACCTCCCAACCTAACAATGACTGTTAAGTTGAATGTTAATTCGCTCAGTCGTTGAATTGCTAACATGTCTACAATTTACAAGTGAACACCCACTCAAGAGAGAGAAAATAGAGGTTGGTGCCTGGAATTCCTGGCCTTACTGAAATCACCTACATTTTTTTGGCACTAATTCATCTTGCATTTCCTGCAAATGTTTTAAGTAGAACTAGATGAGAAAAACAGCTGGGAGCATTTGTTTGCTGCTTTGATGCACTCGGTGTGGGGTTTTTTCCTCAGGCACAGTCGCTCTTGGCTTACATACTGTAGGGTGGCTTTGGCTGCACCTTGGGGCTTGTTCCTGTGAGCAGGCAGCACATGTGAAGCTAGGCACAAGAGCTATTGAGACCTGCTAAAGCTAGTTTTAACCTGGTCATAGTTTTAAAGAGAAAGATGACTTTACTTGTGTATTTGCTCATAAAGAATTTTGGTTATATTTCCTTTTCTAGATACAACTGTAAGTGCTGCCTGTATGAAAGAGCTGAGCCACACCATCCAGTAAACTAGAGCAGCAGTTGGCTTGCTTGGAAATCACTTCCAGGACTGCATTGTAAGTAAGTGTTTTTACAAAAGCATCATCAAGTGGTTTCTTCAGGTTTGGGGTGGTTTTGAGATGTTTTGGTTGTTTCTTTTAACTTCACATTTTTACTCTAACATCTAGTAAGACTAGCAATGCATGTGGGAACTCAAGCACCCCCGTATCTGTGCATAGCATAAAGCTAAGGTCCTTTCAAGGCTTTTTGCTGCATTGCTCTAGAACTCCCCAGCATACTACCTGAACACTTCTGAGAACAGGCAGCTACATAGAAGCCTAGAAAGAAATCTGACCGAGTACATATTGGTCTGTTTTGTCATTAGCTCTATGGCATACATGTTTTTTGAGTGTTCATCCCAGCCTGCACTTCAGCATTTTAGCTATGCTGGTGTAGCCTTGCTAGAGCAAATGCTGTGTGGAGATTTTCGTAACCTGTGGTCTGGCCTAACTCAGTTTGAAATGGTCCATGAATAGTTGCCCTGTCTGATCCAAAAAGAGCATTGCTTTGTCCCTTTGACCATGCAGGGGATATAGCTAGGAAACCTCAGCAGGCTGTGAATGGAGGTGAATTTGGTCAGCTGCATCTGTTTCTGTGATCATGGAATCACAGAACATCCTGAATTGAAGGGGACCCACAGTGATAAATTGAGATCATCCTAGTGATGAGTGAGTCTCAATGAAAAGGGCCCTATTTCAGGTTGCAAGCCAATTGCATTGCATATGGCGTTGAGAATGTGTTTACATTTAGAACAAATAATATCATCCTAGAAAACTTTGAGATGTACACCAAAAAAACCTTATTATGCTATTTATGCAGTTTGTTTTGAAAGCATAATCCATTCAGGGATGTTTGTCTCCTGAAATTTTATAACTTTTATTTTTTTTTATATTGCCTTCATTTTCCTGCTGCTGCTGGTTATGAGAAGTATGATATGAGAAGTATTGTATGACATAAGTGCATTTCCCTTGAAATGGCCTCTGATACCATGGTCACTTGAGAGAGCAGTGGTGGGAGAGTTGGTGACTTAGAGTCCAAATCACTTAGTTAAGCACATTTATTTATACAGGCTGCTCACATTCCTCAGCACCTTACAGAATATTCCCTACAGGTGACATTTGCATACATATACTATGTATAAAATATATATATACTTATGCTAAACCTGTCGCCAAGTCCTTCAAACACAGCGGCCAAGTCAGTTTTTTGCCATAGGTTTCTTTTTTGTGAATCTTTACTCTGTACAGTGAACTGGCACACCTGGGTCACTCTCTAGGTGAGGTTGTGCTGGACAGGAATCTTTGGCTCGGCCCTGCTTGCAGTTATCTGCCAGATACAGTAACTGCTCTTTTGTCCTTGCTTCATGCCTGCTGGACCCATGAGGGGCTCAGCCCAATTCTGCATGGGTGAAGTTGAATGAGATGAAGAAAGGACTGGTTGCTGTCAGTGATGGGACATTTCAGCCATGTCATATGTGCAGAGAACAAGTGAGGGAATTGTTTGGGGGAAATTAGGACTTCGAAAAGTCCGAATTCAAGCAGTTTTCCAATTAGAAGTTTAAAACAAGGCATAATGTTTGTTTTCAGCATAATGCCTGTAAATGTTTCATCTGCTTGTGTAACTTACATCCTGACCTAAGCCACTGTTGCTTTCATGGAACCATAAAATCACTAAGAATCATACAAGCACAGTTGTTTAGGTTGGAAAGTACCTTCAAGACCATCAAATCCAACTGCTAGCCCAGCACTGGCAAGTCCACCACTAAGCCATGTCCCTAAGTGCCATATCTACGTGGCTTTTAAATACCTCCAGGGATGGGGACCCAACCACTTCCCTGGGCAGCCTGTTCAATGCTTGACAATCCTTTCTGTGAAGAAATTTTTCCTAGTGTCCAATATAAATCTCTCCTGGAGCAACTTGAGGCTGCTGCCTCTGATCTTGTCACTTGGGAGAGGAGGCTGACTCCCACCTGGCTACAGCCTCCTTTCAGGCAGTTGTAGAAAGTGGTAAGGTCCTCCCTGAACCCTCTTTTCTCCAGGCTAAACAAACCCAGCTCCCTCAGCTGCTCCTCATCAGACTTGTGCTCCAGACCTCTCACCAGTGTGATTGCCCTTCTCTGGACATGTTCCAGCACCTCAGTGTCTTTCTCGTAGTGAGGGGCCCAAAACTGAACACAGGATTTGAGGTGTGGCCTCACCAGTACAGAATACAGGTGGATGATTGCTGCCTTAGTCCCGCTGGCCACACTTTCAGCATGGGAAGCAGGCCCCTGGCTCCTCTGGGGGTGATGAGCACTTCTGGTCCTTTCTTGCAGGGCTCTGCAGCAGTTGTTCGCAGGAAGCCCCTCTGTCACTTGGCCCTTGGCTGATGCCACCACAGAGTTGCCCATCAACCCCTGAGGCAGTTTGAAGGGGAATGTTTTCTCTGTCACTGTTAGTGATGGATTTTCATCCAGTTTATATCATGATGTTTGCATTGCTCTGGCACCAGGAGCTAGAGTTGTGCATTCATTTAATTTACCCCAGGGTAGTTGCTACTGATTTGGTTCAAACCTGGTGTTGTAGTGTGCACACTACTGAGGCAATCACAGTTACACCAGTTCCTTGAAGGATTCACTATTCCAGTGTGGTTTTCTGCCTCATGTCCTTCCATTTCAACTGTATTAGTCTGTTTAATGATGCCAGAAGGCCACATATTTGCTCTCTGTGAAGCCTCAAACAGTAGATGCATGCTTTTAAATAGTTAAATAAACGTTAATTATGATTCACAAATAGTTTTTCCCCAACTATTAAGTAATATCAAACACTGAATTTTTCAGTCAGTAATTGTTTTTCCAGCTGCTGAGTGGGACCAACTATTCAATATTTTTACAGAGTTATTTTTGCAGCTGTTCGGCTGCTTTAAGCATGAAAGTCCTATGTTATTTTGTAGGGCTTGACAGCCTTGGATGCACAGTGGGACAAAAAGCCTGTGGTGGGAGTGGAATGATTACAATCTTCTGATGCACCTTGGTTAGCTGTGGATAGTTTGGGCTTCATCCAGATAAGCTGAAAATACCATATTGGGCACTTTCAAAAGTCTGTGGTTTTGCAACATTTTCTCACAAAAATGTGAAATCTTTTTCTTTCCCACTGTTATTACACAGGTGGAAATTAGTTATTTTTTCCTTTTCAAGATCTTGAGACATTCTGTGAGGGATTCAGCCAGTGTGAATTATTTCATGAAATAGTGGTGTGATTCGTTGCACCTCCTTGCAAATAGTATAATACCAAAGAATTTTGTCTTGGAAGTGCATATTATGTGCCTTACACAGAAAGATCTTAAAACATTTTAAACTATCAATTAAACCACAGGTCATGATGATAGTGAAAGAGACATTGTTTTCACCCGCTGTGGCAACTGCCCTGGCAGTGAGCACATGGCTCACATTTTCCCAGTGATTCATTAGCCAAGCCAGTAAAACATCCTATGCAGTCTGACACTGTGGCTTACTGGTAGCTGTTCTTCAGATGATTGCTCACACTGACATGATGCATAGCAGCGTCAGAACACTCACTTTGGAACTGACCTTTTTTGTGCATCTCTTTTCTCTGGTTTTCCCACCAGGTCTGCTCTGCTGCCTCACAGCACTGCAGTTCGCATAAGCAGTTGCTGTAAGTCTGTGAAGCTACGAGTAAGACATCTCCTTCTAAATATCACTGGTGTGTTTTGGTGAAGCCACAGGCAGCCACAGGGTGCACAAAGGACACAACACTGAGCACTAGGGAGAGGACGATGTTGGTAGGGCAGAAGACCAAACCGTCAAGGGTAAATTCTATTTGATGTTCAGCTGTGTTGGTTTTTTAAGCCAAAACAGAAAAGAAGCAGGATAAAAAGCCTTCACAAAGCAGAAGTGTGAGTGTAATGAAACGTAGTGACTAGACAAATGAAAAAAAAAGAAAATGTTCATTATAAAACCCACCAAACTTCAATTTCAAAGCCCCATAAGAAGAGGTGGTCTGTCAGCCACCCAGCTTGGACTGGGCACCCAACTGGAACTCATGGTCTGGGTTCAGTTCCCTGCCTCAGTCACAGGTTTCCTGTGTGTTCTCAGGCAACCTCCTTCATTTGCCCCATGACTGACTTCCTCATTTGTGCAGTGGAGATTATCTTCCTCACGTTCATTGTGAGCACAAAGACTACTGATGTTGCTGAAGGACATGTATGTTGCGATGGGAAGAGCCACCCTGGAGACCAGAGCGAGATAGGTGTGCTTCCTCACAGGGGATAGTCACCCATGCTGCTTGCATTTTTGTGTTAAGGAGTAAAGGAAATTATTTCTAGATCTCAAAAGGGTTGATTTTTTTTCTTTCCAAGTCTTTCAGGCCTATTTTTTTGTGGAGTTTGGCTGCCCCAGTGCAGCAGCAGGCATTTGGAATATTCCCTGTCTCTCACCTTTCTCTGCTCAGTCTGTCTGCTTATGGCTTTGAGTCACTCCTGTCTGCTCAATACGTGCACCTGGCACAACCCAATGGGATCAGAAACACAGCTTCTGTCGTCTCCCAACTTACGTGGAGATCTCCTAACACGTAAACACGGTTGTGTGTAAGAAAGAAACCAAAGAGTGCTTGAGGCTGGTTGGAGGGGCACCAAAAGTGACCCTAGCAGCTGAGGAAGGTGGTGCGAGGCAGTGGAATGCCACACTCATGGACTCCTGCCAAGGTGTGGCTGCTAAAGATGTCCACATAGCCCATCACCACCACTGGCCTTCAGCCCCTCTGCTCCTCCACTCAATCCCTAATAAGCAGAAATACTCATTTAAGGGATTTTTATATATTCTCACTTGGTGCTGATGCTAATTCTGAGTAAGGAATCAGAAATGACAAGTCACATGCCTTTTGATGTGCCCTTTTATCTCCTTTGGGTTGGGAGTTAAACCTCTAAGTGTGAGGACTTCTCAGTACAGGAAAAGCAATGTCTCGTTCCCTCTGAGGCTGGTCAGCTCAGAGTCCTTTGCCATGAGGAAACAGGGACGGTTTGAGATGTAGTGCTGTTGACATTGGATGTCGCCTCTCTGCCTGCAGTGCTTGTCCCTTTCCCCAACAAACTGGGAATTCAGTCTGCTTACAGCTCTAAAGGATTAGTGCCTGAAAATGCAGCAGCTGCTTAGTTGTCCAGTGCTGTTTCAGCCCTTTGCCCAAGCTACAAATAATGAGTTATTGAGCTAATTTAGTTTTATAGAGAAGTGTTCTTCGTCTTGCAAATCAGGAAGGCTATTTAACACAGTGTAATTGGCTTCAGCTGTAAGATTCAATACACTTACCTAGGATTACAGTTCAATAAAATCTAATTGTGCTGAGAGCAACAGGAATTATAGAAACACCTGGGGATTGCTTTCTGCCTTTCCCATGAACAAGGTGAGCTGGATGTCTTCTGATCCTTATGGTTTGGGTTACGCTGTTCCTTGACCTGCCCACTGGCAGGAGCAGCTTGAGGTGGCACTGTTTGGCACGGGGAGGTGAAGCCAAGCAGGTGAAATGATGGGTGGCCTTCTTCAGTCAGCTCTGTGTGAGTGATGCTCTCATTTCTATGTGCCCAGCCTAAGGCAGGCTGGGGGAACGGGAAGTAAGCGATGTCTGGTTTCATTATGATGGTGATGATAATAGGATCCATGAGGTATGTGAGATTAAAAGCCCTATAACATTGCAGGCCAAGTCATTCACAGAGGACGAGGCCTGAAATCAGTTCAGTGCCTAAACATCCTTTTGTCTTGCCTCACCCGGTGTAGAAATAAATACAGGAAAACAAATATCTTTTCAGTATTTCCTGTCACTATTTACCAAGTAAGAAGCTGTGTAAAGCCAATTGCTACTGGGAAACATTTGCTGGCCATCGTGCATTGGCTTTATGACGGTGTGCTGCAATTGTAGAGAGCCTTTTTGCCCAAGTATTCATTAATGAGGTTTTCATCAGCCACTGAACAAATGGGGAAGCATTAGATTTAATTTTTCACTTGCAGAGGTTCAGGGAAAAGCACTTTTAAGTGGGATGAGGACACTGGCACAGGTAGCGAGTAATTTGGGATGATGGCTGAGCAGACGGTGTGGCAAGTGTCCTTGTGACAAACATGAGGTGCAAACTTTGTTGTTCTCTTGTAGAGAGACATCCCAAACAACAATCCTTGATCCAAACATAAGCTTGTGTCATTAGTGCTTACCTAACACCATGCTTACTTTCACTATTATTTCTTCCAGTTATTAATTATCCTGGTGCAAGCAGAAAAGGAAAAGTGTACTTTCAGACCGAAGTAACACATTTGGCCAGTTCCAGTACACTGACTTCATGAGCAATAAAATATGTAACATTGCTTGCTGCAGCACGTGCTGTACTAATCATTCTCTGTGCAACTGCCTACTTTTTACATCATTTTAAACAGATGCCAGGACTACAGGGAGTAATAAAACAAGATAATAATGGCAGAACAGGTAGGTTTTGTCATACAAGCTAAAAACAAAACAAAAAAAACCCCACCTCCGAAAGCCATGTGAACTGTAGAAAGCAGCTCTTTTCACCTGACAATGTTAAGCTATAATTACTGAGTGCAGAGAACATCTTTTCTACAGGAACAAGTGGTGAGAATGGACCATGCAGGATGTCCCTGAAGCTGCTGCTGTCACATTTTGAGAGCAGAGAAGAGAGATTGATAAGAATTTTTTTTTTTTTTTTCTGTTATGGAGTTGGCTTTGCTTGTGGCCTAATGATTGCTGGTTCTTACTACTTCTTTAGGTGATAGTTAACTGGGATGGTGATAATACTGATATTAAACTTCTGTTTTCAGGTGACAGGAAACTGAAGAAGAAATTCATGTCATATCTAAGTTTTCAGTTGGAGTTGAACTGTCAGGGAGAACTAGATAGACATTGAAATAGTCTTTGCTGTTTTGGTTACCTTTATGAGGTGATAAACCCTGTTTCTCTTTGTTTCCCACGCCTTTATTTTTTTCATTGGGACATTCAAGAGTTGGTGCAAAATTAACTAAGAAGCAAATGCAGGGGGCACTTCAAAATTTGTCCACTTTGCATGCATCAAAATACTAATGTAAGCTTGTGCACATTACCTGCTGGTATGCAGCAGCAGACAGCAAATGGTTTGTTAGTGTTGGCAGTGCTCTCATGAAGCCAAATACAATTCTTACACTTGCTGGCTCGACAGTGAAAAGTGCTTTTAATTCCTATCCAGTTTTTTTCTGCTTCCTCTGTCTTTATATTGCCACCCTCGTACCTTGGAATAATAAAATGAAACTTGGAAGAGTTTATGAAAGTCACAGTCAAAAACATGCGTTATCTTAGGTCAGGTAGATGAAACCAGTGCTAACTAGGTCCAGTCTCTTCTCAAATCTGGCCAAAATAGTGTTTCACCTCACATTTTGGGAATGTGGCAGTCCATTTCTCTCTAAAATAGCTGAAGCTGGTAAAAGTGTTTTTCAGAAAAATGCAAGATTCCCCAAGATGTTGCAAGGTTGATGATACTCCTTGGATTCTGTGCTGAGCAGGGCTAAATCCATATGATTTCTGGACATTATATCTAAACTACAGTTGAAATTCCATCTTGTTTAGTATTGTCATAGGATTGTTTCTGCAGTAATTTCTTATTTCAAAAAAATTGCATGCATGAAGATTTTTTTAAAGCAAGACTTTCAAGAACAGTTCCACTCCATTCAAAAGAGTACAGTATTTTGCAGATATGTCTTATACTAGTTTCATGTCCAGCTATCTGCCACAGTTAAGGAAAATAAAATCTAATGTCTTCTTCAGCCAGTAGATCATTTCCTTTTCCTCTTTTATGCCATTTGTTTTAGCTTTTCTCCTCCTGCACAGCTTTGGATTTTGTCTGTCTTCTTGTTTTAAAATCTGCTGTTGTATTACTCTCAGTACACAGTGCTTAGATGGGTCGTCCTCCACCTTCTCCAAAGTATACCAAGGTTCTCCTATCTCATGCCTTGTATTTAAGAATTAGTGGCATGATGTGTAATCCATGAGTTACTGATACAAGTTGAGAGTTGTGCCTCCAGCTGTGCTGGTGATGTACTCCAGCTTCTGGTGGGTGCTCAGTCTGCAGCACCAGGCTGGAGTTACTGCCAGATAAAATACAAAAATTGGGCATCATATCAGCAACACAGTTCCAGTGGAATGGTTTAGGTCTAAGGGTAAAAGCTAATACAGACATAGCCATTAATTTCTCACCCCTCCAGGGGCGTACTTCTAATTAAGACCATGCATACACTATTGAATGTTTCTGGTACTATCCCCTCAATCTATAAATTATTGGTCCATTTAATAGGGCTCTGCATACAGTCCCAGCTCAGACACCTGCCTGGTACCCACTGATCCTGGTCCTCCTGCCACAGTCATCTGTTGGGGTCCCTCCCCTGCCGTGTAGCCCTGGGAGAGGGGCCCTGAGGGCACAGACACGGGGCTTCCCTGCCCCTGCTCAGCCTCGTTCCCGTTGGTTGGTTTGTGTTCCCTGCGCGGGCAGAAGGACCCTTGGTCCCGTGACTGGAACAGTTCCTCGGCAGAGCTCCGGCCATGCGGCTGGAGGAATAAACATCTCTGAAACATCTAGCAAGAATCTGTTTGTCCATATATATTTCCTTTCCACGGGACTCCTGGTTTGATATATGCGTGTTGCAGGATCCCCACTGCTACAGTCATCTCCTCTTCATTTACTTGCTAATGGAATAGCCTGCTCTCTCTGTTATAATCTCACATTGTTTCTCGAATTGGCTTCTTTTTTCTTTCATTGTAATGACTTTGCTATTCCAGGGCAGATTCCCTGGCAGAAGACTCGCAGCATGGCAGTCTAACATCACCCTTATCCTGGTAGTAGCAGCCACCCTATTTTGTGTCACCTTTTCTTCAGAAAACACCGCTAGAGGCAGTTGCAGCCTTACTTGATCTTTCCCTATGTAGAAGATGTGAAAATACTTAATGAATCATTTTGGGGAGGTGTGACCTGCGGGATGCAGACGCGTGGGAGCGTTTATTTGTTGAAAGCATCAGAAGGGGAATCACTCCGTTATCCAAGTACCCATGTCAAAAGGTGGGAAATCGGCATGCTCTGAAGTTTCACTTTACCTTGATTCTTCTCCTAGCTATCTCTTCCTGGAAGGTAGTTAATTTTGGAAAAGTGCACAAAGAGAGGAGAAAAGCAGCATGTAAATTCCCAGGATTTCCTTTGGGGGAGAGATCCCGCAGGGGAAGGAGGGAACTCTTTTAATAATCTTTGCAGCATTTAATCCCAAAAAAGCGCAATAAAATCAGTGCTTCCACTGAGAGTTGGTAGCGAATTTTTTCTGTAACAAGACCAGTTTTTAGTTTCTTTGTAGTACAGTCTGATTAAGACTGTATCAAGTTGACTGAGGAGAGCAAAATCTGGTTCTGACAGATGTTTCCCATGATCTGAAGAATACAAATACTCCTGCAAGGTGACAGACGGCTTGTTTACATAAGAATTTTTCTTTTTTTTCTAATTAAAAAGAAGAAAAACCAACAAAAACACACAAACACAAAGCAACATTCAGATCAGTCATTCTGATCAAGGCAGTGTCAATTATTAGGCTGTAAAGGGAACTGATGACTCAACTTGGGCACAGCGCTGCGGCAATCTCCGATTTTCGGTTTCATAACAGGTTCTTTTCAGGAATGCTTTTCATTGATACCTGCTGTTTGAATGTGTCTCTGGGAGCGCATATCACTTTGTGATGGGGATGTGAGACACTGGTGTCAGCGTGCTCCGAGTGGCTGGGCAGAATTTGGGAGGCATTCCTGTACCTTGATGGGATGCCCAGTGGGAGAAGGGTCCTCTGACCCATCGCACTGTGCACTCGTACCTGCACATCACCAGTGTTGTTACCAAGGTAAACTTTATAGATAAGTTCACATCGGTAAAAAAAGCACTTTGATTCAGAAAGCGAAATGTTTTCATGAGATCCCATGCTTAGTAATTCCAGCGAGTGCGCTTGTTAAAGCAGGTGAGTCAGAAATGGAAATGCAAAGCATTTCTCTGAACAGTGGCCGGAAATTAGCTTTGAAAACTGAAACAAAGCCCCAACCACAGTTTTATCTATTTACCTAACAGTTTTAGACCTGTGAAAATCCCTTTGTCTTTAGGACACATTTCGATTCCTCTCTTGTAGTGCTGGTGCGATCCTTAGGCTGGATGATCTGCCATGTCAGGACTATCTTGGTGTGTCTTAATTTTTTGGTTTAAAGAATTGGGTGCCCTGTTAGTGTCTTCATTGTCTGTGGTGCTGCCATATTCTGTCATGGCTTGTGGTGGAAGTATAAGGCAGGATGGGATGTTGTAATATTTGAGTTAATGTAATACTGAGGAAGAAGACCAGGGGAATTGAGTGGAGTCACTCAGCTGCTTATTACCCAGTGCATAAGCTGTGTATATATATGTGGCACATGGGGCTATCTGACTGTTCTGGCACCAAAAACTCCTTGGTTTGGGGCTGGCTGCTCCCCAGCTTAGCATGGGGAGCTTCAGTGGTCACAAGCTCCTCTGTCAGGACATAGCCCTCTGTCTATAGGGAGAGGGCAGAAGGGGGTCATGAACATTTTCAAGTCAGTAGTGGTTGTCTTGCTGAGAAAAAACTTAAAAATCAGTGTATTGAGTGATAGATAGCAATATTCTTTTCCTCATCCTGCACCTTTCTTCTCTGCTGACATCTTGGTACCTCTTGCTTATCCTTGAGACTGAGTCTGGATGCTTTGGACTTGTCACCCAGCCTCAGACAGCGTAAGGACTGACTGCTTTCCTGGCAGCTGTAGTGTGGTCTGAGGCCCATCATTGTAAATCATGGTGGAGGAGGACAAAGTAATAGATGTGTTTAAGAGACTTGCAATTCCCACGGCAAGGCTGGTAAAGTAGAGCTCATTTCAAAGAGAAGGCGGTTTGGTGATTTTTTCTTAATTACTGTTTACCTAAATAAATAAATAATGCATATTCATGGCTTTAACTAGAGTAAGTCATGTTGAAATGTTTACCTCTCCCGAGGATAATTATTAAGGGCGGGGTGTGGGGTGCAGCAATTAATAATAAAACATTTAGATGAGATTACAGAATGTTCTGATTGGAATAGTAAACATTATGCTAGAAATAAAAGCAAATAAACAAAGCTGTCTTGAATTTAAAAAAAATAAATACTATGCCATCTGAAGAAACATGCTGAACAGAAGCAGTTTGGGTATGTGAGGGACGTGCCCTTGGAGCTCTTCAGTATCACAGGGAGGCTTCTTCAGTATAAAAAGCCATCCCTGTGGAAGAAAGCCCCTCATTTCCAGTCTGGAAAAAGGATAACACAAATATTGGCATCCACACAGATTAGTGTAGCAGATGTAACACCTATCTGCACCACTTTGAGGCTGGGGTCCATTGATTCTTAAACCACACAATGGAGAGTATTTCACCTTCTTACATCAGTAGTAAATAAAACCTTCATTTGCATTGTGAGCCTCCTCCCTCCTCATTTTGCACATTCCTTTGAATGAAATTCTTTGCTCGGCTGAGAGTTTGAAATTTGGACTCATCCTTTCATATCGTTTGGCTGTGGTTCCTTATCTGGTTAATCAGATCAAAGAGAGCCAGTGATGTGTTCAAAGATTCTTGTGACAGCTGTGTACCATTAGGTTGAATGATTAAAAAACCCCCATAATTGCAGTGCAGCGCAGTAGATACAGATTGGTCTTTCAGTTTAACATACGGTAGCAGGCGAACTGAGCCTTTGACAAAAGACCCGCTGCTTTAACCCCATGCAGACAAAGCTGGTCTTCCCCCAGCCCCACCTGCCCCCAGCTATTTTGGGCTAGCAGAGGAGTGTGGTCGAGCAATGGGTGTATCTGTCCTGTTGCACTAGGTTGGGGCTGAAAAAGAAAATAGAGGACAGGCAGAAAGCAGGTAGGGAGCACCAAGGTAGCCTGTGAGGACCAGTAGCCTCAAAGCTCCTTGTGCAGCTGGGGTGGGCTCTCTTTTCTTATCGAGCTGTCTCTTTGAAAGTTGTCTGGCCTCTCCGGGCCATTTCCTAGCTTGGGCATCTTTTGGGGATGAAGGCTTCCAGACCCCCTCATCTAGACCAAATTGGTCTCTTCTAAAGTAGCTTCCCAAGTGCTAGGATGCTTGCTGGCACCTAGCATACCCGGCGTGCTGCTGCCATGTGTCTCCTGGACTCCCTCTCATCTAGAAACTGAAAAGTGGCTTCTCTTAGACTGGAAGTGCGGTCTGACTATTAGATGTGGTGGAGTCCTCGCTTATGTCAGTCACTAGTGCAAGTCTCTTGCTGTCTCTGAAATAGAGCAAAATGTCGAGGAACAAGCACTGGCGGATGGGCTGTCTTGCTCCCAGCACAGGCGGAGGGAATGTCCCGTTGACTTTGGTTCTTGTGAGGCATCTTCACAGCTGGTTCTTTCTGGCTGATAAATTACCTCCACCACGTTTTGTTACTCACTTCAATGGATAAACCTTTTTTCCTGACCCATCTGCCTGCTCTACAGGATCTGTGAATGGTGTCTGTATCCCAGAAGACGAGAGTGCTAATGGTGGCACAAGGTGTCCTGTTGGTCCATCTCCCCTGTAGCAGAGGGGTGTGGTTTTTTAAACATGGTGCATTTTTCCCCATCAAAAGAATATTTCTGGGCTACAGACAAGATTTCTGTGGAGCAGAAATATCCATTTCCATCTTCACCTCTTTTTCCTAAGGGTTTCTGGGAGTTTCAGCTGCACGCCTTCTGGCAAAGTCAGCGGCAGCAAGGCAGCCAGAGCCTCGTGTGGGTTTTTGCAGGTTGAGAACATGTTGCACACACAGAGTGTACAGCACAGTAAACCTGATATTAGCTCACAACTAATTATCTGTATAAAAATTCCCCTGCTCGCCGGTTTGCCGTTAGAGACTCACTGGTAAGATTTATGACTGGCTAAAATGAAGCACCATTTCCTTTTTCTCAACATTACTGTGCGTGGCCTCTCTGGCTTTTCTTGTTAAACAGACCTGAGTTCACCCAAGAGGGAACACATTTTTGAAGCTCTTTCCCATCACCATTCTGCCTTTCTCTTTTTGTATTTTTAACAACCACTGAAGGTTACCCACAAAACAATTTCGGGTCTTTTGACTTTCCCCTGGAGAAAGGGGTGGAGACAGAGAAGCTAAGAGGCAGGTCTTTCATGGGAGATGCAGCACTTGCCCACTTTCAGCCCTATCAGTTTTCACAGGCTTAGGGTAGGTGTGTACCTCCATCAACATGGATGTACACATCTACCTCTTCATAGTTTGGTGAGCAACTGTTGCATCCAGAATTTATACGACCTAAAGGATATTTTCCTCACTTCATGCTGTAACGTGGGGGACCAGCTGTACAGCTGGAGCAAGACTGTTTCTCCTGCCCTTATGTTGCACACGTATGTCCTCATTCCACGGGCTGATGAAAACAAGACCACTGACTGAACTTTCTGAACTTCCAAATGTGCAACTGACTTCATCCTAAATCACCTTAAAATTAGTTTGTGTAACATTGTAAGACAGTTGGGGTTTTTTTCTGAGTACAGAGGAAAAAAAAGGGAGCAATGTTGAGCTGCTGCCATCTCTTCCCAGTTGCAGTTAGACGTAGTTATTTTTGTATTAGAGCTTGGAGGAAAACCGGTAGAGATGCCAGATAAACCTTCCCAAAACAAACATTTGTGTTAATACTTAAATATTGTTCATCTTTTGCAGCATTTACTTATCTCTTTCCCACATGCTGAACCTTATGGGCAGTTTTTGTGGTTGACTGTGGCCTGTTCTTTCATTCTGGATGTTAACTGGTTTCTCAATTTGCAGTTTTTAAAAGAATTTAGCAGTAAAAGTCTAACTGTGATAATCATTCAACACGGGAACATCTTTTTTGCATGGCAAGTGTGTGTTTTTGTGGGTCATGTGTGTTGTGTCAGGAGTCCTGGAGCATTAACCCAGTGAGCGGTGTCATTTCATGATGACCTGGGAAGCATCCTTGTCCAAGAGAACCAGCGCTGGCTAGTCAGGTATCATCTTCCAACATGCCAGACTAAGGGACAGCAGTTTCATCCTCATCACTGCACCATCTCATTTTCTCCTGTTTGCATGTGTGTTAACCATAATTTCCAGCCCTTAAGGGGAAATAAGGTAGGTATCTGAATTTTCATCAGATCTGACACAAAATATTAGTCTGCGGCTTTTGCTGTTGGCTTTACTGCATAGGACATAAATATTCAATTCGTGTCATAAGGTTACTGGGGAGGGTTTTTTTCTCACAGAATGTGTTAACTTTCCTTTCACACCTAGCCATTCTTTCATGAGTCATAACCCCAAGATAAAATATTTTCGGTGGTGGCTTTAAGTCAAGTATATTCCAATGAGAAAATCATTCAGGATTTACATAAAAAGATTCATAAGTTCCTGTGGCAATACTCTTGAACTACAGCCTTATGCCTCTCCTAGTCCTGCCTGGTTGGTGTGTCACAGACCTAACTGCAACCAGAGGACAAAGAGGGGTGGAAAATTCTCCCTGTGCACATTCCCCAGCTACTCTGAAGGTTTTCTGTTTAAGCCTGATTGGTTTTGTTAAGTGTAGCTGGTAAAAATCCAGTTTGCAGACTCCAGAGCACTCCCCTGGCCAGCACAGGGCAGCAGCAGCTGCCTTCCCCTGCAGCCAGCCAGCCAGCCATGGTTGTCTTTATGGTTCTCCTGGTGACTTCAGTCATAGTTTCTAGCCAGAGTGGTTCCTCACATAGTTTTGCCATTTTCCCACATCTGTGGGAACAGCTCAATCTCATCTCCTCTGACTGTTGACACAGCTCACCCAGATAGGGATGCACTGCAGAGCTGGTTATCGCAGCCCTGGGATGGGTGAGTACCTCCCTGTTTCTGGTCCACACCTCCTTGGTTGTGTTGGTTTTCTGCATCCCACCTCTGGGCACTGGGGAAGAAGCTGCTGTGTCCTTCTGACTCCTGTTTTGGCTGCCCCTGGTTAAACAGTGAGTGTGGGAAGAAGCAGGAGTGATGGATGAGCATGTTCTTTCCCTTCGGAAGAACTACGCAGGTTATTATGAGGAAATTAAATGCACTGAGGGTGAAGCAGACCATGTGTCTTTTGTGACATAGGTATCCATATCATCTTGGGTTTAATTTACAGATTTCAGGGATAGATCATGCACTACATGTCAGGAACACTGCAAATGCCTTCCCAGCCTCAGGCGACCCTTCAAGCTACAAATGTTCCTATGAAGCTATTTCAACCAGAAAGAAATTACACACAAAACGTAAACAAAACACATTTGCTAATCTCTGATGGTATTGCATGTGACAAAGAGGGATCCTTGACTTCACTGGGATCAATTTCTGCACGTATTTGTGTAAGTAGCATCATTGCACTCCACCAAGTGAGGCACTGCTTCAGAAAACACCATCTCTGTTTGCACACCTGTGCTCACCTCTCCTGGCTCGCAGGTGCACAGAGTTCCTTAAATATTTTTTCTCCTGTCCACATCTGAGAGAAGTTCACCAGCTTGTCACCTTGTGTGGCTCCTTTTACTTAGCCTTCATTTTACCCACCCATGCTGAACATCAGGGTAAACCACCCACTATGTATTTGTCGCACTTGTGTATTTGTTGTTCACCTCCCTCAGGGCCCACCCAGCATCTCCAGTTTTCTTGAGCACAACTACACGATTTTCAGTCTGAAACATCTTTCATGATAACTGGAGTAATACCCAGGTACATTCATCATGCCCTTCTCAATTCACCTTTCTTGTTTTGTTCGTTGCAAACAGAAGAACTTGCCAATTTTCCTCCTCTTAAGCATTAAAGTTCTATTAAAAACAAAACCTCTCCTTTGAATGCTCTCTCTGTACAACAGAAATCCAAACTGGAAGGTGTTTTATTGAAGCAAATGGTTTTTCAACTTCATGCATTCTTCTGCCAGTTAGGGTGTCTGGTGTGTCTTCCTTTACACTTGCGTTCCTCAGTGCTAATTTCAGCTGCCAGGCGGTACTGGAAGCCATCAGAAAGGGGGAGAAAAAAGTTGACCTGGTTCAAAAATGTACAAGAGGTTGTGAAACAATATAAGTTTTAAAAAAATCAAACAGATTTGCAAAGTGCAGTTTGAAGTATTGTTATTTTTCTAGATTTCTTTGCAATCTGTTAAGGGGGATGCTTTTTTTAGAATAAATATAAGGTTTTCTTGCAACCTCCAAGACTCCAGGAGCTGGGTCTTCAAGCTGGTGTAGGACAGTGATTTTATGGCCTCCCATGACCCTGTAACTGATGTCCTGCGTGTGCAGGTCTGTGCTGAGAGCTGAGACCTTGATGTGAGCAAGCCTTGGAGCAGAGAGTGCATTTCCCCTGCCTAAGATCCAGCTCTTCCCGATGCTGTAAACCTGGCTGATCAGCATGTTAAACTGCTGAAATTTCTCTTCAGTAGGTGCACTGCTGGCTCTTCATATGAACTCAATTTTTATGTATTCCTGTAAGTTTGCAGCTGTAGTAACAGTTTTGCCTTTAATAATTTGCCTGTTTTAGGGAAAGTCATTTGTCAAATGGAAAGCATGAAGAAGCCCTTGGGCTGAGCGTGGACAGGGGTTAGGTTTCATTCTACCCTAAGCTGACCCCTGGGCAGAGAGATTCCTGCTTTAGTCTTTCAGATCATGTGTAAAACCTGATGCTGGCTGGATCATCCCGCATAGGGCAAGAATATCTGGGGGACATGGGGAGAGGTATGGAGTGAGACATTTGCAGAAGGGAATGAAATGTTTGGGATGCAGCCTCATGCTTTCTACAGCAGTGAACATCAATCAGACCTTCTCAGAAAAGCTTCAGTGGTGCTGAAAATCTTCTTTTCCCTCCCCCGCCCCTTTTTTTTTTTCTTATTTCTCTATTCGCAACTTCTGTTTCTTCTCTTTTTCTTCTGATACATTGTGGCAAGTGCAATTTTTGCTCAGGAAACTGACTTATCCTTGAAAACACAGAGCCTTGCCTGGTTTTAGTCCTTTGGCCATTGAGTAAGCAACAGTTATTTTTGTTCTCCCAGTGATTTATGACTGAACAGATTTAGAGTGTATATTTTCAGGTTTATGGGCAATTTAGATAATGTGTATTTGGGACCCTAAATATTTGGTACTCTTACAGTCTGTCAATTAATGTTATGCCCAATTGGAGAAAACTGTATAAACTGAAGAGACACAAGCATTGTGTTCCTAGCATAGCCTCATGATTCTTTTCAAGTACCAAATTAGGTAATCCTTAAAGGTAGCAAGAGTTTGAGCTTCTGTTGGTAAACCATCTAGGAGGGTGCCATCCAGAGGGAATAACCTACTTTTCTTAAGTGAACCAGTTCTCTGCAAAACTTGGAGTAAAATGCAGTAGGATCAGTGCTCAGAAAATATTGAACTTTTTTTACCAGCACAGCATACTTAGAAAAATAACCACCAAATCTCTCTTCTTTTCACTGCATTTTATTATTCTTTTCATTTTTTACAGAGTCATAAACAGTCATTGGTCACAAATAGACATAGCAGACATCTCTTGGGAAACCAGATCTTTTTACTGAAGAGTTAATTTTGCAAGTTTGTAAAAAATAAGAGGCGTTTTTAAAAAATCTAAACTTCAAGGGTTTATTTTCCTCTTTCTCACCTCCCCCTTTATCTAGCTTTAGTGTGTGGTAATTCTGCAGACACAGCCTTTGCAGTGATCCTATGAAGATAGATACATGCCACTGCTTGTACTGTTGCTGTCCCCTTCTGTTCAAAAGAAAACCATCTTCCTTTCCACTCCCAGTTGCCAACTTTACTCAAGTAAATAGTAGTTAAGCATTCCAACGTTTTTTTCCAGGAACACAGTAAAGTGTTGGGTGCTGGCAACCTGAAAACCTCGACTTGAGAACCTCTGTAGCTTGAAGCTAATTACTTCTCTTTCCACAAGTATTTTCTCCTCATCCACTTCAGAGTGTAACCACTTCCTTGGTAGATGGGGGAAGCCTTTTCCGGAGTCTGGGATTGGGCCTGTGTGCACTGTGGGATCTGGGCTGTGTGGCGATGCTGGGATTTGGGTGCTGGGGGTTTCATCTCACCTCCTCCAGCCCCCTGGCCCCAGCCCTGCTCTCACCAGCTGTCCCCATCCTGGAGTGCCTCCCCTCCAGGGACTGAGCCCCTTGCACAGACGTGACAGCGCAAAGAATTTCCTGTGGGCAGCTGAACATTTTGTTGTCTCTCCAGTTTTCTTTTGACATGGACTGGCGTGACAGGTAGCTTTGCTTTAGGGTGGCTGCAGGATTATGGCACACACCACGTCAACCAGGGATACCAAACTACGCTGACGGTGGTTCTTCTCTGAAGCTCCCCAGAGAAAAGGAGAAACAAAGGAACAAATTTTGTGTTCCTAACTTTAATTCCTTGATAAAATCAGTGCAAAGCTTTGACAAAATCCAGTATTAATTATTATTTAAATCTCACTAGATAAATTTGCTGGTTTTGTTGGAACTCCTTTCTGGTGTGGTGTGCAGTTTCATAGAATCACAGGGTGGTTTAGGTTGAGCTTTAAAGCTAATCTGGTTCCAACCCATCTGCTGTGGGCAGGGACAGCTGTCACTAGACCAGGTTGCTCAAAGGGCCATCCAACCTTGACCTAGAACACTTCCAGGGATGGAGCATCCACAGTTTCTCTGTGCAACCTGCTCCAGTGCCTCACCACCATCACAGTAAAGAATTCCTTAGTATGTATGCATAAGGATGCACCTATCTGTGGTATGATCTGGTAAAATAATCACAGAAGTGTTAGTTTATCTGCTCAACAGTTCTTCTCAGAGGCCTCATACTATACAAATGCAAGGAAAGCATGGTCTTTGTTGGAAGGTATCTACAGCTTAAAGCTTGGAGGAAGTGTGAAATGGGCATAAAGTAATTGTCATGTTTGGCATAAAGACCATCTATATTTAATAAAAAAGACACCCCAATTTTTTTTTAGAATTCAAAGGAATAAACAAAGAGCTGTTTGTGAAGATTCAGTGCTTCATTTTTTTTTTAACTCTTGCCTTTATTTTGTTTTAGGTTGCTACAACTGAGTTGCCTGAGCACTGCCCTACAGAATTTTGGAGGGTCACTTCTTAATGGATTGCTGCAGCCTCTTAATTTCTCCATTGATCCTGTTCCCTGCATCGTGAGAACATTTTAGCCAGCACAGAACCTAGAAAAGTTACATGTAAGTTATTATTCCAATTCCTTTCTATTTAAAGAAAAAACGAAAGGAAAAAAAGAAGAAAAAAGATCTTGGGGAGGCAAGGTGGAGGCAGTAAATATCACACTTTAGAAAAACACTGTAAAAGCTGTAATTCAACTGCAAACATTAGGTGGTGAATAAATTGTTATTGAAGTAGTTACTTGCTTTTTTAACCTAAATAGTGATTGTCATTTTGACGGCTTTCCTAAGTGTTCTGCTACTACAGTAAACCATAGCGAGAAGTACTTAAAATAGCTCTGTTCGCCCCACTGCTCCAACTGCGCTTTGTTTTCCTCGGCACCTGGCTACGTGCGTGTACGCTTACCTTGGTGTGCTCTGCCAAAGCTGCACGTGCTCCGTGTGAGCTTGGAGGCCATCACCTGCCCAACAAGACTGCAGGCACCCTTCTATTTCTCACATGATGAAATCCACATCCTTCTCCTTTCGGGTTCCTGGACTATTTCCCTTGCAGGAGCCCTGGTGCTGCTTTGTCCTTCAGCCTGCTGCCCCAAAAGGCTCTGTAAGCATCAGCAGGATCTTCACGGCTACCTCCAGCTCCTTCCAGGTGGAATTAAGTGCTCCGCCTGACTGTGGGAGGGTAAAGAAAGCTGTGCACTCATCTACTAGGGGCAGATTGAGGGGACCCCTTCCTGTCTCCTCAACCTGGGTAGTAGTTCCCAGCGCTTGTAGTGCTTTGATTTTTCTCCCAAGAGGGGGAGCAGCTTATGGTGCTGTGCATGTATTTCATCCCTAATCTCGTGATGGCTGAGTCTTCCTGTGAAACATTCCGTAGCACAGCCTGACATAGAATCAGCGGGGAGAAGCTTGTTTAACCCTTTGCAGTTTGTCAGCAGTTCTAACCCTAATTCTGTGTTCTGAGATAGGAGAAGCTTCTGGACCATTGTAAGGATGGCATGGATGTGATGGCCCGTGCTCTACAGAGGACGGGACACCCCAGAGATGACGCGTTTGGGGAAAGGCTAGAGCACAACCTAATTTCATTAATTTTTAAAACAAAACCAAATATTTTTGTGGTTTAGAGGTTTTTATCTTTGAGATGGTGGTATAGAGCAGCTTGGCAAAAGGAGATAATACAAAATTGTGGTTCAGAGTGTGGCACTGTGCATGTTACTGCCTGTATTTGTTCACTGCAGTGACAAATGCATATGGTGCAGTTTAATCAGAACAGGTCAGTGAAGCAGCACTCCTTACTGGTCAGTTTTTCTTGAATGCTTACTAACACCATTTTTAATCTTAGAAACTGATCTGTAATACTACTTCTAAAAAAGTATGAGTGTTTTGGAACCAAAGCTTTTACATTAGAAATATACCTTTTTTTGAAGTACTTTATTTGCTTGTGTGACACTAGAAGATTTATTTAAAGCAAGAGAAGTCTATTGCAAATGGAGGACAGTGTTCTTTAATGCATATGGAAATTCAGTTTTTAAAGAGAGGAAATTTTTTTTTCTGGTGTGATGAGTATCAGAAAAAACAATGGTGAAGCCGTATGCAGTGGAGACAGTCTGGGTAGTAACAGAATTCACTGTCAAAGAGGCCTTACAGGGTGTGAGTTTGATTTCATTTTCCAAAAAAAAAGGGAGAGTGTTGCCATTTCCTTTAGGGTTTGGCATTATCTGGTGCAGTTATTAATCAAATCCCCTTTAGCAGGAATCGTCTGACTACAGGAAAATTTTGGATCTGGCTTGAAATTTGTTTTTAGTGCTTGTCTTAAGGGAAGAAGACTTGATATGAGTTGTAACAGCTAGGCAGGCAGAAAAAGCTTGTTTTTCATTAGTCCTACTTAGCACTACTCCCATGAGGTTTGGAAGGCTTATTCACAATTTTTTGCAGGGTTTTCTCATGATGTTTAAAAAGCTCATCATTAGGCATCTTGCAAATTCACTATTAAAAACACTTCCAGAGGAACTAACTTCAAAAATATCATCCTTGTTGAGGGACTTGAAAAAGCAGACAGAAATGGGAGAAAAAGCCTCTCTCATTCCAAGAAGTGAATAGGAAGTTTTGTCTTGTTTCTTGTTGTGCTACGTATGATCACGTCTCCTTTTCAAGGAACAAAATCAAGTCTGAGGACCAAATGAACTTGAAAACCAGTGTGAGGATATAGGAGCCATCATCAAATATGTGCTTTTCCATTTTTTTCTTTCTTCTTTCTCTTTTAACTGTGGTTATGTGCTTGAGCTATGCATCATTTTTAAAACATGGTGTGTACTCTAGCTCCTAGAAAACCCATGCACCACCTCACAGGCTGTTGGCTGGGGTTGCACCCGCTGTGTGTGCAGATCCACGCCGGCACAGGTAGACATGAGGGCAAGCTGCTCGTTGCCTATTTGATTTCTCAGTGTTTCCCACTGTCTGGCTATTTTTGATGACAGACTGCTTGTAACAATTACCTTGTTATAGCAATTTCCATAGAAAGAAGCAGACTTTCACTTGTTAATTAGCCCTGCTGGAAAAAGCAGTTGCACAGGGTTGACCCAGCTGCAACAACTGCGTTCTTGTTGCTTTTCCCAGGGTACAGTGGGATAAGCAATATGCCTTCCCCCCCGTGCATTTATTATTTCATTTTTATAATACTACTTGGATGCTGATTGATAAAATTTCCATAAAAATACTGATATGTGAGTTCAGAGCAGAAAGTCCCTTGCTCATTCTGATGAAGCATATTGCAAAACACTGTTATGGTGCATGTGCCAGGATAGTAAAAAAAAAACCCCATTTCTCTAGGTTCTCAGGGAATTAATCCTGGCTAGGTTAGACTGAGTGTACTGTAGTGTGGGAATACAGCAGCTGGGGAGAAGCTATGCTCTCTGCTGAGAGGCTCTCTCCGTTTGTTATCCCAAACAATCATGAATGACAGAGAATGTACAGAGCTGTGCCTTGGAGCAGCTCCTGGGGCAGGGCTGCTGGCATCCTAGAGGAGGCAGGTGACTATTCCTAGCAGTGTCCATACTCTGCTCACATTTCCTGCTTTGTTTTAGCCCTGTGTGTTTTCCTCTAAAAGCAGCAAAAATAACATCCCAATTAATGTCTTTCTGCATCTCATAAAAAGACCAGATTTGTACTGCTTATCAAATGCCTATAAGTGCTTTATACAGGATGAAAAAATAAGTCAACTCAAAAGTCAGAAACTTCTGTACAAAAATTTCATATTTGCTAGGTATGAGTTCTTCGGAGTATTAAAAAAAATTTTAGAAAGATTTCTTGAAATCTGTCCTATGGCCACCTCTAGGCAGATGTAAATAATGTAAAATTTTAAATATGCAGATATTGATGGTTAAATGTCTGTCACCTGCCTACCACCACAGCCTGGGAAAAATGTATCTTTTTTAAAATCTGCACTTAAAGGTCAGATAACTTGACAGAATTCAGAAGGAAATCAGATTTCTGAAGGCAAAATTGTATCACTTTGGACATTGACTTATCAAACACTCCTAACTATCAGTACCAAACCCTCTTCCCAAGTGCCAGGACCAATGAGGACATTGGCAGGTTTATCTTACTGGATGAGAGATGTGGCCATGTCTGCATTTCATGATTTCTCTGGTACATTTTTCTGTTGGAGTGCTGTTCTCAACAGGGGCAAAGACACTTTGTTACCTACTTTATGGTACTGGCGTATCAGGACTCTGTACCTCATGCCACCAGAGGGTGTGGAGTGTCTTCCACCTTGGGGACCTTTACAGCCTCCCATGGCATCCTTTCCACTGACCACTGCCAGCAGCACTGTGTCAGTCCCTCAATGTGATCAGGGGCTTCTCAGCATCATCAGTGCCTCTGTACCTCAACCAGGCTGAGTGGCCGGGGACAGCTTTTGATACAAGTACATCTGATGACTAAATATAATTTTATTTATATGTGCAGATGTGTGTATATATATATAAATGAAACTTAAATATTTATAAAACTTATATATATATGCATGTGTATGTTTTCTAAAATAAAATATGTATCTGGACAAATGTATGGTCTGAAAAGCGCTGGTGTGGCTTCAGGCAGGGCACATGTGTGTGGGTGGTGAGCCAGTGTCCTTTCCTGGAGGTTTCTGACCAAGACCCCGGTGTTGGAGGCATCCCCACCCAGGCACACGCGATGACCACAGGCTGTGTGGCCAGGAAGAGCACTCTGCTCATGTTTAGCTGGTAACAGCAGCGAAGGACAGCGGTGTTTGTTGCAGTGTAGCGTGCCACATGAACTCGAATTACTGTGACACCTCTCGGCCTGTTGCCATTGGCCGAAGGTTTGTTTGTTCGTCACCCCAGCGGTGCCACGGGCTGCGTGGACGCGCGGCGTCATTGATCTGTTTACTCGGCGTTTCCCATGTGGCCGCCGTGTTGTGGCGAGAACTTTTATTTTTCGCCGTGGCAGGTGACAGCGCGGGTGTGTGTGTGTGTGTCAGCCCCAGGGACTGAGTCACAGCCCTCCCTCTGCCCGGGGCCAGTGGCGCTTCCCCTTTCCCGGTGGGGTGAGATGCCAGCCTGTCTCCACAGGACATCTTACCAGCCTGCACATTGCTTTATTTTTTTTTTTCCACAGAAAAGCCTGAGAGATGGTGACAGCAAGACTAACTTTCTCTGTAACCAGTGAAAAGTAAAATCCATCTCACCACATCAGTTTTGTTTTCACTGCTGGCTCAACCTCTCCTCTCCCTCTGGCAGAGCTCTGCACAGTCATTCAGTGCCCGGCTTGGGGGTGGTGTGGTTGTTAGCTCAGCGGTGTATGACCCATTTATTTTCATAATACTTAGATACCCGTGTTTCTGCGGCGTTCAGCACACAGGTCCTGCGACCTAAATCCTTGGCAGGAAAGCACACACCTGATTTCAGCAGCGTGCGTGGAGAGCAGCCGGCTCTGCCTTTGCCTTGTCAGGAGCTGCAGGAAGGTGACGCGCTTTTGGGTCTAGCGGGCAATTGATAAGCAAGGGCAGGTAAAGGTACATTTTTCTGGAGCCAGCACTTGGTCTTCGATCATTTAGTTAAATATTGATTGCTAGCTGGTAGGACATGTTTCCTGTTATGATTTACAAAGAGTTGAGACGTAAAAGCGTTGTATTGGATCGTTTTCTTGCTATAATAACCTGCACATTCAGTGACAGCAAGATGATTAATGGCATGAGATTGTTCACTCTCATCATCTCCAGACCTGGCATCACCCTCCTGTTGGGTCTGGTCTTGAGACGGACCTTTTTTCCTTTATTTCTTTTTTACTCAGTCAGTTGAATTAGTTTTCTGCGGGTTTTCAAATGATAATTAGGTTCACGCTTGTGTTACTTTCTGTAAATTGAAAGAATCAGGCATAGGACATACAGGAGAGCAAACTGGCATCATAGTAGACCTGAGAGTTTTAGGTATAAAATTAAAGAGTAATTTGCAAAGTGACTTGAAATAAAGTGGATTTAAACACAATGAAATCATCCTTGACAGCAATTTGTTTGAAGTTCTTCTACTGTTATGAGTGTAAAGGGATTTTTTTTTTAATTGCCAGTTTCTGGGTAGAGTATTCAGCATAATTTCTCACAGGTAAGTGAAGCATTAACTCCTTGTACCTCAGTAGTTTGGGCAGCAGGGGAAGAAACTGAGAGTTAGGGGGAAGCACCTTCTCTACTTCATAATTTGAAAATCAGTCAGTGGTCAGCTAACTTAGAGAAGGACTTTACCAGGCATGCTGGTACTGGGAAAAATGTATGAAAATCCAACAGAGTCCTGGACAGTAGATACGCACAGCATGTGAAAATTGTCTTCAAAGTTTAACAGAATATAATGGCCCACTAGATATAAACTGGAAAAAAAGTTAACAGCAACTAGCTAGTTTACATCCCTTGTTAAGATGAGCCATGAGTTTTGGGGCTTTTGCATTTATATACTTTTGCTGTAGGTGTTGGAAGTGTGGGTGGCCACGAAAAAGCAGTGGTTACAATAAGATTTTCCATTTATTGCCCTTTGTGTACAACTAAAAATAAGATTCAAATGCTTCAGCATTTGTAGAGCAAGCATAATATTTCTCTTAGCTCTGATGACTGGCTTGCCTGCAGCTTCGGCTCTGTCTGGTGGGTGAGTCCTAGGTTTTAATGCTTGTAAATGGGTCTGTGTTGAAAGGAGAGTCAGAGCTTACTTGTGGTGTGGTCTGGCTGTGTTAATTCATCAACTTCTTACTGGAAAAAAAAAAAAAGAAAAAGTAGTTAGGCATAGTACATAAGTAAAAGGTGGTGATGAAAGAATTTTGGAAGCAGAATTATTCTGCTGTCTGGAAAAAGCAGCTTTGGAGAGGACGGGAAGATCTTTAAAGTTAAAACTTTCAAAACTTCACTGGTGTACCTTGCGTTGTTGATCTGGAATTTCATCTTCTGGCAGAGAAAAAGTGAAGGAGAAAAAAAAATGGAAATCTATACAAATCTGCTGAGCTTGAGAAACAAATTCTCAGGGTTAACTTTTGGCAGATAAAATCCTTTTGGTTTGCTTTTTAGGGTGACTATTGAAATACACTGTCTGATACTTTTCCAGGTAGTTGCACTGGTTAGGAATCCACTAAACCAGTTGCAGTATCTTGAACTACTAAATGTATTCTGACCACATTAATTGATATGTCAGCTCGTGGCCAAGAGAAATATTAAAGAGAGATGTCAGTATATGCAGGGAAATTTGTAGCTTCATGGTGTCAGCTTTGGTGCTGTCCCAGCTTCACTCATTAGTAGCTGTGGCATTTCCAGAGAATGAGTGTGCCTGTGCATGTCAGGCTTCTTGGTCTGATGTCATTCTTGTGATGGATGAGAGGAGAGAGCATCTATCCAAGAGCTGCAGGACCAGAGGTAGAGGCTGAAAACTTGCTTTCTGCTGTGTGGCAGCTTAAGCATCACTGCTTTCTTGTCACTTCATGACCTTCCCAGCTTTGCCAGGCTTGGCAGAGTAGCAGAGGTGTTGGTCTTGAAAATCGGGCTTTGTAAGACAATACGTTTTCACTCTGACTAACACCACGTGGTGAGGAGGATGTGCGGTACTGGGGGCACTTAGAAGCACACGCGCTTGTTCCATGGACTAGTCACGCTGTCAATGGTGAGTCTTTCATTAGGCAATATGAAATCCCTTTAAATTAGCTTGGTGTAGTCCTCCCTCTCTTCCTAGGAGGGCTCATGCCTGTCATTGCTGCCTTACTTTTGCCTTTTTGCTGAAATGTGCCTTTCTGCTCTTACATCTGTGCCTGCTTGTTGGACCAGCTCTTGCCTTGATACAAAGTACAAATGGCAAGAGAGCTGATGCGGTAATCGAGGCTTCAAATATTTCAGATGGGAACGGGCAAAACTTCAGCAATTATTAGTTTCCCCCACAGTGGTTGCTGCAGGGAATTACATTACCTCTGTTATAATCACCTGCATGCCTCAGTCCTGTAGGTGCCCAGATGCTGACAAGGAGCGTAATCATTTGCTGTAATATTTTTCTGTGGAATTTTCCCTTTTTCAGTACAGTTGTAGAGGTGGTTTTTTTCTCCCCACCCAGCCTTCTTTTCTACTGCTGTGCCAGCTGCAAGTGAGTTCAAACCTGATGGCTTTGAAGATAATGACAGGAGAGAGTGCAACACGTGTGTCATGTGGCAGCAGCACTCCTGCGCTGATCACTGCTGCTGCTCTTTCCAGCGGGATGAGACGTGCTGGACTCTTCCAGGGGTATCGCCACACGGGCTATTTTTAGCGATGGCACATCGGGCGCATTGTGCAACTATCAGTACCCCTGCTGTGCTCTTCATTTTTTTCCCTTGTATGGTGATGAGGTTTGTAAGGTGTTTGACTTTCTCTTGAAGACGTAGAAGGATCTCTTTTGATTTTTTTTAACTACTTGTAGAGCTGCTCTGGGGAATCTGTGAAGTTGTGTTTCCTGTACACAGTTAGAAGGGAACAGTCCTACATGTGGCCACTAAATTAGGATTAGTGTAAGTGACACAAACAATGTGGTTGAGATTTTCAGCTGAAGACCTCTAGCAACCTTTTGGGTTGCAGAGCAGAACTGCTACCTTGGGAAACCCCAAGCTTGTTTTTGTTGGGTTTTTTTTTAACTTTACCACAGAAAACAAGCTGTACTCGGGCCTTTTTACAGTTGTCATAGACTCTTTCTGTGGCTCTCAGCTTCTGGGGTCCTTTGAACAGCCACCTCATGCTGTACAGGAGGTCCTGTGAGGCGGGGACAGCAGCAGATGCTTTGGGATGTGGTGCAGTCTCACAGTGCGAGCAGAGCTGGACACAGCAGTAGACTGGGGGCTTCGGCCCATCACTGCTGGAGGAGCAAGGCTGGCTAGTCACAGGCTCCTTATTGCATTGCTCGAATAATGTGAAAACATTAGCAATGGAGATTTGCTGTAATGGTGTATTTTAAGTGCGTCTCTGCTCTGCCAGCTTCACTTTTAATGCACTCGGTTAAGGAATGCTTTGGAGGTTGCTGCTAATGGATGAATCTCCCAGAAAATTGGAATTTTGAAATAAGATTGACACTTTGGAGTGAGAAATATAAATCTAATGAGAGTATTTCAGCAGAGGTTTGTAATTAGGAATGAATGGAGGGAATTTGTACACGCAGTCTGCAGAAGGGCACAATGGAAGGTGAAATTGCACCCTCTGTGCTGAATGAGGGATGAAAGCCAATGTATCAGTGTCATGGCATGACAGTGTAGAGTATAAATGATACTGTCACTGAGTGCTGCAGAAGGTATCAAGGGAATTCCACTCCAGTAAATTACATTACTTAGACAGACCTGAAGGCATTGTGTCTGAATGATTGGAGGGAAAAAAGGTTGTCAGCACAAAGCAGAAGATATTATAGAACAACTGGCTGCAGGCTTGGAAACCAGTGTTTTTCTGATGTTTACCATGCAAAGCTTTTCTGATGCTATTTTAATTTATTTTTGGTTGAATTAGAAATGTATTGATGAAGCGAAAGTATTTTTGAGATGGTGTTTGGAGTGGATACCAACCTGCAGCAAAAGGTGTTAGCATGCACAGCTCCCATTTTTCCATTAGGAATTGGGACTCCTTCAGACTTGAGGAAAATCTAATCATGTTCCAAGCTCAAACTGTTTTTTAATGCATTGCTTCATTTCACTGAGGACTTCCTTTTTGGCCTGGATTTTCCTTACAGGGTAATTCTAGCATAAATTTGTAGGGAGACAGGGGTTGTTACTGTTCTCACTAGCAGTGAGGGGCTGGACTGTGGTGAGCAGCAGCAGATCACGGGACACAAACTTTAAGGTCTCGTTTAGAGGCGTGGTGAGGTCCATGATGCGGGCAGGTAGGAGCATGATGTCATCCTGACAAGACAGCAAAAATCCAGAGATTTACCCTTTCAACATGCATGCACTAATGCATCGCAGTGTGTTCCTCACACTGTTCTGCTTTTTGCCCACCAAACCCCACTGCTAATGCCAGTCCCAGCCACAGTGATGGTGTTGAGTGAAATAGTTATTTCCCACCATTTTATTCTCTGTAACAACCTACTACATCCACCCGCACAGGGACAGTACCTTAGAGATGGGGTTTAACTGCTTCTCTGTCTCTGACCTCACACACAGACAACACCTACAAGCTCCTGTAATTTCCTAGTTTGCTCATGGGTGAGACAGCCCAGCTCCCACAGTCCTCCCAAACTGCTGCTTGATGATAAAACATCTGTTCCCCGAAGATGCTGCATTTCATCCTGTGGTACATAATAAGCTCTGCTTGTTTTGGGGCTTTTTGTAAAACGGTAGCAGTCTTTGTCCTTCTTAAAACATATTTTCCCACTTGTCTACTGATAAAAAACATCACTGAGAGTACATGCTATAAGTAATGATAAGGGAGCAGGCTTCATTCCTCCTCTCCAAAACTTGATTTTTGGCAAAGCCCACACAAGGCAGGAGGATGGACATGGAACGCAGTTTTAGCAGTCCATGAAACAGGCTTCTTCATGTGGAAATGGTGGTTCAAGTTGTGGGAGCATTAACCAGGAAATATGGCCAAACTGAAGGGTGCTGACTCTAGGAAGGTAGCAGTTCAAATGCTCCCATGAAAAGGATTCAGCCCCTAGAGCCTGTAGCTGGAAACCAAAGCATCAAACCCACAGACCATGTGGAAAAGCAGTCAGGCATCTGTGGAAAAGAAGATGCCCTGTGTGGGATGGGATTCAATAGTAGAGCAATTTAGCAGTGGGTCCTGATCATAGCCAAATGTGAGTGGGAGGAAGCAAAGTGCAATTTCCGTCTATACCTCCTGCATTAGAACTGGGTCGGAGTGGTCCAGGGTGTAGGACTGTGTCTGTCTGTCTGTCTGGATTAAAAGGGGAATTCAGACATTAGAGATATAAAATTTGTCCTCAGACCGTCACTGTCATGGGAAACTACTATGCCTGCTTAAGCACCTGTTCGTAGTAGTATTAAAAATCCACTGTCACTCACTTCTCCTGTGGTATTTTGTGTCAAAAACTGGCATTTTGCCACATCTGGTTTTTTGCGTGTTGGGAAAGCAAATGCTTTTTTCTTATATTTAGTGTTACTCCTGTGATCATGATCAAGCTGTGTTTTCAAAATGTGGTTCTTTGTAGTCATCCATCCACAATCCACAGAAAGTCCATTAGTTCTCACAGCTCTAGCTACTCATATGAGGCTTTTTTCCTCTTCCCATGCTTGGTCCTGTGGCATGAAAGCCTATAACCAGCACCTGTGAAGTCACCAGGGCCACTTGGATGAGTGATAGGTGCAAAACTGGACTTTAAATGCCTCAAAGTGTTGTGATTGCAAGAGTGGGATAGAGCAGGAGAAGGAATGACCAAACTATGCCTTAGAGAAGACTGGGAGACTGAACAGTATTGCTTTAACCGAGAGAAATATTGAGCCTGCTCAGTCAGGTCGGTACCCCCTGGCAAATGTATTTTGTTGTATAAATGTTTCCCTGAGGTCCCAGAAGACTATCCCTATCTCTTCCTATCTTGTACAGTGGATTTCTGAATAATCAATCTTGGTGCAGGAAGGCTGTGGTTTAGTAAGTGTAGCTTGCTAACAAGTCAGTGGTTTAATCTTAATTCTCACTCCTCGTGCTTTTGATAACACAGGGCTATAAAATTTGACATCGTAGAAACTTCTCTATAAATTCTGATTTGCTTGCCAAAAAATCAGCCTATTACTTTCAATTCCCCTGTTATCATTAGTGTTATTAAACTGACGATTGATGTGTAAAAACTGCCATTTGCATGAAGTTCACAAAACTGCAATAAAAGACACTTTTGTTCTGACTTGGTAAGGAGAGAGGAAAAAAACCAGCTAAATAACACTAGTTCTAACAGCGGAGATGTTCATATAAAGACATGTTCTGAACAATAAGATCGTTTATCCATGTATGACATAAATACATCGGAATTTAAATAATGAGAGATCTTGTGAAATGCAGCAAAACGCACACCACTGGCATTGTGAAGTTTCCCTTCTCTAAAGCCCTGTTCTCAGGGAAAAGCAGCTTTACTTTTGCTTTGAAAATCCATTATCATAAGCCTTTTTTAAAAAAAAAACGTTTGTCGTAGTGCAGTATTAAAGCAATTTTATACCCTAAGAGCAGCTCTTTCGTAAGGTAAAATGCAGTCCCATGTGTGTATGTAATTGCGGTTTATAATACTTCTCACAGCCCTAATTTTCCCAAAATTAAGAAAACCACTAACCTTTTTAGGCTTTCCTTTTCCTAATTGTTTTTTGTTCTCCCTGTCTTTCTTCCACAAAAAATTCTTTTTTTAAAATCCCTGCTCAGGAGAAAAAAAAAAAAAAAAAGGCACAGAACGCTCTCTGGATTCATTGCAAAACACTGCTTGAAGGAAGCATTTTAAGAGTTTAGGTTAAAAAGTTTCTGCTTCTTTCAAACTACATGGGTGACACTGCTATTTTGGGAGACCATACCATCTGCTTGTTAACCAAAAAGCAGGGAAGATATTCCTAGTTCTAGTATAGATTTTTGGGTTGATTCCACATAAAATTCCCAACTGATCTCCGCTTGTGTTTGCCCCCTCTATAAGCTAAGGAGAACAAGGCCACTCATCTCTTCCACTTTCACAGCTCCCAAGATAAAGATGCTCAGCTTGTGGTCCTGAGTAAGGCATGGTTGTTCACAACAGACACAGTCCATCATGACGTATGGGGGCCCTAATCCTTCCCTGCAGGTGTTTATGTCACAAAAGTTATGACAAGGAGTAAAAGAGCAATATCATGCCCAGCCCCTGATGTGCCACAGGTGACTGCTACCTGTGGATGAAGAAGAAGGTATTTGGGGGAGACTTGGATGGGTTGTGTTGGAGGAGCTGACTTCTTGTTGGTGTTTGAGTAAGAAAGGGGGAGGACACATTTCCTGGGGTTTTGCTTGCTTTGGGAGGGGAAAAAAGGCAGAAGAACAAGGTTTCCTGGCCCACAGATCAACCATCTACCAGGTAGTGCAGGTGGAAAAAGTGCAGGAGCTAGAGAGGACAGTAAGACTGTCCTTCCCTTGGTGGAGAGGAGTGGCAGGGCCTCTAGTCCAGATGGATTGAAGGAAAAGGTTGACATGAGTAGGAGCAAGGTGGAGTCTGTGTACTTTGTCTGGTGAGTCTGTGGAAATGGCACAGGGGAACATGAAAATGTGAGAAGATGTGGTCCTCCATAGGTGATGAAGACATTTGTCTGAGACAGGAGAGATTTAAGTCTATATTATATTGCTGGAGTATCTGCAAATACATATGTATCATCGTTATAATATCTTCCTGACTGGCAAAATGTTTCATCCAATCTCTGTTGACAGAAAAGATTGCCTACTGATAATTGCTTTGCTTAAGTGTCTGATAATATGCCAGAAATGAGAGCATTCTCTGTTAGGTCATCTTTAATTATGCATGTACCACCTGTCAGCTTTAAATCTGGAGATTAGTTTTCTCATTGGATTTGGAGTAGGGAAGAGAGCCTTCAACAAGAGGCTGTTGCAAACAATGTCTATGGGGGAGTTTCACAAGCAGTCTCCTCATCATCCCTAGTCATGGATACCGCTGTTGGCACATGCGGAAATATTTGAAATATTGCCTAAGCTCAGTGCCGTAGTGATGGGTTTCGCAGAAAGAGGATTTCAGACCATCTGTTGCGTTTTCTAGTTTTCATCTTTCCCCATTTCAGAGGGAGAGGGAGCGCTGAGGTGGGGGAGGACGCATGGCAAGTCGTGGCTCCCTTGGCAGTGCTGGGAGGAAATCCCCCCCAAAAGCCATGTGAGGAGGTTATTCACTTACCACTGGTGAAAGCACACAATAAAACCAGTCAGGCCAGTACAAATATGCCAAGTTAATAGGAAATTAAGGGCTCAAAAGACTGAAAAATTATGAGGATGGTGCTTTGCAGAAAACCTCAACAGGGAGAGATGGTAAAGATCTCGGAGGATATTAAATTAACGGGGTTGCGTTACCAAGCCTACTTATAGTATTAAAAATTATATTGGAGAGGAAATTTATCTTTGTACAAAATGAGGAGGCAGTAGTTGTTTGGGAGTAGTTGAAGGGATTTTCAGTTCATGGGAGAATGCTAGCTGTGTATTTGGTACAGTAATAGATTTTAGGAATCCCCTTGGTTTTCTGGTCTCCTTTACTCCAAGGCCAGTGTGGTTGGTTGTTCTCTGAGATGCATCATTTGCACCAGAAAACAGAAAAGGTCTTTGTTAAGCTTCTCACCTGCCTTTGGCGGAAGAGAACATCACTTGCACTGTCAAATGTTGCTGCTGTTGCTCCTTGCCTATGTATCTGAGTGGCTTGTGCTTCCCCCTCTCTGGGATTTTGGTTTTCCAGCTTCTGTCATCACTGCCTCAGCCTCCTGGAAAGAACTCCTCAGTTACACTGGTTAGCTGACACTGATCGTTTTTCTTGGTAATACCTTCATCCAGAGCTATTTCTGAAAATCTGGGATTTGGAACAGTAGGTCAATTTGTAAAACAACGAGCAAAGAGGGACAGATGGCTGTGGATACGAGAGCATGTTTCTGTTCATCTCCATTTGGCTTTTGCTGATGCTTCGTTGTTGCGCGAGCGTTTGAGGCTGTCGCTTTGCATCCGTTAAATGGTTGCTGCTCCTTTGCTTGAAAGACTGGCCTGTGGCACTTTTCATGTCCCCCCTCTGCTCCAGTGGGGCTCCAGGGCAGGCTGTGTCTGCAGAAGCTTGCAGTGCCTTTGCACCCATGGACATGGAAATGGTTTGCAAGATGAGTGGATTTTTTGCTCGAAATCTGGCTGTGTTCCTCCTGACCTTTTCTCTCAGCAGCTGCACTGGGCGAGGCTTTCCTGATGATTCCTTTGCTCAGGGTAAGGTTGCTGGACTCACCTCTCTTTGTTATTCCTGTGTAAATGATGACAACTTCTCTGTCCTCTGTTGTGCTGGAGGGTTTTGCTCAGGTCTTAGACAGATTCTGATTGATTCAGACTCGCTTCTCTCTGAGCAGTGGTGTCAGCAGCATCACCTCAATGTAGCTGAATTTTACAGACCTGAAATGGAAAAGTGTGGGGGTGTGCCACAACCCTTTTTTCCTAGCTCATGATTCATTCAGCCCTTCTTTCCGCCCTCCTATTTCATGCTACAGGGGTCTCCAGTCTTGCAGTGGTCACTGAAGACATCTCTTTTGTACAGGCTCCTTCATAGAATACAAGGGTGTATGCATCCCATTATCCTGGTGCTACTGCTGAGCTGTGCAGCACCACTGGGCGCTGCGGGAGGCATCCTGTTCACTGTTTTGAGGAACAACCATACTTAACAGAATGTAGTACTTTGCTTTTGTCTCTGAAAAAAGGGACAACTAGATGAGATTTAAGAATATCTGTAAGAATTGAAATACTTACTTCAAACCATCTGAGCTCTTCTGGCTTGAGAGATGTGGCTTGCATAGTCCTCAGACCATGGCTGGTCCTGGGGGCTCTTTCTTGTCCTGTGTTTTACAAATGATTGCTTAAATTACCTAGAGCAGTTTTTCTGGAAAACCTTCCTGTTCTCGAACCCGGGATGTCCTATCTAACGACTACCTTCCTCTTTTCTCTCCTGGACTCTTCACTGGAGCTTGTCCACTGCCTTAGTCACAGGAGGGGCTTCAGCTATCCTCTCCATTTCTCACAGGGACACGCATTTAACAGTTCTCTTGTAACCTTTGGTGTGTTGATGGTTTTAGTCTTCGCATGTTTTCTCTCCCTTTTCACTCCTTTAGAAACACTACAATAAAACTCTTCACATGTCAGATTTAGTATCTGTTATAGCAGAGACTTCCTACAGGATTCATACTTTTCCTTCCATAGCAGTGGAACAGTGCTTGATAGTGAAGCTGGTGAAATTCAGAGTGATGTGTTTACATTGAGCTATCTGACTGTATACACTACTAATTTTAAGAGGAAGGGGAACCCTTCTTGGGATGATTAGTTTTGCCATGTTTATAGACACAATCTCTTGCTGAAGCATGTTTTTCCTGACTCCGAGGTGGCTGCTGACAGCTGGTATTACAAGAGTTCATTGGGAGTCTCATGGTCCATGTGTCCTTATGTATACACAGCACAGACAAGATGAAGCCAGGGAGAGATAACAAAGGTGGTGATGCTAAACCCTCTAGCAGTGCCCAGAAGTGAAGCATTTGAACAGCCAATGTGAGCCAAATTCCAGCTCCTGTCTAGGCTGTAATGATTAGGAAAATCACCTTGTCTTTTAACAGATTTTGCCAATCTGGTTGAGCAGCCAAGTCAGGGGAATCATTTCTTCTTACTGCCGCAGCAGTGGCAACACAAGCTCCTAAATCAGGGGGTTTGCCTGTGCCCCTGTGGCCCACCAGCACATGAGGGTGCTGCCCCATCTCTCTACATGCCCTTCTGAGGCGTAGGGGCAGAGCAGCGTGTGGGTCGTGTAAGTGCAACCGTCCGGTTTTGCAGCCTTTCCACTGCAAGTCAGTTGGCAACACAGTGCTGAAGATTGACAGTAAATACACACAACCTTCTCAAAAAGTTCAAGTGGGCAATCAGAGCACAGCAAGTGGCTTCTTTTACACTTGGGTTGCAGAGTGATTCTGGAGGGATTTCAAGGAAACCTCTTGGTAGCAGGAAGCTGCTGCTCTAGGCATTCGATGAAGGAGCTGTGCCTTCTGAGCCTGGTGCCTCCTTCCCTGAGCAGCTTAATAAATACACGAGTGTGGCCATTACCAGCCAAGCTCCATTTCTTTTGCCTGTTCTAATGTGCTGGTATTTTATGTCACATCAAGTGAGGAGGGGAAGCAGTGATATGAAGCCATTCCTCCCATTCCTTAAATAGGATTGATGACCACAGCTTAACAGCATTCCAAGAAAAAGACATTTGCTTGAAGATGGCCAGAGCTTCCCCTGAGATGGTGAATAAGGATGTTCATCCTGGTAATAACTTGCCTTTGCCATTTTCAGAGCAGGCGTTCTATTGCAAATCCTGCATTAGCTTGCCACAGTTAAATGTGCACACACATATCTAAAGGTACCTCTTTGATTTTCCTCTTCTGCCTCCCCCCGCCTCCCACACAGGCCCAAGGGAGCCCCATCGGCTCATCGGCAGCTCCATCTCGAGGTGGTTCCTCCAACAGCGCTGCTTGTTGCCCTTTGGTGCCCCTTCAGCCATGTGGGGGTCCTCTCTGCTGTGCAGGAGCATCAGCGAGCTTTCTGCACACTGTGAGCTGGAATTCCCTCTGGGCCATTGCAATGAATATTGCAAAAAACTGCACTGAGCAGGGGAGGGCATCATGCTTTTATGTGCCATGGCTTGCCAGTTTGAATCACATCTGTTGTGTTGCAGAGGGGAATATTGCTTTGGTTGCAGTGGGTTAGTGGAGTACTAGCAAGTCTCATTTGTAAGGGGTCCTGGGCTTAAGTCTCATCTCATCTGTCACTGAGAGAAGGAATCTACTCTGACAACTTCTGCAAATGCTGGTTTCACTTTTGTTTATTTGTTCCCCAGCCATGTCCTTTGTTTCTGAAATGGTGTTTATATACTGCAATTTTTTTTGGTGCAAATCAATAAGCTTTAATTTCTTTCTCAACTCTCTGATTTTTATCCCATTGCTTCACCACTGTCTCATTGTTAATTCACATGATTATGTGATGTGATATCCCTCCCTGGTTAGAAAAATGTTAGAATAGCTGTTGGCAGCTTCTGGAAGAGTAATTAACAAATAGGAATTACTCAAAGATGTGCACACTAGCCTAAGTAGGCATTTTCCAGCTGTTTGCAAGTTCAAAAACTCGTGGGCACTTTTTGGGTGCTAACACAAGATTAATTACTTGCTACTACAAAAGAACATTTACAAAAATGTGTAGTGTGCAATCCAGACTACAGTGTTTTGTTCCTTAAATTGGAAGCAGACATCTTTGTCAAAAAGAGAGGGATTTTTACAGTGCTTGGTAGTCCTTTTCCTGAGGAGCCGAGCCTTTTCATTACAAGGGGATGTTACATTCACAATCAAAATAGTGACAGCCACCGTAGAAAGTGCTGGGGGCGCAATGTAGCCGAATCCTGGTGCCGTGGGGCGTAGCTGTTCCTGCGTGGGCACGGCGCAGTGCCAGTAGCTTTGTGCTGAATGCCTGAGCCAGGAGCCCCAGCTCCCAAGCCATCCCGGGCTAGCCCAGGACATCCGCATTTCCTTTCTTTCTGATCTGTGGGAGGTGCTGTCCACAAGGCTTTCTTTAGGAAGCCATTTACACTGCTGTGCCTCTGTTTTGCAAGAAGAAGCCCTCATAAATCAAATACAGCCGCACAGCTCTGATAAAGGTCTCCTTTTTATCCACGGGCAGCTACTGCCAGCCAGCTTTTATTTCTCCTCATTCCTATTCTGTTGCTCCTCCAGGATCAGCCTGAGGGCAGCTGGATTTTTGTTTGTTCCCTGCAGTAATAAGGTAGTTGATCCCTGATGGTGCGATGGAGAAAGGGGGCAGGCAGAGGGGAAGTGCATGGCTGGTGTATTTGGACTGCTTGACAGTTTTATTTTAAGCTCAGGGTCTTCTTGCCACATCCATAGCCTCTTCTGCTCTCTGCCTTTTGCTTGACATCTCTTGTGCCTAATTCTCTAATCAGATGGATTATCATCTCTTGGCACCGTGTCCTCACCCACTCTCTAGCCTCTCACCAGTGATTACCTCTCCCCTCTCATCTCTTCTCCACTCTGACATTTCTCCCTGTTTGCTTCTCTGAGTGCCTGAGACTTTTCTCTCCCCTCACCTCCCAGCATCATCCTACCTCCCAGAGGGAGAACAGACAATTTCCATGAATCTTCTTTCTCGGCATTGCCTTCATTCCCACTGTTCTTTCAAGCTCCTTGGCAGTCGCTCCCCTCTCTGTTCTGGGCAGTGAAACATTTCTCTCTCTGCCGCCTGCGCCCTCTTTTCTTCTGCTCCCTCCCAACAGCCTTACATACTCACTGTAGTATGCAATGCTTTATCTTCAGCTTCTTCAATTTCTTTTTGCTCACTGAAAACACTGGACAATAGCCACTCTTTCTCACCATTCATTTCCCTGTTCTCACTCCAGCCCCTCTGCCTCCCTGGAAGCAATGGAGCCAGGACTGGGCTCCTGCCGCCTTACTACAGACCTTTCTCCCTAGAAACGTCTCCAGCCATCCCTCCTCTGCCTTTCCATCTGAGCAGCTCTTGATCCATGAGCCCTAGCCTCTTCAGGACTCTGTTTCTCCAAAGTAACCCAGGTCCTTTCTCTTCTTTTTTCTTGAACCCTTCCATACATCCATAATAACACAATTCTTAACATCCTTGTGGATGTTGCTCCTGGCTCTTCCCTATCCTTTCAACTTTTCACCATCACTTCTGCATTGTCCCATTTCAGAGGGTTTTTTTCATGCCTCTATCCTCCTTTATTATTACTAAAAACATTTGCACAAACATCTTTTTCAGGATTTTAATTTCTTCTCTTTCTTGTACTCTTTTTGGAAAAAATTCTTGCCACGTGTAGCAGAGAAGAATGCATGTGTGCATATGTACTTCAGGTGAGAAATGCATGGTATAAAGGCTACAAATAATACTGAGACACCTAATTTGTAGAGTAAAAGGAGCATTTCTTTCTTGATGTAAGGATGGGTAGCTTTGTTGATAGGACTCTTAACAGAGACATGTCATTTTTTAATGTTTGAAAAGCTCATGCCAGGTGACATGAAGCACACAATGATAATAATACATATTTTTTAAGAGATAGCAATTGAATGTTGTGCATATGTTTGCACAGGTATACAGATACATGTCTATGTGTGTGCATATATATATGCACATATATATGTGTGGGTATATGCATTACACACATTTATAACTATAGGCACATGCACATATGTGTCTGCTTTAAAGACACTATATTGGAGAACAGTATGCTGTGATGGAATAGCATCGTGTCATTCATAATCCAGTGGTGGCTGTCCTGTATTTCATCAAGCAACAGGTATTTATTTAAAGCATTTTGACATTCCCTAGGACATATAACCAAACTGTGTCTTACTAGCACTTTAAATTCTTGAGGTAATGGCATGAATCTGTGGATGGACTTACCTGATCTTGACCTCTGATAAATACAAATTAACTGAGCCTATTTCTACAAGACTTGAACTGTCCTAATGGCAAAATCTTCATTTAGTCTGATAGCTGAAAATTGTCTCTTCCTTTTCTGAAGCTATGTCTCTATGTGGTCAAGTTTGTCTAAAAAGATTGGATTGGGTCCTGCATAACAATGATTGCATTCTTATGACAGTCCAAGAAACAAAGTTCATTGATTTAGTTAGAAAGACTTGTGGAGTGATTTTTTAACTAGTTTATTTTTTTTATTGCAGTCTACAATATAGGTTAGGTACATTTAGGTTAGGCAGAAGTTGAGGGGGAAGAAGTAAGAAAAAAGCATGCTTGTTTTTACATTGCGGACTGTTCTCTTTTCCATGAGACAAACTCCCTGGCAAGCACTAGAGCTTGCCATCTAGTCTGGTCCCCTTTATAGCACAAAAATTGCTGTAGGGGTTTGCAAGCACGGAGAAGTATTGATTGTTTGCTAGCATGCTGTTTGTATTACATATTTCAGTTAATAATTAGTAATGCTTTTAGATTAGTTTTGTTTGAAATACTAATCAATGAGCTTTATAGATCTCCCGCTTTATACTTAAACTGGACATATGCCAATTTCCAGTGGAGTGTAAGAGTTTTATTTTATCCCAGATTGTTTATACTATATAATTATTAATCTGTAGTTTAATCTCCTTGTCCTCATGCTTTTATGGCTTGATCCCACTTGTTGCAAGCGATCCCAAATCTAATTAAAGAGCGTGGATTAATGGCACTCAACACCTTCATAAGTAAGTGCTGGAATGTGCAAGCTACGTCTCGTTGCATGCAGACCTCCTGATGCTTCTTACTCTATGTGCGCAGCAGAAACAGGACTGGCTGTCTTGTGTCTTCTAATTTCCCTCTATGAAAACTTATCTTGAACCACAGCAGGTTTGCCAGACTTCAGGTGCACAGAGTCGTAGTTTTCTTGCTGTGATGTTTTCTCAGACTGTCGTTGGAAAACCACCGCCGAAATGTTTCAGCTAAGGGGGAAATAAAAAGGAAAATAAAGCTTGAAATTATGTGTTGATTTCCCAACGTTCAGCATTTTTTTGAGCTCCTCTAAAGCTCTGGTGCCCTCATGCTGTGGAGCAAAGACATGAGATCTCAGCTGGAGAGTGGGCTGGGGACATGCTGCAGCCGTTGCTGGAAATCCATCTGACCAACCAGAAAGTTTGCTGAGGAAAGCCCAGGGCAGCTAGCAGTTTCTGCTCAATTCTTCCTCGAAAGTCAGGTTTCTGACAAAACAGGGGGACCTGCAGAGCTGTGCTCTGCTTGCTCCATCTGCATTTGGTGCGGTTCTGCAGACTGTTCAGGTGGGATTTTGCAGACCAGTGATTGTCAGCCAGTTCTGCTTGGGAAGCAGGAATCTCCTGGCTACTACCCTCATCCTCACCCTCATGGGCTCAGGGGTCAGGTTATACAATGGCACCTTCAGTTTGTTTAAAGCAAGGAAATTATGCACAAAAGCTGTTAAAAGAATATAAGGTTGTCAAGTCAAGTGAGAAATGTTATAACATCGCCTGCTCAGCCTTCAATTGAATTCTGCGTGCATGCAAATTTGACAGTCTTTAATTGCATGTCTCCAAGATCTGTGGAGAATATAGCTTCTCAATTCACATCAGAAAAATCATACAGACTTTTCTTCTCAGGAAAAAAAAGCATTCTCTCTTAAAGATTGTCCAGACTGTAGGTATGGGCGTACATCTCATCAGCCAGGCAAAGCTTCCTCAGGTCACAGCTGCCCAAAATACAGCCCTGACCAAATGTGCCATGGTCCTGAAGGTAGCGTGGCAGTGATGATTCCCACTGTGCAGACAAGGACCTCATTAATTTCTTTTGTGTTGTCCTCAGATATGATACAGCCAAGGTGTCCTGGAGTGTCTGTCCCCTTGTGAATGGAGAAGAAAGGGAGAAAGTAGCAGCAGGTGGCACCCACCATGCTGCTGAGGGTGGACAAGGCTTGGGATTTTGTGGATCTCCAAGCTAAGATCTGCAGAGACTGTGGGAATGTCTGGTTTCAGTGGCCTCTTTCTCTACCAACAGTACATTCCTCTTGAAGACAAATGAGCAGACGAGGGCTGTAAATAACCATAGAGGTAGAGAGTGACATCAGTGAATACCCAACCACATCAACCAGCCTTGCGTAAGTCTGGTGTAACTCTAAACCGGTATATGTAAGTCTAAACCATTAGGATTGCACAAGAATCACACTGTTTGGCGTTTTATTAGCCAGGTTTCTAGCATTATAGCAGAGGCATTGGAGAGAGTGGTACATGAGCTGTGGGATTTTCAGTGGGAGTGGTTCTCTTAAAAATGGACTGGAAAATACAACTTTGCGACTTGATACATGAGAAAATGAAGCAAGAAGGGAAGCAATTTGTCAAACAGTATTATTTGTGGACAGTCTTAAATAACATGAATCACGGGGTCTCAAATCCCGTACAGTGACCTTGTGCAATCAGGGTACATCATATACTAGGAGATTATGAATTTATGCATACGCTGTACTCAGAATTGAAAAAGATGTTTTCCAAAGTTAGAATCTGTTGTGTTGGCATAACATTGCATTTAAAGTAAAAAGCGTTGAACGCACTGGGAATTGTTGAAGAATATTCTGCCAGCTCTCAAAATTATGATTTTACACTGCCATCAATAACAAAAAAGTTACTCTAATGAGAAGCCATTCTGGTTAAACGAAGAAATACAAGTCATGATAAAACATTTACTAATTTAATATCCAAAAAGGGAAAATAGAAAAGGCAGAAGTGTTCCCCAGGTGTTTTTTGTATTTGAAACTGTGGAAGAAGATATGTCCATCCTGTGCAGTAATATGGAAAGAAGAGAAAGTTTGCTGCTTATAGCAGAGGAGGATCTGAGAGGCAAGAGTGGTTGAAATTAAACATTCTCACATCCTACTAATTTTACATCCAGGAATTTTAAAGGAAGTAGCCAAAAAACTCTGTTAAGTGGCTGGTAATTTATAATAAATCTTGGGAAATGGGAAATTCCAGAAAATTGGAGGGATGCCAACTGTATTTCCAATATTTCAAAAAGATAAAAGGGATGTCCCGGGGAGCTGATGGCTGGTTTTGCTTGATGTCAGTCCAGGGTAAAATAGTGGAACAGCTATTTCAGAATCTGTCAAAAGAGAACTTGGAGGCTAAAGGTACAGATAATTCCAGTAACAGTCGAAGAGAGAGCTTGTCAAAAAAAAAAACCCGCTGGATTTCATTGCTCTGTCAGGATTGCAAGTCTGTGTGATAAAGGCAGTGGTTGATTTGCCTTTAGGAGGCCAGAGTAGGTGGTCCTTTCTGCCTTTCAGGTTTGTGAACCATATAAGGAATGCCCTGAGATTAAAACTCCCATGACAGAGTTTCAAACAAAAATAATCAAACCACTCTGTTTCCCTGGGATAAAGCATGGCTTAGTTTTGAGTTTGGGGCGTTAATCTCCTATTTGATTTGATTTGATGGCTTTTGCAGCTTTAAGTGTGTTTGAGTACCTTGTAGTTCTGTGGGGGTAAAGAAAAAAACAAGCTTCGAAAAGCTTCATGAAAAGCTCAACAAATAATACAAGTGTTCTCAAAGAAAGATAAAATCCAAGTTCTTCTTATAGCAGTCTCTGTAGCTTTAATCCCTTGTTCTTTACCATGGCAAAGAAGATTTCATAAGCTCCTCTGGATCTTACAGGAGAAGGAAAGCTTGTGTTTGCCTTCTGCTGTCTTTGCAGACCTGTAAGACACTACAGATGCAAATGCTACATTGGTTTTACTTGTCCTCAGAACCACTACCCAAATACATCAAATCTTTTCTTTTTCTCTGGGCTCCTTCAGACTGCAATTGTACTGAGTCCAACTGCCCATTTCTGTCTCACATCCTCTCCTTACCTTGGCTGTAGTCTGGTAGGTGTTGGCAGCAGAATTGATTGCTTTCCGTGCACCTTTCTCCATGGGACGATTTATTGTCTACAACAGGAAAGGCAGTCAAGTTCCAGAATAAGGGCCAGTCCATGGATAAAGGGACTTTAAATAGGCATCTAGGCATATGTCAGACTCTGAGAGTAGTGGAAAGGCTTGCAATTCCTGCTTAAACCTTCTGATAACAAAAGGGAAATTCTCAGATCTTTGCAGGATCAAAACCACAGTCAGAATCCCTTGATGTAATCCAGGTATCCCCTTGACACTTGCTCTGAGTTTCTAAATAGTCGTTCCAGTGATCTTCTGATCATTTGATCACTAGAAAAACACATGAAAATTGCTTTTTGCATGTATTAATAGTACTTCCAAGATTCAGATGTGTAAATCTGTGGGTCATAATGCAGTTGTCACTAGAATATATTTATTTATTCGTTTGTTTAGTTACTTAGTTATAGATCAGTCAAAATCTATGATCTAGCTGTAAAGAAACATTTTTCCTTCAGTTTTCAAAGGAGAACATTATTGTTGGTATCCCTTTGGTTGTGGAAAATGCTGCACAGACAGATAGTGTCCCACTCTCCAAGGAGAAGGCAACACCTGTATTCTTTCCCGAGAGCAGAAGGTGCGAAGTTACACCCTACACAAGTCTGTCCCAAATTTAACCCAGTGACCTACTGCATGCGTCCCTGCTCTTCACACATTAATCACAACAGACATGTTCCAAAGGACATGCCAGTTTGTGTCCCAAGGAAAGATGAAGGATGTTTTGACCACCTGCTAACTTGCAGGAAAGACGAAAAGCTTGCATTTTAGGGGGTAAAACAAAGAGAGCAGATTTTTCCCATAACAGCTATGCAGTATGACAGGAGAAAATGGAATTGGGTTGCTTTCGCAGCCTCTGCAATTTGTGTAGTCAAAGATGTTTGCATGGTTTTGGCCATAGCCTCTCAAGCAGATAGAACTGCTTCCACCAGTTCTGCAGATAGGCTGGAAAAGCAGTAATTAGTACAGCTTAGTGAAAAAAAAATACAATTTTGAGAGAGAACTTTCCTGTCTGCTTTTTTTGTGGGGTTGTTTCTTTGTTGGTTTTTGGGGGGGTTTTTTGTGTGTTTGGTGTTTCTTTCTTTTTTTTAAAAAGTGAAAGCAATGCTCATTTGATAGCAATCAAAATTTCAAGTACAGAGCTTCAGCACTGAATTCCACTGGAGCTTTAAAGTTGAGAAGAGAACATAAAGGAAATTAATAGCTTTTACTCAAATAACTTGTTAGCATAATCTTTGACATTCAAAGGCTGCTAAAAGGAGCTGCACAGTGCTGTTGTTCATAATTTGTAGCTTCCAAATATTGGTGGCATTAGGGCAATATCATGTACACATATGCCCGCAGAGGTACACATAAAGTATATAGTGTTTTAGGAAAAAGGGAGGAGCCATAACACTGTATCATTCCTCAAGCAACCCCCCCCCCCCCCCCCCAAACACTCAATTAAAGCAAGGAATGTAGTGGGCTTTTGCCAGAATTTCCAGCCCCTGTTTGTGTGGAGACCTTTAACTTTCTCAGAGAGTTTACCAAGCTGGAAGGCAAAATAAAGGTAAATTACTACTTCATTTTTCCCTCTCAGTTTCTTTAATCCGGCAATCCAGCTCACCCAAGAACAATCCAAAAGGTCCTGAAACCATTGACTGCTTCAGAAGAACATAATATGTTGTTTGTTGTGCTTGGTGGTTTCCTGGCAGTGTTTCAGTGTTGGGCATTCCCCATTCTGCTTTGAATAAGCTATTTTGAGTAGCAGACTTAGTTCCGGTCCCCTTCACCGTAGCCAACTACTGTAAAGAGCAATGTGAAAACTGTGAGAGGAGATTTTGTCAGGAAAGAGTTCTGTGTTTCTTATTTTCCATGTTCATATATGTCAGTTAAGTAGCTCCTGAGAAATAAGGATAGAGGACAGTTTTTCTGTTGCTCCTCCTGTTTTCCTGCCTGGTCTATGCAGAAGGTGTCCGTGCCCATGGCAGGAGGGTTGGAACTAGATGACTTTTAAGGTCCCTTCCAACCCAAACCATTCTATGAATCTGTCTTCCTTCACGCATCTACCATGCCTCTTTCCTGAGGCCATCATCAGTTTATTTACAGAACATTGAAAATGCATGTTAAACTAAGCGTGATTCACTCAGTGTGGAAAATTAGTAGTATAATTATATAATTTTTACTGAGTCATAAAAATATTCATGTGTATTCTTTGCCTAGTAGGCCTGTATAGAATGTATATGTCAATGCATGTGCCATGTGTAAACATTATTTGCATGTTAACTAAAGTCCCTAAAGAATGTGAGCTCTCATTACCTTGTTCATCTGGGTTACTCTCTCAAGAAACAATAGCAACACAACCCTCTGAAGTCAAGAAATAGGTTTTATCTCTATGTGGAGCATAAATCTGTTTGGACTCTTCAAAGCAACCTCCACTGGGAATCCCTGACTCCTTGTGGTACCGATCTCTGAACAACCTGAAGCACAATTTCTTTAGAGTAGACACCTGGGGTTTAAATAAACATTCATCATGGAGACTACGGGCATCCTGACAGTACTTTTAAAAAAAACAACCTTCATTGTAGAAATGAAGCTGTGGTACATTTTTGCTCATGTGTGCATTCTGCCAATAGCAAAATCATTGTGAGTAACCAAAATGCTACAGATTGAAGTTATATTCAGCAGTTCTCTTTAAAGGTCTGCAGGATCAGAGTCCCTCTTTTTTTATTCTTTTTTTTTTTTTTTTTTTTTTGCCCAGTATCTATCCAGTTGTGCTGTAGGGTCTAGGTCCAGTATAACAAAAGCAGTGAATGACTTTGCAGTGGGACTTAATTCCAACATCAAAGCCTCTGCGCTGTGATGGCATATGAGCTGTTCAAAAACAGTCTGCAGGATACATCCCTGTTCCTGTCAGTTTAGCTAAGGAAGGAATTTCCAGTGTTCTCATCTCCATTTGGAATCCACCTGAAGCTTGCCAGAAAAGGGGCTCAAGGCCCAGCCCAGCAGCCAGCCCAGGCACTGATGCTTCTGCTCAGTGCCTGTGGTGTAACTAATGGGGACTGGTTTGTGACCCTTGAACCACGTGCAGCTGCTCAGCATTTCCAAGGGTACTCCCTGGGCTGTGGACGCTCAATGTGTTGGAGCCATGCAGCCTCCTCAGCAGCAGGAATTCTTGCCTTTAGGAGATGTTAGCAAATGTCTGCAGGGCCCTGCTGTGTGCCCAGCCAGACCTGCCTGTCTAGAAGGCCTGTGGTTTAATTCTCCCTTGGCTTTCTCTTAGCTGTCCCCTTTCCCACTCACAGTCCAGTGAAGGTCGTGCTTCAAGGCACTATGGTCAGGAGCACCAGCCATCACTCTTGGCAGCAACACGTCTGCAGCTGCCAGCCAGGAATGCTCTACAGTGTCTTTTCCAGTTGTCCATGTACCTTCTGCTTTACAGCAGAAGCTACTTGATCAATGTGAAAAGCTCATTTCTTAGGACAATCTTGCTAATGGCCCTGGCACCCACAGTATGTTTGGCAGGAGGAAAGTCCATGTAGCCTGGCGGCCTGCGAGTCTATTTTCAATTATCTGGGGTGCTCAGAGGAGAAGACATTAATATTGCTGAGGATGACATAGCAAATTACTACTGCTCCCTAACCTTTTTAAATTGCTAACACTGTTGTAATCTGTAATTACAGAAATCAGTGTGAGAATTGTGGCACAGTATAATTATCTTTCCTGATACTTTATTGCTGTATGAATTATTAATCAAAATCAGTCTTGTATAGTATTTGCGGCAACTAAGAAGAATAAGCTATAATTAAATTTCGTTGTTTCTATTTTTGTGCTGGTGTTTTATGATGTTGTAATTGATAATTAATTGGTTAAAAATTCACAGAATTCTTGGGAGTTTCATATGACTATGACTGCTCAGTATTCAGCATTTATTAATTGAATAATGGGCTCACTGAAGAGACCTTTGTATATAGTCTGCTGTCATTACAATGAGCTCTCAAAAATGGTGAATTAATCATTAGGCCTTTCAATAGTTTCTTTTTAAAGGAAAGCAGTGACAATATAATCATATCCTTTGTTGTTATAGCTATAATTGAGAGAATGTAATAACCAATTACAATCATGGTCATTTTAGGAGCTCTGAAGTGTCAGTTATTGATAACTTTCTTTAAAAACAAAGTGTTGATTACACAGAACAAGTCTTTTTGTAGAAAAAATATTAGGAGATGGGGAAGGAAGCCTGGAAAATTATTTTCCTCCCACTTGCCACTTAAAAACAGTGCATGTTTATCCCTAAAAACTGTCAAGTCTGATGTGCTTCTGCTGCCATTTGTCAGAAGGACAAGTTGCTCTGAACTTTTTTTCATTATTTTATCATCATTCTCCCCATTTTTTTTCTGAGTACCTTTTGCTAAATTGTTAGGAGGAAAAAACAATAGAAAATGTCAGAAAAAAAGAGCATTTTTTCACCTTCTCTGCCTGAATCCTGTTGAACAGAAATTCTGTGAGATGTTTACGTGCAAATCTGTGATGCAGACTCCAGCTACTGCTGACCAAAGAGCCTTAGATGTGTTCAAGCTGGCCACTTCAAATTATTCCTAAGAATATTTCTTTTACTGTTAGTGGAGCTGATTGAGAGAATGTGAACTGGAACTAAAAATAGTCCCAGTTGAGTATTGATCCTCTCTTAATGCAATAAGGAGAAAGTCGGGAGTCACCTTGAGTAGTAGGATATAAAATGTGATCTCCAGCTTATGCTTCCAAGCAAAACCTGTGGTTCATTTTACAACAGGTCAGGTACTGCAATTCCTAAATGAGGAATCACAGTGTTATCTGTTGGCTTCTTTATTACAATGTAGCATTACAGGCATAATGAGGAGATACTGATAAACCTTTTTAGGCCTTCTCAGTGAAGTTGTTGGGAGTCCTCTGTGCACTGTTGCAGATGTGATTCCTGTTAACATCTCCTAGGGGACAAGGAGGGGGATGAGATGGTGCCGTTGGGTCCCTCTTTTCCCCCATCCTTGCTGGTGGTTTGCCGTGGACAGACTACAAAGATGCTTCTGCTGCAGTTTATGCACCTTTTATGAATTGAATTTAGCATTGTGTGGCTACTCATGTCCTAAACCAGCTGCTCTGCTGGAACCAGTGGGAGCAGGAGTCCCTGGTATCAGTGACAGATGTTTTCTACTGCTTGCCTGCAGCAACTTGGTCCCACACAACTTCAGTTTCCGTTCAAGAAAGGGGAGCACCAGCCAGCATGTCCATTGCTGTCTCCCACAGCTGGGGACACAGGGGTTGAGGAGGTCTAGGAAACAATCGATTTGGAGTTTTATCTGCGTTGACATCCATCAAATAATTTGTTTCTGAGGCACTGGTTAGTAGGTCAGGAAGGATAATATAAGCACATTTGTTGTTGGACAGTGGAATATTGTCTGTGGAATATTGGACAGTGGAATATACATGCTGCAGCGTGTAAATATTCATCCCATGTAAACTTGTACTCTCAGTAATGTGGCTCTGGGTATTTTTATTAGAAGTAACTCATCCTTTGACATATGCAGTGAGTTCTTTGCCCAGTAACATGCAGCAGTGGTCAGTTGTACATACGGTTTATTGCAGTGACTGTGAAATCTCTCAAGGAAAACTAAACAAGCATCCTGCTATGAGGACAGGGTACAATTTTGGTTCATTTCAATAGTCAGGAATCACAGCCTGTCCAGGCATCCTGTTCCTCAGTTTTTCCTTATGTTCAGTCTAAACCTCTGTTGTTTCAAATTGTTCCCAGTGTCTGGCTCAACCTTATCAATGACGTTGCAGGAAGAGTGGGCAGGCTGCTGTGAGGACCCTGCCTGTACATACAGGCAGTCTGCCATGCAAGAACTAAGTGTGCCCAGCCTTGCTGTAGCTCCAGAGATCAGAGGAACTCGGGCATGTTGAACAGTGTGACCACAGCCAGACGTAAGCCAGTTTCTGGAGAAATTTCACTGCTAACCTGCTGAAAATTGCCCCTGCATTCCTCCTCTGTAGAATACAGTTTATCCTAAGTGATTTCCAGTCTGATGCAACTTCTCAGCTTATGACAACTGAGTTTCTCTAACAGCCATTTTTAAAGGTTTTTTTCAAAGGATTTCTGAAAGTCAACACTAATTACACTTACCAGTGTTCCTCACTGCTAATTTGACACACTTCAGGAATTCTAATAGAGCCCATCAGAGACATGACTTCCCCTTGAAGAAGCCATGCTGCTTTGTCACGATGATAATTTGCCTGGTTAAGTGCTCTGTAGCTCTGCCATGATAGAGATTTACCTTTTCACATAATTAGCCCAGTTCTGATGCAGGACTTTCTGGTCTGTCTTGATAAGATTTTCTCTCCCCTCACGTTTCCCTTTAAAAACAGACACCACATTGCGTGTGCTCCAGTCTTGTGAGGCAGGAGCTGTTTTTCTGTGATAGGTAATGTATTTTTGGTAGCAGCTCAGTCAATGTGTTCATGAGTTCCTGGAGAGTTTTGGATGAGCGCCAGCCAGTGCAGACAGCGCGCACAGAGTGATTCGGATGTTCCATGAGCAACATTTTTGGTCTCCTGAGGTTTTGCATGCTTCCTCCATGCTGCCTGTGCAGAAGGGTTTGGTGGGATCTTCCACCCATCACCATGGAAGGAACGTGTAAGCAACCTTTCAGTTCACTTCACTGCAGTTGCTGGCCTTTACCAGCAACTTTTCTGCCTAGGTTTCAATGGTGCTTTTCTTGCCCACAGTAGCTCATGCCAGTTTCTGGAAACTTTTGTTTCATAGAGGCTTTTTCTGGCAGCATGGTGACCTATATGCAAACAAATGCACAGCATGTTCTTTTGAGCCAGAGAAAGGCTTGCTAAGACATTCTCTTTTCAGTCTGAAGAAATACCAAGTGTGTAGCAATGATTTCCATGAATAAGGTTCTGCAAACTCAGCATAATACTGAATTCAGCAAAAAATGATGCAGTTTGAATTAACACTGTGTAAAAGGCTTGCAGCCCAGCTTGCCTCAGAGTTCAGAGATAATACCAGATCCCTGGGCCTTTTTCTTCCAAGGAGAGGGAAAAAAAAAGAGTTGAATTCTGCTAATTTTCGTGCTACTACATGCCAAAGTCCTACAGTGACCTTTTCTCTTTGCCCTCTAAACCCTTTCCCTGTGAAAATGAACAATATACTTCCCAGTGAAGGGTTTCACCATCTTGCACCTTTCCTGCAGGATAAAGCCCTCTTGGAGAGGAAACACCTCATGTCTGGAGGTCATTTGGTCGATGGCAGATGGTGGAAAAGGAAAGACTGTAAATCACTTGTGTTGAAACATTAAAAGCTGATAAATAGGTGGTCCTGAGCTGTAGCCCAGACCCAGTTTCCCTGTGCGCAATGCAGGGCTTGGGGTGCTTCCTAAAGGGGTCAGGGGCATGGTCAGGGGGAAGTCTGTGGAAGGCTGAGATTGCAGCTGCCAGACAGGGCATCCACATGGATCCTCAGGGGCTGTGGGAAGGGGAACAGCATGGGTCCACCTTCAGGAAGCCCCTGGAGTCACAACAGTAGCCCTGGGAAAGTACGATGTTATAGGCAGCTGGGTGGAGGTCCTTCCCAAGAGCGCAGGTGGGGATCCGCTGGAGAGGATGGTGCAGTTTATAGCCCCAGCAGCCCAGGACTGCACCGCTCTGGTTTCCTAGCAGAGAAGGCAGGCTTGCTCACCAGTGGGGAAATACATCATGGTATTTTCAGCACTTCACAGCCCATGCAGCAAATTTTTTAAAAAAATACACTTGATGAGAGCTGTAGTTAAAAAGTGAGAAATTACTAATTAGTAACCAAGTAATTCAGGGTTTGATTCACACAAATTGCACTATTACTGTAAGAGAGGATTGCAATTTCAGGCTAGCTGGGGTTTGGTGGGATTTTTCTAAGGCACTGAAAATATAATTGATGTTCTATTCATTATCTGCTGGGTTTCAGGTTTCTTGTCCTTTTTTTTGTCATCTGAGATATTACAGGCATAAGACATGCCTGGAAAATAAAGGGAAAAAAAAAGCTTACTGCTTTCCCCTTTGCATTGTCATTTGCAACTCTCAGGTTTTCCCACTAGATTGTTCTTGTAAACTCTTTCATTTCATAGCACGCAAGAGTGACCACTTAGAACATCATTATAGCGCTATCATTAGCATCGGGGTTTAGTTATACAGAAAGCTGTGAGTGAGATGAGCTAAGTGTCATTTTCTTTTCTACCTTGGTGGAGTGCTAATAACATGATTGCTGTCAATTCTCCTCATTAGTCTCAATTTATACAGAGAAAAAAATTTTTTTTTTCTAGTCAAGAAATCCAGCTGGTATAACCCACCCCCCGAAATGTCTCCCTCCCCTGCCTGTATGCAGATCAATTAGCAGCTATGTATCTTCTGTCTAGATGTTAAGTTGTTGAAGGGCTAATCTGTGCTGGTTGGTTGTGGGGTTTTTTCTGTTCATGTAAGCATTTCAGCTGAGTGCTCAAAAGTGTAGCGTGAGTCAGCATAAAGATTGAAAATACCAGTAAAAGGGAATCTGTAAGCATTCCATTAAGACTTCCAGTAACAGTACAGTTTTGCACTGTTGGCAAAAATACCTGTTTTGTACAGAGTCATTGTAGCCACTGGCTTAAAAATACTTGTATAAAGGTGGGAAGATGAAGTTACAATTGAGAAGTCTAGTAAATGTAAGTAACAAGTGCGTCCTTTTAAGTCCATTCTTGTCTAGATGATTAGTGTCTTTCAAATGGCACTGTAGGAAAATGGTAACCTAGTTTGAACTCACGGCAAGAGAAATAGTTTGAAGTCATGTTGGGTCTAGCAATGTGCCTGTATATTGCACTAGCAAAGGAGAATGCTGCAATGATCCACATTGGAAAGCAGCAGAAGAGGAATTTTGCTTTTACTTGATACAGTAGTCAGATATTTGCAATGCAGCAATACTATACCAAAATACCATCATCTTACCCTTAGCCCTTGATGCCTCTGAATTTTACCTCTCAGAAGGCAGTTGTTATTCTCAAGAAGGAGAAATAATTCCTTAAAAATGCAGGTTTGTGCATTTGCAGAACTTTCCCTTCAACAACAGATAGAGTAATACATACAAATAATCCTTTTCCCCATGTAAGCCTGAAAACAAGAGGGTTTGGTTTGGGATACATGGTATGTTCAGTCACAATACAGGCTTTTACACCTTCCTACTCAGAGAAGTTGAAATGGGAAAATAATGAAAAGAGGATTCAGTCTAACACTAGGGAAGAAGTTTTGAGTAAATTAATTACTTCAATGTGTTCAGGTGCAAAGGGGGTTCATGCAGTGTGGGGTATTGGGGGAAGGTGTTTCCTTCCACCATCACAAATCCAGTCCCAGTGTTCAGAGGCTTTCCCAGTTCTACATGTGTCAGAAATTGCAGAACATCAGGCAGAGAATTTCCCTGACTCAGACAGTAGTAATGGGTGTGTAATGGGTGTCTTACATCATTCCAACCTCTGCTTTGCTGTCAGAAGGAGGGGGAGACCTGCAGGCAGAAGTAGCCCCAGCACCCATGTGCTGCCTGGAGCCAGACATCCATACAGGTCAAGGGATTTTCTTGGGTCTGTGGGTGTGGAATTCAGAAACATCTACTCTTCTGTAAATGGCGTTAAGCAACTGATGAAGGTGTGTTGCTTTAGCCATACATGGAAACAGATTTCTTCTGGAGCCGCTAAATATCTCTCCCTCTTAAGGCCTAAAATTCTGATTGAGAAATTAAGTTGCTGTAGTTAGTCTTGGCTTGTCTTCATCAGGTGCAGTTCCACCTTGCCTTTTACTTGAGCCAAGGTCTTCAGAGAGTAGACTGGGGGGGTTGAGGGCTTTTTCCCTTTGATCTGAAAATATCAGAAGCAAGCGCAAAGCCCTTTTTTTTCACCATTAGAAAACCCAACAGTAACTCTAGCATCTTTTTTTTCTAAAATCTTCTAAAATTTCCAATGTCCCCATGTTATTGCCATTACTAAATTGGAAATTGGAGACGCATAGTAGGTGGTCGAAGAAAAGCACTTTGCAGCCCATCCAAACCCTATTTTGGTTTTGAGGGGGGAAGTTGGTGGGGCAAGTAGGTAATCCAAGCATGACAGGGTGAAATCTGGTGGCATCAAACCAGTATCAATCGCGATATCTTTCCCTAGGAATTTTCTTGGATTTAAGCATTAATGGGCTGCTTGGCCATGGTCCTGAGTTATCCCGATATTGGGCTGAATCTCACCATACCGCATTCATGCAGGGACCGTGCTGCTCCTCACCGCCTTGTTTCTGCTTTCTTCTCCCTTGTCCCCTGCAGGGTGTGAACGGCATGTCTGTGGATGAGAAGACTGACTCCCCCATGTATGTGTATGAGTCAACGGTGCACTGTACCAATATTCTCCTCTGCTTAAATGACCAGCGGAAGCAGGACATTCTCTGTGACGTGACGCTGATTGTGGAGGGGAAGGAGTTCCGCGCCCACCGGGCTGTGCTGGCTGCCTGCAGCGAGTACTTCTTGCAGGCCTTGGTAGGGCAGACGGAAAATGACCTGGTGGTCAGCCTGCCGGAAGAGGTACAGTATGTCGCCGTGCCCCCGCCGTAACAACGCGCCCCTTCTTCCCGCGTGGTGGCCAAAGGGAGCATGGCACAGGTGTCGGTGGCTGCCCCAGCACGGCTCAGGATGTGCTTTTTGTGTTTGGGTGGGTTGCGAATCGCTGAAGGATGGACGTGTTCACACCACGCCAGCCTTATTATGGAGGCAAAGCTTTAAGATGCTTCAGCTCGCCTTTGTCACTGCTGCTGAAGGAATTGTACCCAAACGTTTAATTACCATAGCCTCATTCAGGGCAGTATTAGGACCCTGATATTCCTCTGCTCTTCTAGACAGGAAATTTGAAAGGAGTGATGCGACAGCTACATGGCAGGTTATTGTTGAAAAATCATTTGAGCTGTCATGTTATTGGGAGTTTCATTGCTGTCCACCCCTCTCTGGCAGCTCATATCTTTATTCCACTTCTTTACGCTCTCCTGCACCTTATTCAGACTGGCTTCCTCACACCTCCCCTCATAAAGAGTTTGGGATTTAACTGTGTTTTCCACTGAGAAACCATGAACACAGTCTGTCAGAAAGCAGAGGTTTTGTCATGCAGTGTGACTCCCACAGCAGGAAGCCAAGGGACGTAGAAAACATACCTCACTGGAAAGTTTATTTTATCACAGAATCTCACTGGCTGGCTTCCACCCCCACTGTAATTTCCTCACAGCCATACAGCCATGACAGCACAGCTACCATAGGGCATGCTGGTGGCTTTGTTGCCCACAGAGGGGAGGTGCATGCCTGATGGCTAGGGCTGCCATCACCTGCTGCCTCGGCACTGCCTGCCTGGTGTCTCCGGCTGGGAAAGGTGGCATGAGAAGAGCGGCAATGTACCCAGGGCACAGCACAGCAGTTGCTCAGTGGGAAGGTACTCTGGCATTCAGAAGGTTTTTCACCATCATTTGCTAAATGCCCTTGAAGAGGCATGGTGGGTTTTTAAATGATGACAGGTCCCAAAGTGTCACACATCATTTTTCCCCCTCTGGTTTAGTTCTCCAGAGACTTCAGCAGCATCGTGATGTTGTCACAGCACAAGTTGGAGAGCATTAGAAGTAGGTCACTGGCTGCGACTTCATGAGTCCTGACACTGGATATTACTCATGAAGACACTTCAACCCAGACATAGGAGTTTAGAGATATCGCAGAGGACGCACTAGGATGCACACTTTGATTCTGCACTGTCCGCTAATAATTTCCAGTGGAAGAATTGAGTCTCAGTCAGTGTCACATTGCTTTCTTGCCACAAAGCAGGGGTAGGAGCAGAGAGGTGACAAAACATGCCCAAGGGTACACAGGTATGAAATGGCAGGAGACTATCGAAGCCTTAGTGAAACACCTGTATATAATTCAGGTCCTGTTACATAAAGAAAAATAATAGAAATTCAAATAAGCATGTAGAAAAGTGACTGAGATGTTCAGAAGAATGAGCCTGGCCTAAAGGAGGAGAAGAAAGGACCATGGCAGGTTCATACTGCTGGTATGACAACTGAGTGTGCTGCAGCTCTAGTTAGGCAGAGGAGCTGAAACAGCTGAATGGAAGATTTTCTCTTCAATGCTAAAAGACACTGTTGACTCAAGCACTGATTGATTTCAACTGGCTTTCAGTAAAAGTAGATTGAAAATTAGAAGATTTCTAATTTCAGCAGCAGTGAGGTGCTGAGCTGCTGGCTAGTGGAGGGGTCATGATGTGTCTGCACTTGGTCACCCAGTCCTATATTAATATGACACTAAAGATTTAAAATACAAAGGTTTGTCTTTCTATGTGTTTTATATGAGATACTGTCTAAGAAAAAATCCTCCAGTTCAACCATAAATTATTTCTATTTAAGCAAATCCCCTTTGAATAAATGAAGTATTGGAGTTTTACATTTTAGAATGCATCTCAATGAAAGATCAAAACATTTTAGTGACTTAGGGTTACACTGGCTGCTCTTATGGCTCCAGTGAAGCTCATGGAGTTGCAGAAGTAGTGAATCTAGTTCTTATGGTTTTTCCAAGAGCTCTGAAATTGTTATGCCTCTCCTAAGACCACCACTGCTACTTTGCCATGTGCTTCTATTAGTTGCAGAGTACAAGGGCTTTAACTTTCTCATCCTGGAAAAGAGCTCTCTTGGCCTATTAAAAAAGATAATGACAGTTACCAATGCTTACTTGTACAGATATTTTCCACATGCAAATTAATTGCTGCTAAATGCATTGCATCTTAGTTTTCTTGGTGGCTACTTTACTTGAACAGCTGTGTGTGAGGTGGTCAGCTAAATAATTTCCTCACAAAGCTAGTCACTTGGGATAAGGAAAGCTGCCTGATGCACCTTGCTGTTTCTCAGTTACTTCTTGGTTAAGATGCACATCTCTGCTTCTAGTGTTACTTGGCTTCACAGCGCTGGGCACTTCGGTAGGTGCCTGTGGAGAGATACGGGAAGTGCCTCCAAGAGTGTCAGAGCTCCCTGCAAGAGGAACTGAAACACTCCTGGTTTTTAGAGCTGAAAAGCAGAGGAAATACCATCTTAGTTATACTGCATTTAAAGAAGTTAGCAGGGTCATCTTTGGTTCACAAGCTAAGGACGCTTCCCAAGGCTACTGTTTTCAGTCTGTGGTCTGCAGACCTCTGGGAGCAGTGAGTTATTTCTTAAGGTATCTGTGAAAACTGACTTACTCTGTCAATGTAGGGGTTATTCTTCCAGTGGAAAAATTTCAAACAAAAGTTGAAAGTGAATATCCTGAGTGAATACTTTTTTTTGTGCTTAGAGACAATTTATGTTGGTGTGTAATATTATAGAAAAACAGATACTGAAAATAATTTTTAAATATAGTCTTCACTGTTCAAAACTTTTCTGAAGGTGACAATCGTTCATAAATTCACAGAGCTGTTTTTAAGTCAACCACAAAAACACTGTATTTTAAATTCTGGCGTAGTTTGAAAACTGTTGAAGTACATTGCAGAGAAAGGGCACTGTTGTTACTATTATTTCTCAAAGGTTTCATGTTGGATCTGGATAAAGCTTTATATATAAAGCTTTTACATTCATGTTATGTTGGTGTGAGGAAGCTTAACATCAAAGAAAATAACTTATTTCTGATTATTCAAAGCAGTAAATCTGCCTCTGAAGTCTAAACTGCAGACTTTTTTTTTACTTCATAGCATGTTGGGGTCATTTCGTTAATCTGGCATCCAGACATTGTTAACTCTTGTCTAGCTAAACAGGGAACAGATGTTTTTTACATTATTTCTTGTTTATATCCAGTTACAAGTGAGAGCAGTCTTTCCAATACACCAGTCATTTCAGTAGGGAGACATTGTGCACACACAGAATTGGGACTAGTTGGATTTAGAGGGTTTTAAACCACTGCAAAACCTTGTGTTAGACATTTCAGGTTAGTTCAAGCATGTCTTAATGTGCCTCAGTTCAAACCTTTCCTTAATCAACTTAAACAAAGTCAGGATGGAGCTAATTCTGCACTGATTGAAGAGTTTCCATAAACCCTTCTGTGCTGGTCTTGGTAATTTGATTTCATACCACACCTTTTGTTAAAGCAACATATTTCAGTGTGTAGACAAGCTGCACAGAGCAGCTGCATAATAGCAAGGGCTCAGATGTGGCCTTGTGAACTATCTGATGTGAACTCAGAGTGGTGTGTGAACTATCAACCCTCAGATCCAGTTAGAGGAATGGAGTGTTTCAGCTGCCTACAGCTCATAAAAGAGGGCCCCATTAGCTCTTAACTTCTATGCTTTTTTCTTCATTTGCATTTTGCCAAACAACTAGAACCTTGCCTGCTTTTCACCCGGGGTATTTTTCAGCAATTATGCAGTTTTCCTCTAGCAGGTGCTGGTAAATGCAACCCAGAATTAATACTTTCAAAGAACTGAGTTTGAAGCTGTAAAGTTTGTTATTCACTCCATACCCCTAACTGTTGTTTTGTTTTATTTAATCACAAAAACTGGTCTTCCTTCCTCTAACAAGGCACTTAATTAAGTTTTTAATTTATGATAAGAAGTTAAATGGCACTTATGAGGCTTTTTTAATGGTTTCCACTTCCCATCCAGACTACAAAAAAAGGTGTGATGGAGAGAGACAGGGCTGTCAGCCAGGGGTTTTGTAGGTCATGCCAATATTAGCTGGCAGCAGGCCGTTATCCAATTAACATTGCTTCATCGCTGCAAGTAATAGCTCTCGAGTAGATGATTGAGTCATTCATGCTGTAGTGGTACTCAACTTTACTTGAGAAGGAGCCAGTGCTTCATCGAATGGGCTTTTTATTTGCTATTATTTTATTTGCTATTATTACCTGCCTAACTCTGCTAATGGAAGTGCACGGTGAGTCTGCATGGGCAAGCTGAAAACTGGGCACCGAACAGGGGAACATCTTCTGTTCAAATACCTTATTCACTCACTCTTTTGAAAGCTGGGGGTGCAGTTACATGGTGAAAAGACAGAAATAGAAACAGCAACAAGTAAAACTCCTCAGTGGCATTAGATTCTTACAGGTTGGAAATAGAGATTCTCAACCTTGCTTGCATTTTTTTGATTTGGGGGCTTACAATTGAAAAGAACTTTCACCATCCATGAGAGCACCAAATGCCTTCCTCTCAGATGAAGCTAATCAAAAGTCTTCTGAAACAGCAGACCAAGCTTTCTTTAGCACTGGTCTGATACCAGCCTTTCTGTTTCAAGTTTTAGAAACTTGCTTCTCCAGTAGGTTGGTTCATTTTACCTGTAGCGCACAGATTTCATGAATCTGTTTCAGAGTGATGACCTTTTCTTAGTGCAATGAACTGTCTGCTGGAAATGTTTTCTTCCAAAAGGATTAAACTGAGCTATCTGTGGTGTCCAAGCCTTCCAAGGGGCAAAAGGAAGCAGCATCTCTTTTAAGATGAGGTTGTGGGATTTATCCACACAGCTCTTTCCTTTGCTGTTAAGAGAATGATGTTCAAAGTAGATGTAAGCACACACCAAAGGCTGAATTTCTCCACGTTCTCTCTCCTTTGATGCCTGGGGTGGCCACCTAAAAACAGAGGCTAGACAAGAATAAGGGAACAGAGGTAGGTATTTATTTGAAGGGCCTTCAGAGGTACACCCTGGGCAGTCAAAAAGGCTACACCCAAGATGGACCCCACGTCACGAGTGCTTCACACTTTTATTAGTTTGGTTCATTTGCATATCAGGATCAATTCTCCAATTAAAACTTCAGTTAATTATGCAATTTCCCCAAGTTTACTCCCCTTCTTAAGATGCTAGTTTACACATTTTGGGTCTAGGACAATCTGGGTGTCCTTGGAGAGCAAGCTTGGAGAGGCTTTGTTATGTCTAACCAGCATGAGAGAGGAGAAGTTAACAGGCTACAAGAAACTTCAGAGTTACACACTAGTACAGGATTTGAAAAATATAAAAGTTAAAACCTAAGGCATCACCTTTACTGCTGCAAAACCTCCCTTTTCCCCACAGGGTCTAGTCTTGTGAATTTTGTCATCTGCTTCTTTGGTTGGCATGGGTTAACTCCCTCACACGGTTGGTTAAGCTTTGCAGGGAGAAAGGCAGGACAGGACCTCAGATTTGGGATTCAAGGCTGGCAAAAGCTGAGTATGTTGGAAGCGAAGGCATGCAGCAGCACCCTGGGTGGGACTGAGCCAGGCATCTAACATTAGCATGGTTCGTAGCTGACAGGGAGGAGAAATAATGGCAGCTGCTAACCATCCATGCCAACCTGCCAGCCTGAGGGAAAAATGCTGGGAATTAGCCAACGAGAGATGATTGTGATGAGGAGAAAATCAAAGGCAGGATGCAGGAGGTCAACTATTATATACTCTGCTGGATAAAGGCACTTACTATTCCTTTTAATCTCCCTAAAAATAAACAGTGTTCTCTTACTTTGTCTTTTTTCCTTTCTTTGTATTCTCTGTATATATAAATATAATATCTTTGAAGAGTATAGGGACTGAGCTGGGAGTGCTCTGCACAGGAGCATAGAGTGAAAGAGGTGATAAATGTGGAAAAGAGGAGCAAGAGGGCAAGAAGTTTCTTTCCCAGCTGGAGGGATGTTTAACACAGTAGGGAACAACAAAAGACCCTTTTTCATTGGCATCCTGGAGATATATTAGGAGTAGCTAAGGCTAGCTCTTAGAGAATGGAAAGCAGTAATGTGGTTTTCTCTTTATATGACTGTATTGGCCATTGATGTTCCTCACAGATTGCAGCACTGGCCAGAATTATTTCTGCTTTGGCTCAGGAGGTGGCAAGAACCTGAAAGCCATTATTCCCTTCATCTGCAGAGCTTTTTGTAGTGGCAAAGGGTTATATCCATCAGGCTTCTAATAAAGTCGAACTTCAAACTTAGTCATGCTTCAACCTTACCTCAGTAATGCCACTTCAGTCAGTCCATATGGATAGAAGGTTGGGTCTTTGGTTCTCTAAATTCCTCCTAGGGAATTTGTTATTTTTCATGCTGCCTCACAGTGCCAGCACTGACCACACAGAGGGATGACTGGAGGCTGCAGCTCTGTAGTGAGACTAAAACTGAGCATTTGGGTACTCTTTGAAGTCTGACATGACAGGACACTAATTCAGGGGAAACCATGAGGCAGAATTGGATGTTGTTTTATGTGTGATGCTTATGTAGCACAGTACAAGGTGCAAATGATGTACTTTGTTTCTAGCAGGTGAGCAATAAAATAGAAACAAGATCTTCAAGATGTGATATGAAATTCCATCCATGTATCACTGCAAAGGCTTCCAGCACTGCTTAATTTTTCATGCCTCAAGTGTGGTGAAGAAACTAGCCCCATACTTTTCATTCCGCATAATGTAACTTCCATTATTTTCTGATGAGGGCTGTCTTGCTATTTATAACATTCTCTGATCTTTTCAGGTGGAGAAAAGCAAAATACCTCTATGTTGTGGTGAGAGCTAGGCTTCAAAAAGCAAAACAGAAGTCATGTATACATGCATGTTAAGTAGAGAAAATCTTGCAATAGCTCCTTTCCCCCCCTTCAGCAGTAGCTGTACAATATATTTATTTATTCAAGTAGGCATATAAAAGTGTACTGTCAAAGGAGATAGGGAGATGAATGTGCAGAACAAAATTCACCGCTGCAATAAGTGGACTTTGTTAGACCCCTGCCTGCCTCTACTGTTCAATTGGCCTGATTGACTGTGATTGCACTTGCTGGTGTAAAGGCAGTTTGCAGCGTGGAAACTTTCTTGGTCAAATATAACAAACATAATTTAAGTTGTAAAAGATATCTTGAATAGTATGTCCTACGTTAAGGGCATGAGAAGAAGCAATAAGGATGTGTAACAGGAGGTGGGTTGGTTTTGTTTGTTGTGTTTGGGATTTTTTAGTTTTTTGGTTTTATTTGCTGTATTCAAATATATATTAATGAAAATGAGATGGATGAGCCATGACTGTGCCTCAGCTCTCTGAGCACTCTGGCCCTGCAGACTGAAAGATCTCTCCCTCTCCTCCCTCTACACTTACAATTCTCTTACCTTTGCTTTCTCTCTCTCTAAAAATCCCTTTCAATTTCTTTAATGACTTCAAACCAGGTATCTGCTCTTTAAAGAGTCCAGAAATACAGGCTGAGCATTTGACTAAACAGACAGGTAAGGTCAAGTGAAGACACCTGTCAGCTTCACAGTATCAGACACCACAACCTTCAAGAGACTTTCTGATTCCAATACCAAGTTTTGTTCCCAAGACCCAAAAAAAAAAAAATTTTTACTCTTCATACAGCACTTTCTGACAAGGATTCCCTGGTGAATATTGTCAGACTGACTGTTTTTCTCAGCTACTAGTGAAATTGAGCATGTTATGGGGTGGAATATGCTATGTATTCAAATGATGCATTGCAGCAGTCAACAAACATTAAGCCTAGGAAGTATGGTTCAGTTTGGAAGTGAAGTACGGGTTTTAGGTGAGCAGAAGGCAATTGAATGGTACTAGGATGTGGGAATGAGGTGCTCTTTGTGAGTTTTACAGGGTTGTTTTTTTAGAGGAAGAAGTAAACACACACATTCTGTTAAATTTGATGGAAACTGAAGAGCAAAATGGTTGGTTTATTCCAGGATTTTTGTGTTGTAATGAATTTTCATCTATCCCATTTTGACAAGAGACAGCCAGCAAACACCTCTGAGTCCCAGTGCAGTCTAACACTACTCAAAGCTTTGTCCTTGGGCACTTTATTTACTTTAATAAAATAAATAAATAGGAGCAGCTGTAGTTGGTCAAACTACAGCTCTGTCTAGCCCAGGCTTGGTTTCTTTTAAAAAGTGAGTTTTAATTTCTCTGAAAGAATTTGAGTGGAGGCTTGTGTGGTTGTTTAAAGACTTAAATGAAAAGAAAGTATCAGGCATATCTCTAGGAAGCGTGTTGTAATTTACTGGGGAAAGATATCAAGAGAGCCACTGGCAGTTGTTTTGAAGCCAGATTAAAATCAACTGAAAAATTTGGCATGGGTTTTTAGCAACAAACTGTTCAGTGATATGTATGACTGCACATTGTTTCATAACTGTAAGGCAAATGGCCTTCGAGAGGGACAAAATTTAGGCACCCCTTTAAGAAATTTGGTGCTCAGTACTGATGTAGTTCAGTGGAATTTAATATCCTAGAAGAAGATGGATCAGATTTGCTAATAAACCTTTCTTCTCTCGCTTTGTTTAATCTGACCTTCTAAGAGCTGATGGCATCAAAGTGTGCATTTAAGTGTAATTGTCTGTTTCCCGCACACAAAAGTAGTTGAAATATTTCCTTTTTTTTTTTTTTTTTTTTAATTTAGAAGCCTTTAAAAGATGTTGTGGAGAAGGTTGATTTGTAATTGAAATGGCACCCTGCTCCTTGCTGCGGGTCCACAGTCAAAATAATCATAGCTGAACTCAGAATGGCAGAAAACTGCAATACAAAAGCTTTCAGTAAAACCAATATATAAACAAGGTGTCACCAAACAGCTGGAATTGAGAGGTATCAGCTCTGAAGTTAAATAATGGTAATATAAAACCTTCAGATGTAGATTTCTGAGGTCTCTTGTGACCAAATAAAATACTGTCATCACCTCTCTGCACATGCTGGAGTGGGAGTTGATGCATCAGATGGGAATTACAGCACAGGTCTGTGCATCAGGTCAGTGAAGATTAAATCACCTTGTGTGAACCCCTCAGCAATGTTTATCTCTCTCTAAATGCTCTGGTTCACATTACCTCACATGGAGGTGAACAGACTGACCCACAGCTGGCACAGCTGCTGGTCCCAGACCATCTCACACACCTGACCCAGAGCTTCAGTTTTATTTCCTTCCCTCTGTACAAGGCATTGAGGATCTTGTTGGACTAGCTGCAGCATTTCTCAGGATGATCAGGATAGGATGGAGCTGCTCACCTTACCTGGGTGACTGGTCCTGGGTGACAGATGGGCTCTGCTCTGTGTCCTCTGCCTGTTCCTCTTGCATCACTCCTGAGGTCCTGTGCACTGCCATTGACAACAACTGCTGAAATTACCACATCCAAGAAGAAAGTAGACTTGGAGGCATGGAGCAGATCAGAAAGAGCCTGTGAATTGCTACAGGCTTCTTGTCCCTCACCAGGGACACTTTGGGGATGCTTAATTAGGAAATTTTGCTTAAGTCACAGCAGTTGCAGACCATTCCATATATCCCAAACAATAGGTGAGCAGGTTCCTAGCAAGACTTAATCTCTTCCAAAAAGAGCTAATCATTCTTGGCAAATGGGAGCTGTAGGTTTTCAGGACATCAAAAACAAGGCATCTTTCTCTTAGTGTTGAAGGAACCATATTTAGTTGAGTATATATTGCACCTGGTCCACATCATTCCCTGCAGCATCTGCTCATCATTTCAGAGCAACACTTCAGAGAAATGGAAGTGTACAGACTTACTGTAAGGATAGCAGAGAGATTTGGCAAGTGTGAGCCAGGATGGATTCATGGGCACTGTTGTGTTCTCAGTGCTTCCTTCTGTTCCTGCAGTGTTAGATGTGCTTCCCAAAGCCAGGGCTGAGGTGGGTTTATGAGGGTAGTAAAAGAGAAAGGAGACCATCTAAATAAATGAATTGGCCCAGAAAGGGACCTGAACAGGGATAATAGTTCGAAGACATGTGGGCATCCATTGTATTGTACTTCAAACACATGGTAATACTCTGCTTGAAATTTGCTTGCTTTGAATTGTGATAGGACCAAATTTCCTCATCTCTGCATATACCTCTTACTTTATGTTTCCAGAATGGATGGGAATGCAGTTTGTGTTGATGTTTCAAGGTGTAGAAAGCAGATAAAAAGAAAAAGGGATTGTCCGTGCAAACTTTACCAGTACAGTTCTTAGTTTCTGGAAAAAATACTTTTGATGAAGTGGTCCTGGATTTTTGTGAGACTGTCATCTAGGAGGCTGAGAGTACATTTCTGACTGTGTAAAGAAAACTTTTGCATCTGAGAAGTGTCTTGGGTTTTCACTTACCTTTGAAATTCAGACCTGTGGTTCTCTGTTTCAAGGGCCTGCAGCTAGTAAGAAACAAGTCTTAAACAACTCTGAAAGCAAAAATCTTTCCATCTCTGACCACACAGCATGCCTAGCCACCTCTCTCCCCAGATACACAGGCAGCCTTCAGAGAAAATTTGCCTGTCAGAGGATTCCTGGTCAAGTAAAAACAGAAAAGGTTTGAGTTGTTTCCTGTTTCCTTCAAAGGATGATGTTGGAGCCAGTAACCTTTCAAGACAGGAAAAAGCTGTGGAGACACAAAACCTGACAACTTCCCGTCTGATCTCCGTAGAGGACTAGTGCTCATTTCTGTTTCTGGAAGGGGAAGCTGGACTTGAGGTAGATAGGTCTGCAGCCATTCCATCTGCCTGTTGAATTCAACTATCTTTTAACCTTATTTTTGTCTGACTGCAGATTTTCTTGTTGTACCATGGATGGCTTTCTGCATATGGCACTTTTATTTGGACATAAAGCCAAATCAAGCAGTTTCTGTCTATTCCTTGAATTTGCTAGTTTTCAGGAGACTGAACACATCAAACCACGTTTTAATGGGTATGTTTTAAATGTCAGAATTGATTTGTCAAATGCAAGGCACAAAAAATGGAGAGTTGCCTGACTTTTGTAAGAGCCATCTACCCTTGTCATTTTTGCTCCATTTATATAAGCAGTAGCCATTGAGGTCACATAATATCTATACCATTGTCCAAGGAAGTGAAGAATGAAGAGATGTCCCTGACATATATAAGCACTGGGCATTCTACAAAGAAACTTGTTCACATTTACAAAGTCATCATAGCATTCAAAAAGCAGAAAGAATTGCTTTCAGTAGTGGCAGAAGCCTTTAAATCACTAGCTCCTTTACTTCTTTCCTTGTCTTCAATGTATCTTGCAGTTGGAGGACTGAGAAGACCACCCAGTAAGGGCTACCTCAGACTTGGTTTAGTTTTGCTTCCTTTTCAAATGTGAGCCTAATCCTTCCCTTTTATTCCCTTTTATTCAGGTTTTATTTCACTATTATGCATGAACTATCCAATTGGAAAACTCAGTTGAGAGGGCCTATGCAGGTAAATCGTTAAAGACAAACGTTTGATCGTGTTTCTGGCCTTTGTCTTTATCTGGTGTTATTCAGGTATGGTGATCCTAGCAGGAGCTGCACTGGACCTCTGCAAGCATCTCTGTAGGGCAGACAGGCATTGCACACATAAACTGCTCTTCAGGGGGTTTCAAGTCAATCCCAGCCTTGGAGAACCAGACTGTTTGCATCATCTGCTCTTGCACTCATCTTAGTTCTCAGATATGGTTTTAATCTGAATTACTGGACCAAGTTACAGTTTGATTTTAGAACTGCTTTTCTGCAGAGGAATTGCTTAGCTAAAAGGCTGTGAGAATTTATGGTTGTTTCTTGTCACTGTGCTTTCAACCCCTTGGTTGAATGATAAGGTGGTAATAAAGACCTCTCTAAATATTCTCTTTCAGGAATGGATGTTTTACTCATATCTAGGCTTTTCTTTTCCCAAACTGCTCTGATTATGGGTAAAAGAAAAGAAAAGGTCAGTGTCATATATGTCCTCAGGAGACTTCAAAGGTGTCTTTGCTATTGTAAAAAGCAGAAGAAATATAAATGGTTATAACAATTTGACCAAACTGTTTTCCTTCCAATGCTACTGTTTTCTTAAAGCCAAGGTTTTCATGAGGCCTTTCTGTAATTAGTTGTCTGTGCTATCATTTTTTTTTTACATTTAAGGGAGAAAGTAATTCCATTTGCAGATTGCAGCCCTTGTCCATCTGTCAGATGGGTGTGTATTTACAAGATGAATGCCTGTTTCTGATTTCTCCTGCTAAAACAAAGGTCACTCTGTCATTGTCCTCAGGGAGCTTTTGGACTAGCTTGCTTTGGTGTGTGCGTGCCCTTTTTTTGGTACAATGCTGAGTACCCTGTTGGGGCTCTAGTAGTGACCAAAGGAACAGAAGGAGTTTTGAGGATAAACCTGTTCACATGGCTAAAACTCTGTAAATCCACCACAATGATCTGCTGGAGAGTGATGGAGAGCTGGGCTCTGTATTGTGTGCTCCCCATGCCCATCCCTGCTGAGGTGAACCAGCTGCTACCCTGCCACCTCTGAACATGGGGTTCTCCAGCACCAAATGTGGGAAGGACTTGGGAAAGCAGCAACCCCTGGACAGGCTGGCATTTCCACACCCTCTTTATGCACATAGTACTGGCACATAAATGCTCTTGCTCAATCCTGTCAGCTGCATATCATTCTATTCTGGGGAAGGTGAAAGCAGTGCTGGAAATGACTCAGCTCCAAAAGGTATCAGCTTTACTCCTTTTACCCCCCAGAGTTGTTCCTTGCTTTAGGTTTGTGCGGTAGCTACCGTACAAGGGGGAAACATCAGTTTTTTAGAGAACAGCCATGAGAAATGCCATGGTTGCCCATCAAGTGAAAGCATTTGTCCTTTGGAGTTTATATGGCTGAGGAGTTCTCTGCACTTCAGCAGTGCTCTGCTTTGCCAGGGGTTTTTAAAGGTCCCTGGGAAGCCTCTACAGCAAATGAAGGAAGCTTGGCAAGATCCTGCATTACACCATGCCCTGCCCAGCATTCCTGTAGTTCTTTCTATTTCCTGCCTCTTACAACATGGCTGTGGCTTTGGACAGCAAGCACATTCTGTATTTCCTAAACTAATGTTTTAAATGTCTTTATTTGTGAGGGTTTTACAGTGTGCAGTGCATTTGCACAGGGGCAGGGGGATTTTTGGTTTGTGTGATTATGTGCTGTTTTGTGACTCTGTTTTATTTCCTCTTACATCCTCCTTCCCTCTCTCTTGTACCTGAAACAGTAAATTAAATCTAACATAGCAGTACTTTCAGACGGAGGCGACACTTGGCTGTGCCAGTTCCCTGGTGGCTTTAAACTGCTGGCTGCAATACTGCAAACACATTCAGACCCTGGCTTGGCCAACAGTTCCCCCCAGCTATCTGCATGTTTGCTCTCCAGGATTTATTTTACCTACACTATTGGAGACTCTGGAGTCACAGCCTATGTCTCATTGTTATGCATGGATGGGAAATATTCCTATACTTATTTGCATTCATTAGCTGTTGGGAGCTCCTCTGTTGAGGTCTCTAGCCTTGTTTTTACAGTGCTTTTGGCAGTGTTTCTGCACTTGGTGTGCGAATTTTTATGATCTGTTGCATGTTATTCATGCAATTTCCTGCCCTGTAATGGTATCAGTTTTCCAGACACAGAGGAATACAAACGAAAACCCAGGAGCCTGCATTAGCATAAAATGTCCCAGTTCTGTCAGTTTGATTAATTTGTCTCTTTGTCTCCACTCTATATGATAAGTGCTATTAATGGTTGCAACACTTCATATGTCAAAGTCTTTCTTCCTAATGACTTGAAAATGTGGTTTATTTCCCCCTTTTTTGTATTATTTTTCTCATTTAGCATTCCACTCAAGTATAGATTTATGCCATGCTCTTTCATTATCTTACTGGTTGCAGCACTGGAGTGATTACATATGGTGTAGGGTATGAGCAAGGATGCGATCCCAGGGGCAGCAGCTGCTGATGCAAGCTGAAAATAGATCCAGCGTATGCTCAGCACTTTTCCCAGAGGTCTTTTATTTATTAGGAACAGTCTTCGTACAGGACAGCTCGGACCCTCATTTAGCAAGATGACTTTTTGCCTTTCAAGAACAGTGCAGTGACTTTGCTCTATTTACTGACTGCTGTGTAATTTTTTTTTTTTTCACCGTCTCCTATGGAAGCAGAGACTTTACCTAACATAAATTGTAATATAATCCTGATTTATAATGAAGTCAAGAAATGACAGGCTCCATTTGAAGTAATGGAACTTGACAGATCTAAGGTTTAAGTTAAATAATCCTATTTGTAAGACAGCATTTGTACATGGTACACTGATTTAAAATGAACTTCAGTTCTTCTTCAGCGAATCCTTTACCATTCTCTGTGTTTTACCTTCCATAGAGGCTTTTTGGGGGACAAAGTTCATTTGAAGAGAACAAATTTGTCTTTGAAAATGTGTATGGAACAATACACTGTTTTCTTTCCCAGAGTTCTTATAAATTGTTTCACAGAAGACTACTTTAATTACAGAGGAAAAATTAATGTAGGTCACTTATTCAGGGCAAGCCACAGCTAACCTGCTTTAGTGGCCAGAAGAGGCCGATTGCTGAGAAGGAAGAGAGGGAGGATGCTGGAGGGAAAACAGTGAGGAGGGCTGTGGCTCGACTCTTCCCCTCCCAGGAGCAAAGGTTCATTCTCACAGTGATTTCTATGAAGGGAGAAGGCCACCTCCTCCTTGCTGTCCTTCCCTCACAGCTGGCAGAGAGACACTCGAAGATGATGTTTCCTCCTGCCTCTGCACCCCACTTTTCTTCATCTGTCACTATCGTGGCAATGCAGGCAGGGAAAGCGCCGGGGTGCACAAATGAAAAGGTGGTCCCGCCGCGGCTGCTGGAAGCTGGCAGTAAGCACTGGAGTGGGGGTTGGTGGAACAAAAGGCTTGCAGAGGAGAAAAAGAGAGCAGGCAAGGAGTGTGAGATGCTGCAGAAATTATTAAAAAGGGCAGTGGGATAAAAACACTAAAGGTACAGTGCATGATTTTTTTGTCTTAGATTGAGGGAAGCTGTTTTAGAAAATTCCCCCTTCCCTTTTCTCTCACCCAGCATAGCGGTTTTGCCTTCCTTTCCAGCTGTATTTAGTTGCAGCTGCCCTCTCCATCATCTTCCTAATTTTCCTTCACACCAGGCAGGGATGTGGCTCTTTTCCCAGGAGTCTGACAGAAGCTCTCACCCTGGCCTGGCCTCACATGCTCAGGCCGAAAGGTCCCAGTGTGCATGTTCAGCTCAGTAACATGCCTGTTATTCCTGTGTCACCCTGCCACCATCACCCTTCCTTCCTGGGAAGACATGGAAGCTGTCGGAGGGCAGGGTGGTCACTGACCCACAGGATCCCACTCAGAGGAGGGCAGCCTCTCCTGCCCTGGGGCCATGAGAACCATCTGCCCAGGCTGGAGCTTCAGCACCCTGTCTGCCCCACAGTGACTGGTTTCAGGACCAAGTAGCTTCTTTCTCCTCTTTTTGGTGAGCTCCAACAAACAACAGACAGTGAAGAAGATGAGATGACTGCTAAGGAGGGTGTTGCTTGGGCGCTGGGGCTGGAGGCCAGCCTGGGGACATGGGGCAAGAGGCTCCTGCTCCCATGCCCTTCTCTCTATGTGATTAAAAACTTTTTTCCCCAGTGCTTGCAGGGAATTAATAATTTCTATTAATTAGAAACCAAGCCAAATCTCCCCAGTGCACTCAAGAAAGAACAGGACTCAAGAGTATTACTGAGGAATGGGAGGAAAAACAAGCTCACAAAGCCAAAGTGGTGCAGGCCAGTGGAAAAGATGAAGGTGAGGAGTATCTATGCACCAAACACAGCATTGACATCGTGTGGGCCCTTGCTCCTCATCTAGGGAAAAAAAGGGCGAGGCCCAAGAGTAAAAATCCATCAAGAGGTTTTAGAGTTGCTGCTGGTAGCTTGCACGCTGCCCATGTCCCTCCTCCAACAGACGTGTGCATGGCTACAGGCATGGCTTTCTGTTCACTTGGAATTAATGGGATTATATACAGCGGGAAAGGAGGCGGGGTACACCGAATCCTGCAAATACAGAGCTTCAGCCTGTGCTGCTTGATCTTTAGAAAAATACAAGTAAAATAAAATAAAATAGCAAGAACCAATTCCAGAGTGCTTCAGTATGCACATAAACTGGTTTTTGTTGCTCACAGCACACATAAATACACGCTGGTGACTGAGGCAGCAGAGTAACACTTTGCTGTTCATTATTTTATCAGACAGTGATAATTGTAGTTAATATTTTCTTAGTAGTGTCTCTGAGAGTTTATTTATGCTGTTAATAATCTGAGCAGCTGTAATGATGCTGGCTGCCAGAGCTGTAGCCTTTTAGAATCACTCCAGTGTGGCAATGATACGATGGTAATAGAAATCCAAGGAAAAAACGATCTTTTCAGAGCAGATGGGGCTAATTCAATCCCTTTCACACACATTCACGTTATCTAGTCTCTTTCTCACACTAGCATGCGTGGGTGCACGTGAGCATATGTAGTCACACACACACACGCACAAATAGCTGTAAAGTCCCACCTTCCACCCTCTGAGGAAGTCATGCTGGAAATGCCATAATTTTTCTGTGTGAAGAGTCTTTCTGGGGCTTCTAGGGTAGATGGCATTTTCTACCCCTCGGTTTCTGGGTAGATCTTAAAAATATCATGTATGAAGCAGAAAGGGGAAAGTCCTGTCCTTAGGAACAGCCTAGAGCTGGACACAAGGTTGTGGCTGCACTGGGATGCTGTTGCCCAACCTTCCCATCTTTCCCTGCCTTTGACCTCTTTACTATGGGTCACTCCTGCTAAGCCTGCACTCTTTAGGGACTAAAAGAGCCATTTACCTTTTGCTCATAGCAGACATGAAATCTCAGCAAAAAGGCAAATGCCTATGATTTTTTCTGGTGGGATTTACAGAGCCTAGTTAACCTTTGGGGCCACTGAGAGAAGAGTTAACTGCTCCTTGTGGAGGATGGGAGGGGACCAACTTTGCCAGCTCAGCAGTGGCTGGTTCTCCTTGCAAACCTGCATTGCTGAGCTGAGCAGATGTCATTGATGAAATGTGAACACCAAGCAGTGGAACAAAAGCCACCATAATCCTCAGATCTGTTGTAGCCATGCAAGAACAAAAACAAGGTGATGGCAGAAAAATTGCACATCTGAATACCGGAAATTAAATGGCAAGGCAGGGCAGGAGAAGGAAAACTGGAACGAATGCAGAATTTGGCAGGGTTTTAAAAAATCAGGTGCTTGTAGGAAGCTGGGTCACTTTTACAGGGTTTCAGCCTACCAGTTAATAGTTGTAATTGCTTGGTTACCTCATGAATTGCAATAGTAAAGCCTTTTACATTCATTTCCATCCACAGCCCAGCAAGAGCATCTCTGGATTTGAAGCATTATGGTATTTGCTGGGCAGCACTGTCTGCTGCCCCAGTGTAAGGATGCCAGTGATTTTATCTGCTGTGCCATGCCAGCACATGGTGACAGGCAGTGCCAGAAGCACGGGTGTTGTCAGCCCCGTGGAAACCATGGCAGAGCATCCGCGAGCTGCTTCGGATGTTACCCAGCCCGGTCTCCTGAGCCTGCTTCTCCTCTAGCTCCTTTGTCTTCTGATTTAGTGCTCTTCCTCAGAGTGCAGCCTTGTGGTTTTTTAAATCATATCTGACAGAGCGTGCTTCTTCCTCTCCTACACTGCATGGAGTATAATAGTAGGGCTTGTAGTGAGGTGGCTTGCTGTGAAGTACTCCTTGTTTTTATAAAGTAATTACAGTGTATTTAATGCACTGTGTATTTAATACACTATTACATAGTTCGTGTGCATAAATAAATACATTCTGCTATGCCTGGGAAAGAGGAGTATTGGTAAGTTTACAAATCTTGGTAATTTTTCAGTGTTGTTGTGTTTACTTGTGTATTAATTACAGCTTCAGAAACTCTGAGCCACTCCTCTAAGCACCTTCTGAATTAGCAAATTTCTACATGCATCTTCATTTTCTGCCTATTTTGATATTTCCTAATGTAATTTGGAGGCTTTTAGAGATTCTTTCCTCATTCTAAAAGTTCTTAAACTGCTTTTGTTTTCTCTTTTTCTACCCCTTTGGCTCATGATATGCACCTAAACAGATCTTTCACAGACTCTTCTCTCACAATTTATATTCTGTGAAAGCTTTCCCACTCCTTCCTCACCCCTCCTTACTGCTAACACTTTCTCTTTTTTTTTTTTTTTTTTCTTTTTTAATCTTGAGGTCAGTTTAATTTTCCTTTTGCAAAAATGTGGAACTAATTTTAATTTTAAATTAGAGTTGTACTTTAATTCTGATGATTCTTTTCAGTTAAAATCTGTTCATTTCTGCTTGTTTCTTCCCCACTGGTTTCAGCATGGCTTGCACAGGCACCCAGGGAGAGAAGGCAGCATTTCTGCTGAGCCACCTTCTTGTGTCATCCTTTGTTACTGTGTTCTAGGTTTCTTAAGATGCATGTAGCACTGGAAAAAACAAAAGTATTTGAAACAGCCAGATATCACAGCCATGTCTCCCTTTTCTGTATCTTCCAGTTCATGAGTGAGTGTTTAAACTGCTAATTAGTGCCACTTCTTTACATGCTCTTTGTTGATTGAGTAATGTTGTGGCTATGTTGTCCCTTTAGAGAAACGGTTGTTTGAAACATCCTCATCTCTAATTTTCTTTTTAACACCTTCACCCAGAGTCTCACCTTAGCAGCCTCCAAGTTCTTCTCCCAAAGTCTTTTCACCTAGGCTTGCCTGCAAGTACTCTCTTGGCCATAACTTGGAATTTTCTGTGTTCTTGTTATGTTCCAGACATCCTCTGACATCAACAACATACCCCAAGCCACAGAATTAGTTAGGAAAAAATAACAAAATTGTATTTGACTTCAAAACAGGTTACTAAGTGAGATTTTAAAATAAGGACTCTGACAGGTATCATGTGGGAGGTTTGCTTGCAGGAGTTTAAGAGGTTTCCCCCTCCAGTCCAAGAGCTGTTTTGCTGAAGGTGTTGTGCTGCTGTGAGGTGGCAGAGGGAGGTGAAGCACAGACCTGCCTCCCTTAGCTGCCCAGCTTCTCATGGCAGAGCTTCTCTGTGGCCCAGAGGACCAGCCATGCGGGCAAATGTCCCCTTCTGCTCAGAAGACTGCTGTGAATGGTAAAACCTAGGGCTCCCCAGTGGGTGCATCTGGCAGTGACCAGTGTTCAGAGCAGATGTGATGCAGGCAGTGCATCCCTGCTATGGAAGAGCACTGCATCTTCCAGTCCCATAACCTTTCAGTTTTCCAAGTGTATTCCTCGATGTTTTGTAAGACGCCTGCTGTTTCCTGCACTGAGATGTGTCTGCAGCAAAGTATTGAGGCTTGTGCCTGATGATTTCTACCTTCCTTCTCAATAAACAGTGTATTTTCTGAAAGGTGTGGCAAATTCAGAAAATTACTTTCCCCTCAGAATTTTCAGAGGTGCTGAATATGTGCAGGGATACTGTCATAATTTCCAAAACTAAATTCTTTGCTTTGATTTGAAACCAGTCTCACTTTTGAAAGGTTGAAAGAATTTCGATTTGGCTTCAGTAACTCTGAGAGGAAATAAAACTAGAAGTTGTGGATTAAAATAAGCATTGCATTTGGATCAGAGACTATTTTTACTTCTATTACACTCTAGTTTATTTTTTTAATTTCTTAAATATGTTCTGATTCTCTCTTCCCCTTTGGTTCCTCTGACATTATTGGCCCCAGGCTTAAGGCCTTGGGGTTTTGAGAATACTTCAAAGCTGGGGCCATTGCCACGGTGAATTTGATTCAGACAAGCCCAAGTATGTGGGTGCCTCAACTCTCACACTCCACCCATGAATCACGTGTGGCCGAACGCTGACATAACCGATAACATGGTCATCGATCCAGCGGCTGTTTACACCATCTTTGCCCTTGGCAATCAATTCCAAGCCACTTGCCCCGCCATCAGCGCTGACGCACTTCTCACGGAGCACTGGACACAGTTTGCAATTATTGCTTCCCATCCTCGAGGCGAGTCTAGCATGAATGACTTCTCCTTCCTCCCCGGCTCACCTCCTGCAGTCACACCTGCCACATTGGAATGCTCTGTGGGCACTAAGGGATATTGGTCTCTGCAGCCCTTTTGGGTGCTGAGGGAGGAGGCTCTTTGAAGTGCTCGTGGTGCCCCTGGACGTGTTCATTATGCCAGAGAGAGGAAAATGAGAAGTCACTTGGTTTCCCTCTACACTCACACAGGCAATCAGGGCTTCTAGTGTAAATTTGTTGTCTGGCCAGCAGCTGGGATTTCAGGGGGGAAGGCTGAGGGGGGCACTCATAGGGTTTTATCTTTTGAAAGCACAAAACCGAAAGCTGGACAAGCACTTCCAGTGTGACATATTCTGTAAAAGCACCACTAAGGGCAGGTAAGCATCTTCTTGAAGCTCTCAGTCTGACAGCCTCAAGAGGCTGTTGTGGAAGATGTGCTGGAAAGATACCAGGATACCCTTAGACCACTCAGGGTGTGGCTTTGCAGATGGCAATTTTTCCAGGGGGACTTTTGAAATTAATGATTAGGTAATGGGCCTCCTAAAGAAAGAAGCTGTGTGTCCAGTTTCTCTGTTCCCCTGGTTCATGCCCAGGGAATGCGTGGTGATGGTGTGGTGGCCTCCCACCCCTGCAACGTGATGCCATGTGAGAGAGGCCACACTGCCACTTGGACTTCAGGTTACTCTCCTGCACTAAATTTGTATGCACTACCAGAAGAGGCAGGATGTTAAACTAGGGCTGGCAGGGTATCCACTTAATTTTAAAAGTGTTTTTAGGGTGAAAACAAAGTCCTCTCTTTGTTGGTCTTCTCTATCAGCAACTTGTACATTCCTTTGTTGTTTAAAAGCTTACATAATACAAATACCAGCATCTGATGCTTCTCACCCAAGTGGAATTTTTAAAGAGTGATCACTCACTTTAGCCTTATGAGCAAACAAAGGAAATACATCTATTAGCTGTTGGCGAGAGAACATTTAAATGCTGTTAAATCAAAGAGGGGAAATACAGTAAAATATTGATGTAGCATTGCCTTACAAAAGTACTCTGCTGTTTATCATCTCTTCTGATTTTTTCCTGCATCCTGCATGTTCCCACCTTATGTAAAAGGATCAGGGTTTCAAAACAATTCCTGCCTGTGTGCATATATAGGAACAAACTGTGATGTCTTAACACTGTTGGTTTTGCACGTGTGACTGACCTGTTTGAGCCTAGTAATATACTTAAATCTTTCAGAGAGTTTTCCAAAACCAAGTAAGCCCAAGCTAGGAAAAAGCCAGGCTTCACCATCCCAGGTAAAAATAACCAAGTAAATAACCAGGAAGTCTCTTAATTCTTAATGGAATAACAGCTTTGGCAACTGATTTTGGTTATCAGATTGCACTCTGAAAAAAACTCCTGTGCTATACTTGCAATTGGCTGTAGAAGAAAAAGAATACACCGTGTGCTAATTTTAGCAAATAAGATTAGAGATAATATTTAATCCCAGAGACCTTCTTCAGGCTGTGGAAAAAAAATAGCAGCAGTTAACTGTCACTAATCTTATCTCTTATTTTTCTAGCATGTGTTTGATTATATAACTTGTAGTGCTGGGAACATGCTGGCTGAGAGAGAAGTTGGTAGTTTGTTGGCTACATGCTTGGGCATATTAGACAACGTCAGGGCTGAGATGGATTTAAAAGGCTCTACACGTGCCTTTAGACTACAGTAGCAATGCTGAAAGGGCCAGTAGAGGGGGTGCCACAGTAGACCTGCTATGAAACAGTGTGCGAATAACTGATTCATTTGGAGTTCTGCAAGAAACAGTTACATTTCTGCTATGTTTCTACCCAGTTTTTTTAAGAGATTTGATATTCAGCATGTGAGGTTTGATTCAATTTTTCTTTCTTCCTTCCCCACAAAATGGCTTAATTGAATCCATGATTGGAAATTAGAGATGAGGGGTTTCTAACTGTTCTTAGGTGCCTGATGATGAATTTAACCTGAAAACCAAAATACTAAAAATATAAACCATTAACCTACAAGCAGCTTGAGTGCTTCACAACAAACCTATCAGTGCTTCTACTGAGTTTTAAGAAGTCTACTCAAATGTGTAAAGATAATAACGTGTGCCTGCGCTGCTCTGTCAGGACTTGTGCATTCTCAGTGGGTCTGAAGGTCTCACCACCTAAATTACCCCCAATTCAGTAGGATTTAGCAACTAATGTGCTGCAGATTTTGTTATATCCCTGGAGGGGAGGAGAGGGTTCTGCCCTCTCACACCACCACCAATGAGCTTGTTCTTTGCATGTGCCCCACGTATGCTTTATTTGGAAAGGAACAATTGCGTGTACATTTGCTGTTGAACTTTATTGCTCTTTTCTAGCAGATCATTGGCACTGTGCCCTCATTAGCACGGAAATTAGCCCTGGAAAAGTCTACTAAATTAAAGCCCAGAGCCCAGCTCTCCAGAACAAGGTTGTGCTTTGTTAGTTTTCCTTTGCACTACTCAGACATAAAGTATCCATCATCTTCCCTGGAAAGCCTTCCAAGATCGCTCTGAATTGACTGTTAGGTTAAGAGTCAGGAAAAAAATCCCTACATTTTAATTTCTTCTCACTGCAAATGCCAGTAGCGTCCCATAGCAAACTAGACAGTTCTTCTCTGTTCTTGATGTTAGTTTGCATCAGATTACTGTAAACATTCCCTTGCTTCATTTTAGATATTGCCTTGCCAAGTTTTACATTCCTACATGTTTACAGTGATCTTTTTTTGCCCTTAGTCACTCTTCCCCTCTTTAAATTGAAGTCAGACTTTGCTGGCATTTTGCAGGGGTTGACTTTCCCTGCTCCAGATGCAGCTTTTCATACAGATGCCATTCCAAGCAGGGTTACCAGACATCCGTGTTTCCTTTGGAAATAACCTTCCCTCCCACCCCCCATAAGAAATACTGTCTGTGCAGAATTGGAGGATTTTGTCTATTTGTCTGGGATTTTGAGACATCTGGAAGTCTGGGCAGCTCACTAATGAGCGTGCACTGATGAACTCTGCGGTGCACAGTGAGTCCGGCCCATTGGCAGAAATGTCAGCCCTCTGCGTGTGCTCCGAGGCCATATCCCGTGTGTTCAGAACAGCACAGAGGCCTCCATGGCATGCCTGATCAGCCCTCACTGAGGACACGGATACAGTGGGGAGCCAGAGGGAGTTCACCCACGGTACTGTGTCTCCCACGGTGCCTGTGTGTGTACAGCTACATTTAAAATAGAATTTCTGACCTAGAAGTCCCTTACAAAAAGATGCTGTTCCCAATGTGGAAGCGAGCTAACCCTCCTCCTAATTTTAGAATAGTACAGAACTAGAAGAATGCTTTGCTAAACATGCTCTGTTTGCATCTGTAATGCTGCCTCCTTTACTAGCATTTATTTCTGACTGTCTTCTCAGCTTCTTATTCTCCCATCCGACAGTGATCAATATTCTTTTCCTTGAATTAGCCAGTTTTTCGGTAATGACCAACCAAAAAGGGAAGGCAGAGAGTCTAAAAACAATACAACTATTTCTCCAAAAGGAAAAAACATTACCCGGAATGCATCAAGGAAATATAATGAGAGATGATGGAGGAAAATAAGGGAAATATTTCCTCACAAGGAGGTTTTAAGTAGAGTCTGGCAATGATCTCCCAAAGGAAGTAGTGGAAGTCTGGTCACTTAAATCAATTAGGACTAACCAGAGCATTGCACTCCCCGGGAGTCTGTAAGGAGAAAAGCAATGTCGAACTGAACTAAAATAGACTTTGCGTGCTTATTTTCTGCAGGGCTGCTGTCTGTATTTTGCTGGTAAATTCAATATGGCTAATGCTGATTAACATCTCTTGATGGTGATCATATCATTGCATTGTTTCCAGCCTGTTCCTCAATATCACAAACTCACAAGGGCATGGCCATACAAAACACAAATCCCCCAGCTCAGCTAGCTCAGTCTGAAAGACAAGGAGATAAAGGGCAGGAGTTGTTTTCTCTCACCTTAGCAGTGGTCAGGCTTGTTATCACCACAAAGCTGAATTGACACAGACCTCCCTACTGCACACTGAGCACGGTGTACCTATGGCAGCATAGCAGAGGCAGAAGCTGCACATGGACTTGGTCTCGGATTGCTGTAGAGCAAGGAGGTGTGCCAGGTTCCTTAGGTAGGGCTGCAGTACCCGTGCTCTCTGTGCACTAGACGGGTTTTAATGCCTACAAGACCAGCTGGGGACAGAAGCAAGACAAATAAAGTGCTTTATGCTTAGTCTTGGTGGACTGTTTGGCATGCTCCAAGAACACAGAAGAAGTCCTCTCCTACCCTGCCTTGAAATATAAGGGAAAGAAATCATACCTCCAAGAAGCTGTGATCTTTGCTTTGCTTTTCTCTCTGTGTGGGCATTGTTTTATATGTATGCTTTACGTTTTCTCTGCCCAGTTTTCTAGTAGCCAGTCAATTCCATTTAGACAATAGAGATGGGTAGAAATTGGAATAAGGTAAAGGATTGAAAGACAGTGACTTGGCATATGAGCTTGGACAGGGTGCCCAGTGGAGGCTCTCACAAACTGACCTGCCTGCTTAAACATCAGTTAGACAGAAAATAAGGTTTTAAAGCAAACAACTTTTGGACATCTTACTTTCAATAGGGGAAAAAAACCCCTGGGATTGTTGCTGGCATGGGTTTTACACATCCAACAAAAGTTTCTGTCGCATGTAAATGAAGACTGTTATATCAGAGAAATTACCTCTTTCCTTCTGCAAATGTAGATCAACTTGTTTTCACTAGCTTTTTTCACTGGGATGCATCAGTCAGATTAAATAATTTTAAAAGACTGTCCTTATCTGTTCCTAGAGAAATGCCTGTGTGGTGGTAGTACATGCAGCTTCAAAGCCTTTTCTTTCCCAGTGTGCGGTGTTCATAGTCACGCTCCAGCGGCTCTATTGCAGCCTTCCTGCCAGAATACATCAGATGCAAGCAGTCCCAAAACTGGTGGGGCCGAGGCAGGGAACCTGCCACGGGAGCCGAATCAATATTTAGACAGCTTCAGGCTGCAGAGCTTGCGCTGGCTTTCACACTTGGCAACAAGCTTTGCACCCGTTTGTTTCCAAAGTTATTGTTTGTGCAGTTTCAAGAATTGGCACTTGAGAGATTTCTGCCTGAGGGCAATGACAAGCGCCGGGTGCTTGAAAAGAAACTTTCTCCCTTTGGATCTGAAGATTGTGAGAGTGAAGGTTGTGTCACTGGGTAATATCTCCTAAGGAAGTCAAGGCACACATTTGCTCGGTGTTTTCATTGTCCTTCACGTGAGGCATCTGCTGGGCATCGTGGGGAGCCCACGGCACAGTCTCAGGCTCTGCTTCCGATACATCCAGCGCAGAGCAGCTCCAACAGCTGCCTTGCTGCTGTTTGTTATCGTGGTGATTTACCTGGAGCAAAAGCCTGTGTCAGCGTGGGAGACAGCCTTGCTGTGGGGTTGTATGAGTCAGCCCGAGGCTGTGCAGAGTGCCTGCGCTGGGGTGGCAGGCAGGCAGGTGAAACCCTGGCCCAGCACAGGAAATTATTTTAATTTGCTTTCCAGCCATTCCACCTAGTGGCCAAGTGACACCACTGCCAGGAGAGCTGGGTTTGTGCTCCAGAGCCCCTGCAGACCTATGCTGCTGCCGAGCTTACAAGATATGCAGCAATATGTAAGCCCCCACACTGAAGATCTTACCATCAGCCTGCGAGTAGCTCATTAAGTTCCCGAGCAATTTTGTTAATCATGCTGCATAGATAAAATGCAGATAGGCCTTTAGTGAGCTGATAATCTAACAAATAGGCAGAAAGTGTAACACAGATAAAGCAGAGATTGGTTTAATAGCCAGCTGTAAATCTTGGCAGTTCTGTACCAGAGGCGTATTGTAAAACAGGAACGTGCAAGTGTGTAAGTATGTGCATGAAAATGCACTGCTTCTTAAAATAGCAGATAGAGAGTAATGTTATGGATGGAATAGCTATTGGGAGCAATTTTAGAGGTGTTTTAAAATATTTTTCTCCCCATCAAAATCTGCACCACTTGTGGTGTCTTCATAATCCGCCATCATAAGTACAGATCTATGAATAACAAAGGCTTGTTTCTGGAAGTCAGGATTTTCTATAAAAATCTGGGAACTCCACCACTGTTCCTGAGGCAGTATAGGGATTTATAGGCTTTTCATTGAGATGAACCAAATTATTCACTCAGATACACACTAGTCATGAATTAGACCATCGCAAATTTGTGGCCTCATGGCTCACCAGCCTCTTGAGCAGCTTCTTTGCTCGGTGGCATTAATTCAATTGGAAGAATAGTAAAAAGCTACTCACCTTGAGCGTATCCCATGCCATCCCAGATACACCCTTCTGAGGAGCTGGGAAATGGGAGTTTCAGTCCCCACAGCCCGGGGAAGGGACCTGGTCTCCTACTTGCTAGTGTTTAGGCCATTTTGCAAAAAAAGGAGACAGCAGTGCTTCCTCTTCCTGTTTGTTTTAAAAGAAGAAACTGAGCTGGGGATGCCTGCCAGAGACCTCTGCATCCAGAAGGAGGTTGCAGGCCGTGCATCCCAACCTCACACAGGCATGCAGGTGTTGGCATGCTGAATCCCATCTAGAGGCCTTTCTCTGGTAAGCAAAGCACAGGGAACTCGGATAAATGAGTGCTACTTGCAAGAAAGCCAAGAAAGCATCTCAGTGAATTGACACTGAAGTGACTTAGCAGGGTCATGTAGTAGATGGTTGGTGCAATGGGAAATTGAGTTGTGGTCTTCCAAATCTCAACCTTGTGGCCAAACCACTGAATTTTCTTGTGCAGAAACCTTAATCCTTGTTGCTGAGTTCTGGTTCTGAAGCAGCCTCTTGCTGCTTTATGAAGAGTAGAGTTTTTCCAATCCCCTTGTTTCATGCCCATTGGGAGAAAAAATTTTAACGGAAGTTAGTGGCAGTGCATTTTTGTCAAAGACAGACAATATCTTTAGTTTACCATGTGGCAACTTATTTAATAGCTGTATGTAAAGATACCACTGAAAAAATGGGGAGAGGGGGAAAGTGCGTATTTTTAAATATATGGCATATTAATGTAAAACATAGATGGTATGGTAAGAAAACAAGATGAGTAGCAGTGCATAACTCAGACCTGGAACAGCTGACTGGAGATCACTCTCCTGGAAATAGTTTTTACTCTTTCTACAAAGAAAACGGTGGAAAATTAAGTACTGAGGTGGGACTCAGCATAATTTCTATCATTTGAACTATAAATATTAATTTATTTTCTGTTAGCTGTACCTCAGGCTCACTAAAATCAGGAACAGTATGAGGAGAATAATCTCCATGGGATGGAGGAAAGCTATGCAGTCAGTACTTACCTATTATGTATTCAGCAATGGCTTGCAAAAAAATTTGAGAAGAAAAAAAGGAAATGGTTTGCTTTCGAAAGAGGCAGAAAGATGCTTTCTGTTGAATTTTGCTGTAAGACTAAGTGTTTCCTTCCCAAAACACTTTTTGGATTTAAGTGATGTCTTAAGATTGAAACCACTGTTCATTGGATTTTCCATCAGGGCAGAAGAATCAAAATTTAAGTGGTGCTTTCATGGTAGGGTGCTGTAGCACAGTTAAAATGAGATCCACGTAAGACTTAGCAGTGTCCACACCAGGCTGGTTTTGTCAGTCTTTTATTAGGGCAGAGACTTAGTTCATAGGTCCTCAAGATACATGGGAAAAATAGTGCTCTGTTCAACCTGTGCCGTGATGTACAGGAGCAACATAAAGGGAGCAGTGCTAGTTGCTGGATGTAGCATCATTGCTGGTGTGACAGAAGAACAGCTGGTGTTGAGCAGCATTTATTTCTGAATGCCAGATCTGTTAGTTTATCTAACCACATGATGAAGGACTTGGGATGATAGCAAGAGCTGATGGTAATGCTGGCAATTTCCCTCTCTCTTTTTGCAGGTCACTGTCAGGGGATTTGGTCCATTGTTACAGTTCGCCTACACTGCTAAGCTGTTACTCAGCAGAGAAAACATCCAGGAGGTCATCCACTGCGCTGAATTCCTGCGCATGCACAACCTGGAGGACTCCTGCTTCAGCTTCCTTCAGACACAACTGCTGAACAACGAAGATGGCCTGTTTCTGTGCAAGAAAGATACCACCTGTCAGCGCATGCACGATGAGGAGAACTCCGATGGAGACGAGGAGGAGACGATGGAATCGGAGACGTCAAAAATATCTTGCCCAAGGGAGAGGATGCACCAAGAGCCCTTCAATTTTGAAACCACTGTTGCTGGAGCAGAAAAAGGCGAAGGGATGCTGCCTGACTCTGACATGCTGAGAGATAGCAAGGACAATTTGGATAAAGATGCAGTAACACGGTACCCCAGATACAAGAAATACCAGCTTGCTTGTACCAAGAATGTCTACAACACATCACACATCAGTACCTCAGGTTTTGCAAGCACATTCAGCGAAGAGAGCTCTGGAAATGGCCTCAAATCAGGACTTGCTATGGGGCAGATAAAAAGTGAGCCTCAGAATGAAGAGAACGATGAAGAAAGCATCACACTTTGCCTGTCTGGAGATGAACCTGACATCAGGGATAAAGAAGGGGATGTTGAAATGGACAGGAAACAGCCAAGCCCCACTTGTGTTGACAGGCCAAAAAGTGGGTCTTCTCCTTCTTGCTTGCGGTCTTTCTTCAACAGAACAAAAAGCATAGATTTGGTTGGCTTCCCCAGCACTTCCCAACAGCACTTTGGCAGGAGTCCAGCATGCCCTTTTGAAAAAGGGACAACTCAGGGTGACCACAAAACTGATTATGTCCCTTTCACAGGGAACTATGGACAGTCCCATGCCATGCAGAAGGATGCTTCCAGCTTCACAGTGGGATCACCACTCAGGGGGCCCGGCTTTGAAACTCTCTGTAAGCAAGAAGGGGAACTGGACAGGAGGAGTGTTATATTCTCTTCAAATGCTTGTGACCAAGTAAACACTTCAGTGCATTCATATTCTGGTGTGAGCAGCTTGGACAAAGACCTCACTGAGACTGTGCCAAAGGGTCTGTGGGCTGGTGGCAGCCAGTCTCTCCCCAGCTCTCAGACCTATTCGCACAGCGGTCTGACAGCTGATCACTTGCCGGGAAGGATGCGGCCGAACACCAGCTGTCCAGTGCCAATTAAAGTTTGCCCTCGCTCTCCTCCTCTGGAAACCAGAACCAGGACCTCCAGCTCATGCTCTTCATACTCGTACGCAGAGGATGGCAGCGGCGGCTCTCCCTGCAGTCTGCGTCTTTGTGAGCTCTCCTCTTCCCCTTGTTCCCAAGGCCCTCGATTCCTGGCGCCCGAGCACCAGGAGCCCGGCGTGGTGGGGGATGGATTGTACAACCCAGTCCGAGCCCAGATTAAATGTGAGCCATCCTATGGAACAAACTCCAGCGATGAGTCTGGGTCATTCTCAGAAGCAGACAGTGAATCATGTCCTGTGCAAGACAGAGGGCATGAGGTAGGGATTTAAGATAAGTACATATATCACAGTTGTTATGACCCAATTAATCACTCCTTGATTCTCTCAAATGACTTTGCATTTTCCCAGCACTTTCTTTGTTTGTTTATAAAGGCAAAGAGTAACTTCTGGTTGTTCCCTCATCAGCTGAGTGCACATGGTTGACTTATAGGTCTGCTTGACCTCTGAGATGTTCTGCACTTGTAAAAATTTGGGTATGGGAAAATAGCAAACTGCTGAATGATGAGAGTGCATTGATGTGCTTAGAAGTCTCCAAGCAATGTTCTGTCTTCCTCCCTCCCTCACCTACTTTCGTGGCACAAAGCACTGCTCCTTATTCTTAATTTGCTGAGGTGGTTCCTGCTCCACTCGTTATTGCTGCGGGTGTGTTGGAGCAACCTCAAGCTGTGCCTTTCCTGACACGGAGGGTTGGGCAGCCTACTCGAAGAGCCAATGCTGCATGTTGCCAGCAGAGGTGTAAAATTACTTAAACAATTGCATAGCTGGCCACCCTGTGCTGTGGGAATGGCATTCAAGTCATCTTCCCGTGTGTGTGTGTGTGTGTGTGTGTGTGTGTTGAATGTTCAGGTACTGGGTTTTGCCTCTATTATGTGACAGCTTGAGATCATGTTCCCGGCCTGTGACATTTGGTTTGGTGGTGAGCTCTAGCAGCCATGGCACAAATGGTTTCAGAGAGAAGTTATCCTTTAATTTCCAGGACTGTTCAGGGAATGACAACAGAATGATCTGGGGCTGAAAAGCAAGCTGTCAATTTCCATATCGTTCTGCCAGGAGAGGCAGGAGAAAGAGGGGCCCTCTTTAAAGCTAGAGATGGGCCAGCTGAAGATGCTGCAGTGATAACTGGCTAACCATAACCAAATAAACTGTCTGTGTGAAGTCACTAGTGAGAGGGCAGACTTAAATCAAGGAGACGTTTTGTGGAGCCCAGAAAGTGGCTGGGCTGTTTATTGTTGATTCACAGGGTTTCATTAGGAAACTGCATGACCTAGAGAACATCTGGGTGAAATCACATATCAGGTTCCTCTAGTAATGCTGAAAAACTCCACTGAGAGCTTGTGCTTCAGTGTGGGGAGAAACGAGTGCAACTTTGGGGGGTTCATATTCTCAGAGCACCCAGTTCAGAGCCATGTGGGCTTACTTATGGAGTAGGGATGAAAAGACTGAACTTAATTCTATCCCTCAGTCTTTATTCCAGCTACATTCCAGGCTTTCTTTTTTCCGACGGATGTGGGTGCTTCCTTTAATTAGCTGCTTAGCTTTAAGGAAGGGCTGAAGAGCCTGGGGAGCCTCTGATGTCCTAAACCCTGGTAACACTGGACCAGTGATTCTGAGAGGACAGTTCTTCTTCATCCCCATGTCGTAAGCAGGGGACAATGCAGAAGGGAGAGGAGTCTCTTTGGGAGGCTGCCTGGGATACTGTGCAGGAGATCTCATTTGGGAAGCTCTGCAGCAGCTCAGTTTGGCCACAGCTGGGTTCTCAGTGAAGTCCTGCTTTTACGAGGGGCAGAGGGCATCAGGGACCGGGGACCATCCATCTCCACCCATGTGTGCTGCTTGCTCAGCATGAGGCAGCACAGAGGGCAGAGGTGAGTCTTTTGAGGTTTGATAATTAATTAGCTGTCATAATTACCTAATTGTGCGGAGATATGCTGCAGCAGAAATGAGCCTGGAAGAGTGAAATTAGAGGGTTATAGGGGACTGGTGGTGGTTTCCCAGAAAAAAGGTATGTGAATATGTGCAGGAGACCATGGATGAGAGGGGGGACACAGAAGGAGCAAACAGGCAGCTACAGGAGGCCGTCTGGGTGTGCTGCTGGCAGGCAGACATCTGGCTCTGAGACAGTGCTAGGAGAGGTTTGCGCCACTCCTGGTTTTGCTGCTGGTTTCCTCTGGGGAAGATTTTCTGAACTGTGCTGAGCAAGTTTTCTCCCTGGGACTGCTGATAAGGCGCTTTTTTTTTTTTTGCTTTTTTTTTTTTTTTATACCCAGGGCATTTTGATTAGGACTGCTAGGCATTAAAAATGTGGTGAGGAATTAATGCTCCATGAGGTTGCACTGCACTATCCTGAACAAGCCAAGGGTAAACAGATCACACCAGTACTTTGGTAGAGATTTTGTCTCAAAAATGATCTTTTGAAGGTTGTTACCAATACAAGAACAGACTGCAGCCTCATTAAACAATACTGTATTTACACAGTGACTTGGGGTGTGTATCCTGCAATCCTGCAAGATCTGCTGCTGTGGAAACCTCAGTAAAGGGTATCTTAAACCAGACACCAGAAAATATGTAACAGCAGCAGGAAGTTCTTGTATAACTTGCTCTACCTACTTTTAGCAGTTTGGCTGTGATGAAAACAGCAGGAGAGACTCACAGCTGTCTGAAATGGACAGCTTTCTGCTCTTCACCTCTCTGCAAGCTGCATGGGAATCTTTCTCCATTCTTGAAATTGTTGCTTTGCCCTTCCTGTCCCGATGACTTCACAGATGGGGTCCCTTTCCCCCTCCATATCAGAGCACACAGTGTTTTCTGGGCTTCTATTCAAAAAGCACCTGATAAGATATCTGGGGGTGACATGCTTGCCCTTCTGGAGAGTGGCCATGCAGGTTCTTCTGCTGCAGGTCAGCTTCCATCGGGGTGGGATGGCCTGATGGGAATAAGCCTGGCGGACTCTGACCATCAGTTATCTCACAGGGCTGCTCAGTTCCCCTGGAATTTGGACCTAGTTGGTCTTAATTTGGCTCCCAGAGTGCTGTCGCTGCCAGAATTAATGTCACAAACCATCATTTGCTGATGTATTGATTGTGTGAGAACTAGGTAAAAGGCTTCTCTCTGCTTTTTTCAGGCATTCTGCTTTCCCACAGTCAGATGCCATTCAGGAGCACATAGACAAAGTTGTTTGGTGCCAGAAATGGGGTGCTAGGGCTCAGCATGATGTCATGTGGGTGAAGGTGACCCCACCTTGTGACGAGCCTCTGTCTTATTGGGGGTGCAGATGGCAGTCACAATTGTCAGAGGAGGTGGCAGTCCTGTAACACCACTGGTAAATCCTCTCCAGGATGTGCTTGCCTATTGCTTCCCTTCCTGGAGCCACCAAGACTCTTCTGCAATCTCCCTTTGTTAAGGCTTCCTGATAGAGGCAGCAAGTGCAGTGTGGGGTGTACCCATGGTACAGACTTGCAGGAACAGGGCTGTTCCTTGAGCTATTGGGACTTCACAGAAATATTTAATAGTTTGTGTTGCTCTTTTCACTCAGCTCTCTCAGGCCTCCACAGGTTGTGAAAAATCAATTACTGAGATATAATACTAGAGAGAAGACTTAAAGCTCAGTGCTTACAGGCAGGTTCTGACAATCCTGCTTAAAATAGCAACAACAA